>NC_133621.1:100221671-100821671 GCF_048593235.1 Sminthopsis crassicaudata | reverse complement strand
TCAGGAATACCTGAGTTCATACATCTGCCTTGGTTTCTCCATATGTAAAATAGGAATAATGATAGCTTCTCTCTCTTTTAGCATTGTAATTGTGAGGATCAAAGAAGTTAATATTTTTTAAGTGCTTTGCAAACCATAAAAATACTATGAAAATATTAGCCATGATTTAATATTATTATTGTACCTGAAATGTGCGTGGAACCATACTGGTTCTCTTCTTTCTGATGTACCATTTAGAAGCTTTTAGGATATATCCACAAAGAACTGTTTTTGTGTTTTGTCTGTTATGTCCCTAACCATTTTCATTGTCTCTTAGACATAGTCAATATTTAATATGAAGGAGTGAATGGAATGTAGGATAAAATGAGAAGGGACATCATTTCCCTATCTATCTTATCTTGCTTTTTTTCTTACCAGCTTAAATGCTGTTCCCTAAAGTGGGGTGAACTGTATGAGACCTTAGTCTTCAACTGTGGTGAATTTCTTAGTGATTAGTGATCTCGGTGATTAATTCCATAGATCAGTGTTCCATCTAAAACCAAAGGAACTGATTCCTATTCCCTGGCCTAACACTGTTCACTTACATTCCTCATTAAGCCTCCAGCCCAGGTTCACTTAGGGAGTTAATCAACAGGTGAAGCTTTGTTGTCATTGTTCAATTACTTGAGTTGTGTTTGACTCTGGGTCCCCATTTGGGGTTTTTCTTGGCAAAGATACTGGAAAAAATGGTTTGTCATTTCCTTTTCCAGTTTATTTTACAGATGAGGAACTGAGGCAAACATGGTTTTGTGTCTTGTCCAGAGTTACACAGCTAGGAAGTGTCTGAAGTCAGAATTCAACTGAGGTCTTCCTAACTCCAAGGCCCAGTGCTCTATCCACTAACCCACCTAAGTGCTTCTTAACAGGTGAAGTGTCCCTATTTAATTCATTTAAATTCTTTGAAAGTAGAGATCTTCCCTTGCTGGATCTTCTAGTTGCCCTGAGGGACTATAAAGATAAATAAAATGTGATTCATGCTCAGGAGAAATTTTCAGATTTGTTTTTTTAACAAGTACTGTGTCCAGTATCTCTATCGTTTGAAAAAATGATTTCCTAGGGGAAATTCTTTTTCTTAATCTAGGGTTAATTAAATCTTTCACTACTTGCACTCAGAATTTCATCTCTCAGAGTATCCTCTACTTCAGCCACAGGTTCCCACATAACCATTTAGAAAGCTCATCTCCTCCATGTCAGGGATATATTTTCTTCAGTCAAAAAAAGTGCTTTTTCAACTGAGAACTTCAGAGGTGTCTTCCCATCTTTGTACTTCAGGCAATGTTTCATTCTTCCTCCACCATTTTCTATGGTCTAATGTTGAAAAATCTTTAGCTTCATTAACAAAGACAGCCTGGAAGAAGTTTGCAAAATACTTTTGGACACAATACTTTTGGACTTGTGGATTAGAAAATCGTACCTCTGAGTAGCATTCACTTACTGTTAAATAGTAGCTAAAGTGAATCTGCTTCTTAGCCTGGCACCTGCCAGTTTTCTTACATGACTGAATGGCTTTTTACTGCTAAGCTTTCCCAGAAGAGATTCAAGCCTTTATTCTTATACTTTAGAATTACTGATGAATAGGTAATTAATGTACCTTAGGTACCTTAGCCCTTAAGGATCTGGATCTTGGGGCAAGAGAGTTTTCAAAAACTATCCCTAATACTATAGTGTATATGTGTCCATTAACTCAATTTCAGCAGTAGCTCTTTGAGAACTTAGATTTTCATCACTTTCTTCCATATTTGATTTTTATATTTCCTATAAGTACATTTTGATATCAAGTCCTGTCAATACTCCCTTCACAGTATTTAACACCTGATTTTCTGGATTGTTGCAATAGCCTTTTGGTTTTTCTTTCTCGTCTCCCCCATCTAGTCCATCTTCCGCCATTTAGCTACCAAAGCTATTTTTCGAAGGACAGCTCTGACTATGAACTTCCACCCCCATCCCACCTCCAGGATCAAAAACATAAGCTCCTCTGTTGGATTTGCAAAGTGTTTTACAACCTGACCCCTTTCTATCTTTTGAGATTCCTTGCTTGTGTTCCCTATCATGTATTCTTTCTTTGATTCAATGTTACTGACCTCATAGGACACTCTGTATCTCATGCCCAGGCATTTTCACTGGTTGTCTCTCATATCTGGAATTCTTTTCCTTCTCAACTTTATCTTCGGCTTCTCTAGGTTCTTTCAAGTTGTAGTAAAAAGTCCCATCTTCTACATCTAAAGAAGCCTTTCCAGCTCCCCCTTAATTATAATGGTTTTTTCTTCTCTTGATTATCTCTACTTTATCCCATATAAACCTTGTTTGTATATTTTCATATTGTTCTCTTCATTAGACTGAGCTCCCAAAGAGCAAAAATCCTTTGTATTTCTTTGTATCCCCAGTACTTGGCATCGTACCTGGCACATGGTGGGCACTTAATAAATGGTTATTGGTTGACTATTACTATTTCTGGCACATCTTTCTTTGCCTATACAATGGGTTTGTTGTACCTGCTTATAAGAGAAGGAATCACTTCTCCCAGAATGGAGTCCTTTGGAAGCAAAACTAGATTTGAGGAAAATTTTACCTGGTCCTAGAAACCAGGCCTTCTCACACAAAAATAACCATATGTGTTGACAGACTGGTACAAAATACTGCCCTTCCTCATAAGGTAAAAGTGGAGGACCTAGGACTTGGTTTGCCTTAATGGTGAGTTGGATGCCATTATATTTGATTATTTAAGATTTTTCCTCAGAGGAAGCAGTTGCTGAAACTATTTTCTCTTGCTAAATGACATTTTCCCCATTAGTATTTCACACTGTCCATTTGTTTCATCATTCACAGTTGACATTTCTTCCATTGATGTGGTTCAGAACTGTTTTGGCCAAAAAAACTCATCACCAGGTCATCAATCTTTTGGTGATATGCTTTGCAAGAATTAGCTAGTTGAGTCCTCAGAGACACACAGCCCACCCCCAGATCCAAACTCCAACTTGGGGTAAGAAAGTACTGCTATAACTTAAGCTTCGCCATCATAGCCTTCAAGAATTCAGAGCCATTTATTTTCCCACCATGAGGAAACATCAAATTAAGTCTTTAGTTAAAGAAAAAAAGCTCATTCTCCTTCTATCTATAGCATTCTGAGCTAGCCATTCTTTACACAATTTACTATTACCTTCCTTGATCTTCACACTAGATTAGTGATGTACATCATATAGCATAGAAAGGACAAAAACCCTTTCAGATCAAAATCTATCAGAATTATGGATACCCTCTCCCCAAAAAGATATTCTAAGAATTTGGAAATATAGTAAACCGTAAGTGTACCACCAACAATAATTAGTAATGGGACTTCCTAAGATACTCTGTTGTGCCAGTGTTCTGGTTCCATTATTAAATTCCTGGACTGATGAAGATGGCAGCCTCCAATCACCTTTGTCCTAGACAAGGAAAAAGAAACTATGATAAACTCAACTCCTAAGTTGTATGTAAACCAATAAGTATCGTCAAACCATTTTTGCTTAAGAGTTCAAAGGAAGCAACGTGATTTCTGGGTTACAGTGGTCAAAGATTAGCCCTTTTTTCAAAGTATAACTGAGCAGCTGTTTCAAGGACTATGCAGAGCAGCAATCTAGTTTGATTACAATTTTAAAAGAATTTTTATCTTTGTTGTGGTTAAAAAGAATCAAGAATACTATGTGCTTATAAGCATGTAGAAAAATTTTATTGTGGCTACTAAGAAAATATGTTTTGCATATCTTCACAGGTATAATGGGTATCATATTGCTTTCCTTCTCAATGGGCAGTGAAGGGCTGGAAGAAGGGACATTATTTAGAACTCAAAAAAATGACTTTAAAAGTTTTAAATTATGTTTGTAAAACTGCATTTGGTGGAATCATTAACCTTCTGTTTTTACTTAACTTTCAGGGAGAAAAGGAACAGCCTGTATTTGCATTATCTGGACTACGATGGGGATCCTTCAGAGATGCAGGAGTCAAAGTTAGCAAGTAATGTAGTATTATTTTTACAAATATGGGATTTTTATCCCCTTATATTCTTCTTAGGATTTTCATTGAGTGCTATGATCATAGTTTTTAAAAAAGATTCTATTCATTTAGAGTTTTAGAGATACAGTACTTCATTCATTTCATGACTTTTTTCATGCTGTTTGGCAGATTTCTCAGTTGTTTGTTTTTTTTTTTTTTTTTTAATTAGGAGATAGAGGTTATTTTTGTAGAGGCTGGCCATTCTTAATGCAAAGAGGATTAGGAGAGTTTTTACACTGGATTGATGGTGTTTGAGGAAGGCAATAGATTCATTGTTTAAATACAAGTTTTCTGAGGATGAGAGTATTTAAATTTGGGGCCATGACCATGTTTTTAGGGCCTGGTTGGCCACAAGAAAAGCGCTTCATAAGTTTTGTTTCTATATTGATGGGTGGGAGGGCTTCTTCAAAAGAAGTATTCCTTTTATTGCATTGAGAAAGCAAGGGATTTGTTTGGTCATATAATAGCATATCATAGAAATAAACTGGGAGTATTGCTGACCTCTCAAGGAAAATGAATTCATTTCTGGAGATCTCATCATCAGGGACTATGAATTGTTACAGTGAGTCAATAAACATTGCTAAGTATTTGCTTTGTGCTCAATTCTGGGGGAGATAAAAACAAAGCTAAGATATAGCCAATCCTCATATTGCTTATTGTGTAGTAGGGAGATAGAGCTCAAACAAAAAGAATTATACAATATTGAATGAAAGTGCAAAACATAGTGGCATAAGAGGTCCTGCCAGCTGATGATGTTACAGATCAGATGATCAGGAAAGGCTTCATGGAAGAAGTGATGTTTGAACTGAGCTTTGAATGAATATTTTTCAAGAAACAAAAATTCCAAGCCGGAGAAAGAACATGAAGAAAGACGTGAAAATGGGAGAGTATTTTCAGGAAAAAGAGTATTCCAATTTTGTTGAGTCAGTCATAGGGATAACATGGGAAAATGAAGATCTATGCCAAAATATCAAGGGTCTCAAAACCAGGTAACCCAAGTATGAATTTTATTCTATCTGCAATAGGGATCTGCTGAAGATTTTATTTTTTTATTCTTCATTTAATGAATACCAACCAAAAAAGGAATATTTACCTTAATAAAGCAGAACAGAAAAAGAGGGTTATATCTGAAACTAAGAATCTTCATTACATATAGCTTGTTGTTTAAGTTTATAATAATTCAAAATCACTTCCAAAGCAGTCTGTATTTCCTTAGAAAATTTGTTTTTTAATGTATTAAAAAAAAATTTGGTAATTCTTTCCTTTTAAAAAAATGTCTATTTTTAGCTCTCCTCTCTTCCTACCCACCAACCTCTCTTTAAAAAAAAGAAAGAAAGAAAGAAACATTATTCATATAACATTGAATGCAAATCCACATATTTGTGCATTTGTCTGTGCTAAGACACACGCACACACAAGTATGTCATTCTAAACCCAGAATAGACCTTCCCACTTTCAGGAGGTAAGGGTTTGATACTTCATCATAAGTCTTGCAGTATCGGGTGATTACAGCAATTACCAGTTATCATAAGTCTTTCATATTTGTTATTACTGTATGAATTGTCTTGGTTCTGCTGACTTTACTGGGCATAAGTTCATACTCGTTTTCCCAGATTTTTTTCAACCATTCCTTTTGTCATTTCTTATGATACAATAACATTGCCCAAAAGTTTTTTGACATGGCCAAATCCATGCAAATGAAAGCTGCTTTCTTTCTTTTTTTTTAAATGGCCTTTTAATCCTGAGCTTTCTATTTACAGTATAATTTTATTGAATAAAATGTAAACAACTTCCTGTTTTTCCTCTCATGTATTATTACCAACTCATTTTGCTCCTGTTTATCTTTGTAATTACACGTTCTTTTCTGATCATCTCTCTCTTATTTAGTTAAGAATTTTCTCCCTCCTCCACTCATAGTTATAAAACATCTCCTTCCTTTGTCATCTAATTTTTAATGTATTCATTTGTAACATATTGTAGCTTAACATAGTTGTCTAAAGTGAGTGTTCTTAACTTATGTGTGTCACAGACTTTTTTGGCAATCAGTTTATCAGCCTCTGGACCCCTTTTCAGAATAATGTTTTTAAAATGCATAAAATAAAATACATAAGATTAAAAATGAAATGAATTATGTTGAAACATAAGTACCAAATACATCAAATTCACAAATCCCAGGATTAACACTCCAAATTTAGACTTATTTCTTCATTTCTTCTTCTGCTTTCTTTTTAGCTCCTCCCTCCTCCCTCCCCCCGGCCCAGTAATTTTTGTTTATCTATAGAGTAACTGTACACATTATTAACTGTAATAGTTAATGTCCCTGGCTTTATCAAACACTCTCCTACTATATTTGATTGTTTCCAGATATTGACAATCTGATTTCTTTCAATGGTCAGCTTTTATGTTTTTTTTTTTGTTTGTTTGTTTTTTAACAAAGACTAAACCTCTTGATGATTATATCTTAACAATATAGCTTGAGATCTGGTATTGCTAGGTTCTCCCTGTTGGGATTGGGAAAGGAACCCCAAAAGTTTGGGGTCATAGGCCAATGTTGAGAGGTGTCTCAAAGGAATTTGTAGTCTTGAACCCATTTCCTGGCAAAGTTTTATTGTAATTATAACGCCATTACAAGAGGACTAAATTCCAAGAGAATTAGCAGAGTACTAAGAGAGAGAGAGCGAGAGAGAGCGAGAGAGAGCGAGAGAGAGAGAGAGAGAGAGAGAGAGAGAGAGAGAGAGAAAGAGAGAGAGAGAGAGAGAGAGAGGGAGAGAGAGAGAGAGGGGAGGGACCCCCTTTATCTAGCTTGCTATCACTGACATGTGATTCTATTGCCCAGTGTTGGACAAGGAGTGGTTGTCTCAGAAGTTTGGTTCTCACTTGACCAATGGATTATTACTTTTATCTCAGAAGTTTAGTCTGAAGGACTATTCTAAGGCCAAAAGCTATTTGCAGTCAGCAGTGATTTGAGGAGTGGTCTATTCAGAATCAGACAGATTATTGTTCTTAGATTGGGAGTGTGGGAAGCTGAGGCAAACTCGAAAGCCAGAAGATTTAGGATTAATGACTTACTGTTAGAACAGAAACCCACCCCCCTAAAATTAGGGGACTTCAAAGTCATTGCTGTGTCCCTAGAAATTATATATCACTACCTCCTAATTTGAAGACTGAATCCGAGAGCTGATTCTTTAACACAAAGAGATTGAAGGTGCATAACAGTCTTTCCTTTTGAGACAAAGAAAAGCATGAAGGTAATACACCAAGAAGACAATAATCCTAAGTGTATGCAGTGAATTATTCCATAAAAAAAATTCAATTTACATCTACATATGACAGGCTCCTTTGAATTTACACCCAGCCTTTGGGGGATGGACAGTTCCTCTGAGCTACTGACACACCCTGCCCAAACCAACCAAACAATAGTATTTAATCCTTATACATCTTGGTGCTTCATCCCAGTTCTTTTTAAAAGGCCATCTTCCCAGGACACTAGATAGTTTTTTTAGAATTAACTAGATTGTCCTTCCCCAAGGTTCATAGTATCTTAGTCTTTTTATGGAGGACTCACTCGATATTACCAAAGGAAAATGTGAGAACTCTTAGGACTTGAACTGTTCAAAGGGAAATGGGAGCCTTAAATTCTCACAATCCAAGTCACCCAGGTGGCTCACTAATTCTTGCAAAGGGAAAGTCTTCTTGATGAGGTTTTAGTGGCAGAAAAGTTGTTGTGGGAGAATCTCCTTTTGATTGGAGGTTCAGGTCCTTGTGACAGAATTCATGAACCCAAAATATTAATGGCAAAAATGGAAGTTTGTTGGATGAGAAGGGGGGGGGGGGGGCGGATTTGCTTTAAAAAAAGGCCCAGCCTGGGAAAAACCCCCTCTCGTAGACTTCCCGGAGCCTGAGAGACCAGGAAACTCCCTTCTTTTACAGATCAACTTGACCCACTTGTGTGGCTCAGAATGGTGAGTGGTCACCATTTAATAAAAAGCTGGAAAGATCTTTTAGGAACAAAACATAAGTTTATTGTACGTTCTTGCAAGAAGCGGGCATCCCTCCTGTGAAGCAAGCAATCAAAAGGAGGAGACACCTTTTGGGATGGGTTTTACCACCACTGACTATCATCCTCATTGTCTGAGGATCTTACATTCTAAAGTTTACATGGGAACTACCCAAGAAATTGGCCTTGGCCAATAAGTACATAGTTGCCCATATTTGATGGAAGTAGGGAGAAAATAATGTCATGGGAAGGGGACTTAGGTGTGCCCTTGAATCAATGCTCAAAGAAAGACCTTCAGGCCTACTCCAGTTCTTAAGTAGATGAAGCCTTACTCGATTTTCATAACTGTCTTGAAAGATCTCACCTCATCTCATTCACACTTAAAATCTGTCCTTCCCTCATCAGTTTCTTGCCCTACCTGAGTTGGGCACTTACCTGACCAATTTTAAATTTTTCTCAGATGGCTTATCTTTGCTAGCCCTCTTCCATTTTTGCTTTCTCTGAATGTCTCTCCGGGAATTTACCTGATTGGAGCAGGAATTCTTGAGCCAAGTCTAAAGATCACTGGAGAACTCTCCAGAGAGCTCCTGCCCAAGGATTCAGTATAGGAGAGACCCCTCATGAACAGGAAATATCCCAGAATGAGCCCTCAAAACTGTGCAGGACAGTGACCCTTACCCAAATTAAAATCTCAAGATAAAAAGAAAAAATTTATTATGATCTCGTGACAAAGGCCAACTCCCAACAGACAAGGTCAGTAGAGAGTCCAAAGCACAAACTGCAAAACACAAGATTAAATAAAGCCTAAATGCAGAAGCCCCCTACACACACCCTTTTCTCTCATTGTCTGGGAAGTCCAGGCTTATATTGTAAATGAGGAAATCTATCCCACAAACAAAGCAATACTAGTAAATAACAAACTCTTAATTTAAATTTCCCTAGTGAACTGCTAAACAAGCAGATATTCTTGGATGAGAGAATTGTTACCTGAATTGCCACAGCCATCATCACTTTTAAAAGAAGTGCTTAAATGCTGATTAAGAGGTGGGAGTGAGGGGGAGATTGGGGAGAAAGGGGGTGAAATGTTCATCCTAGATAAACAAAATTAACTATTACAAAGTCTCAAGTCACAATTAGGGAATAGTTCAAGGCCACTTTGTCATGAGAAGTCTTCACTCAGTTTATCCCATTCTGGAGGCTTTTTGAGAAATATTTGAGATTGTGCAGATGCCAAGATGCATTAATCACTAATGGAGTGCAGGCAGCTCAGCACTGATAGAAATGTCCTCCAGACTTGGCTGGGAATGCAGCCATCTTCTGTCTGGTGACAGCTGCCTGATGCTTTAGCATGCTGCTTGATATGCAGTTTAACATCTTAAATGGGACTGGCCACTGCCTGAAGTGCTCTGGAAAGAAACAAGGGGACAGAAGTGTTCCCTAGCCTAATAGAGAACTGTGTAGTACCAAGTCACAGCTGCTGGGATGTGTGGGCATCTGGCAGTTTAGAAGAAAAGGTTACCTGTTTTGTGTGAAGGGCTGAAACTCTTGAGTCAATGCACTAAGGTCGGACAATGGAGTATTGAGGCTAATTACCGATTGGACAATACTCTATAAGAATGTGCTTGGAAAATGGCCCTTCCCACTATCCTGTGCTGGCTCAATTGTTTGGTATATACAGAGAATTGTGGGAGGGACTAGGAGGTGCAGGGAGACTAGCCAGGGTCACTTCTGCAAGAGAGACGAAGAGGTGAGGTCGCAGAGATCCTACGGGTGATCCTGTGCATCCACTCTCTTCACTTCTACCACTAAAGACCAAGAATAAAGACTTTTGCTTATCCTGACTCCGGCTGATTCTAAGGTACTCAGGGTGCTAACGTGGTCGCCACAGTTTTGCAGTTGAAGAAATAGAATTTTTTGTAGGAAGCAAACTACATAACTTAGAGAATTTACCTATTGAAGAATAGAAAAAAAGGTCAGCCTTATCAGTGGGAATCAAATCATTCTGATTATAAACTTTAATAACTTTCCTTTCCCTAACAATCAAGTTTTAACTTCTCTTTCTAACTTTGAATTGGAGGTGATGTTAAAAAATTCCCCCATGGGAGGGAATGGAGGGGGGGGGGAATAATTTGGAAAAATGAATACAAGGGATAATATTATTTAAAAAAAAAATTACTCATGCATATATACTGTGAAAAGAAAAAAGATAAAAGATTCCCCCATAATATGGTCCTATTCTACTTGCCTGATCTTGTCTCTTAATATTCCTCAATGATCTATAAATTTCTTAAAGGCAAATTATTTTTGTGTGGATTTAGTTCCTTGCATATGGTAACACTTAACTGTTAACCACATTGAATATGTATACTTGTTTCTGACTTATACTCTGGTTTTTCTTACACCTTGATTGTTTCTGATTTTCTCTCCTGCTCTTTCCCCTCCCCCCAAGCTATAGTGCTCTCTGAGCATCTCTTCTATATTCTAGGCCTGCCTCTGGTTTCTCTTCTCCTTTAAGCCTTTCCCAGTAATTTAGAGCTTATTTTACCCTTTTCTTCTTGAAATCTTTGGCCCTTGATGTTCGTACCATTTATCTAGATACTAGATTATATTCTTTTAATACTTTTATCATGTAGTGGGATTTGTAGGGATCCCAAAATGTTGTTACTCGCCAAACAAGGTTGGGGTCACATACTAAGTAAGGAGTCAACTAAGAGTGAAACAAGGAGCTATTTATTTCTTTCAGCCAACCAGGGCAAATTCTAAGAGGAGACAGACAGATGCCTACTCTGACCATGACTTAAGAGGCTCCTTGTATACAGAATTTTAGGACAGTTTTCATAAGTTAAACATTATTTAAAGTTATGTCATATGAAACACAAGAAAGCTTCTTATTAAAACACTGGTTGTTATACAAAACGAACAGTGAGAAAATGTGTATTCTTTGCTGTTGGAGGTGGATGAGTGATGTGAATTCTAAACGAGCTCATTCTTTCTCCTTTGTCAAAAATAATGTAAATGCTAAAACAAGCCCATCCTGTTCCTATTATCAGCCATAATTGCACACAAAAGAAGGTCATTTTCCTTAGACTGTCTTGTTAAAATATTTTAGACATTCTCAGGATTCTCATTATATGCTCGTCTAGTGACTTACTCATGTAGACACAGCATGAGTATTCCCTAGCTTTTCCCCAACTCTTCCCTAACTCCCTCGATCCTGCCCTTACACTCCCCCTTCTCTCCTCCCCAGCTTTTAAGTCACTCCACTCAAACTCATGTGGCAAAAATAAAAATGATCTTTGGATTTTGTCCTTAACCTTTTTAGCTCTCCCAAACAGCTCTCCCACTTTACTTCATAAGGTCATTATTGACTGAATATAGCTGTTCTCACTTAAATCAAAGAAATCTGCTTGTTGGACTGGACAGAGAGGAGAACTTTCTGAAGGATTCTAGAATGCTCCACCCTCAGTAATTAAGTCTTTTGGTTTCTGTGACACATGAGAATGAAACTATGAAGGATACTAGTTGCTGCTGTTTGCAATGAACCCAAGTCTTTTTTTTTTTTTTCACATGTTTTTCAGTGTCCTCTATTTTATGTATTGTATCTCCCTGACATGATTATAAATTCCTTCAAGTATGAGATCAAGTCACTTATTTTTCTTGGATCCTATAGCATTTGTCATAATTCTGGGCAATATTAGGAGCCTGGTAAATATATGTTGAATTGTAAGGCAGATAATGTGGAGAAGCCAGTTGTTTTTTAGACCTTAATATAAATATATAAGGTAATACTTTGAGTGCTTCTTAAACCTTGTTGCTGACTACTTCTTCCCTGTAAATCGTCATATAAAAATTTACTATTTACATACCACTTTAATTATAACTCAGTCCCCCATATCTGCACATTAGTACTAGCAGCACTAGTCCTAATGGGCTTGTCTTCCTCTACAAAGATATTACTGTGTTAGATTCTTACTAAGTGCTAATGAGATAATGAGATATTAGGTTTTTACTAAGTGCTAAGTCGGTACTTGACAATTCTCTAGTTCTGATCTTTACTGGGAGTTTTACTTCTGTGAACTCCTGGGGAGAGAAATATACCACAAGGCAGAGAGACACACTGACCCCAAAGGAAGGCAGCCAGACATGGGATGGCTCATAAGTAGATTTTATAGGGTGTAACGTGCTGTCGTCTCCAGAAACTGCCGATCGTTCTCTGGTCTAGAGGAGAGACTTCTTCCTTCAGAGAGCCGCCTTAAGTCTGGCCCAGACTAGACTCTCCATCTTCAGCCAATTAACTTGCTCCTCCTAAGCATGCAAGCTCCTCCCCAGGAGTTATCTCATTATCTCATTAGCACTTAGCAAGAACCTGTTAGGATTACTAGGTGAGAACTCAGGTTGTCTGGACAGTGACAAGGTGAGAATTCAGGTTGTCTGGACAATTACAAGGTGAGAACTCAGGTTGACTTGACAGTTCTCTGGCTCAGACCTTTGGCTTGGGCCTTTAAAGGGAGTTTACACCTTAGGAATTCTAAGAGGAGCAAGCTCATTGGTTGAAGTGGTTCTTCTCAGAAGCCCTTGCATTAAACCATGCCCATTCTCTGGGAGGATAAAAGAGGCAACATTGGGCCTAGACAAGCAGTCTGCCTGGGGAAGGACAAGAGCTGGAGGAGATTCAGAGCCAGGATTCAGGAAGAAGAAGAGGCTGGCTGGAGGCTCCAGAAGCCTCCCAAGAAACCTGCTCATAGAGGAAAAGATCATACAGAAAAGAAACCTCCTCCCAGAGAAGGATCACAACTGAGAGACGACCAGACCCTCACAATTTAAGAATATTACACCTAACATTTCCTTTCTTTTGATTTAGAACATAGGGTGGTCATGACCTTGAAACATAAATCCATCAATATGGGAGGCATTACACATAATTACATAGATTACATAAACACATAGTAACATAGTAACATAACATGCTAGAAGTATGCAACAAATAACATGATCAAATAATCATAAATTGAGAATTTATAAATGTCCATTGTCCATTAGTCTCATCTTGTGTTAGGAAGTCCAATGATTCCTGCTGGTTTTAAAGTTCTTTAACAGTCTTCTTATCAGCCATGCTCTTTCAGGGTCAGATATTTCTTAGATCTTCTCCTTTGTTTTGAGGTCTTTCTCTTTTTCTGTCTCTCTCTGATGGACAAGGCGAATACGACTCGTTGGCACCCATCTGATTCCTTCTCCTGCTGAAGAAATACAAGCAAACCCTCTCTCCCAGGCAGTTAACCTATCTAATTTCCTTCTATTTACCACTTCCTAAATCTCTTCTCATCATCTGGCAATTACATTGGAGTTGTTTGCACTGGATACAGCCCTGTTGGTTTAAAAGGCCTGTATTCTCCCCAAGTGTAATCCATTTTTGCAATCTGATTGCCTTTTGGCTCACTTATCAGGTAATCCCTTTCTGCCATGTGATTGCTTTTCTGCTGGTTGATCACATCAGAGACCTGACCTTCTAAAGGCTCTTTGGGTGTGACACCAGCTGCCATCATGCCCCAAGTCTTTTTTGCCTGGGGCCCTGGACCTGGGCCCCTCATCTTATTTCCCTGAATTATTCTACATTCTGATGCTCAATGGAGTCCTCTGTTGCATTTTGGACATGGGGTTTTAGGTCTTCTTTCACCCTGTCTTCTCACTCTATCTCCATATTTACACTGAGCTCTTCGATGTCCAATTTTTCCACATTGTAAACATCACTGAGTTTCTCCAGAAGTCCCTTGCCAGCAGGGACCCTGTCTTTCCACGTTCATCATAGTCTGGGTATAAAAAGCATTTGTTCCCACTGTAGCACAGCGTCTTATGATCTCCTCTAAAGGAGCATCTTTGTCTAATCCCCATATAATTCTTTTGCAAATCTCATTGGCATTTTCCTTAGCCAAATGTCTGGTCATTATTTCTGTAGCTGCATTTTCTCCAATAGTTCTTCTAACAGCAGTTTGCAAACGTCCCAAAAAATCCGCAAAAGGTTCATTGGGACCTTGCTCTATTTTAGTGAAAGCCTCTCCTCGATCTTTCTGTCCAGGGAGGACACCCCAAGCTTTTATTGCAGCCTTAGCAATTTGCTTATACACTGTCATGGGATATTTAACCTGTTCTGAATTCTCTCCATACTGACCTTCACCAGCTAAGTGCTCAAAAGTGAATTTTGTGTTAACTCCTATTTCCAAATTGCATTTGACTTGGATTTTACATAATTCATGAAACTCCGCAAGCCATAACAAATTTTGTCCAGGTTCTAGACATGTCCTTGCTATGGATTTCCAACCGTTCGGGGTTAGGACTTCATAAGACAAACCATCTAGTAACATTTTAACATAAGCTGATGTAGCCCCATAAAGGATAAAACCTTTTTTCAAATCTTTAATTTTATTCAAATCTAAAGGTGCATATCTTCTCATTTTTTGACCTACAGAGTCAGTGTCTTCAATCACAGGATATGCATGTATAAAATCACTTATATCCTTTCCTTCTCTCTTAGCCTTAACCAATGCTTTTTCTAATCTTGTCATAGGCTTAGGCTGCTTCACAGGCAATTCTGTTTGTGTTTCTGCCTCTTCCCCTCCTCCTTCTTCCTCCACCTCTGAAGGTGGAGTTGATGTGGGCCTGTCAATAATCTGCTCTCTAGGTGGGGTTGAAGCTACTTTAAGAGAATCAGAGTCATCACACCCTAATTCCTCATTTAAATCCCTTTGCTCTTGGGCAAGATCTTGATCTTTCCTTTTTTCCTCACACTTCTTCTTCTGTTCATTTTTAAAACTTTTCTTTCTCCTACAACTTGCTCGATAGTTTAAGGCTAATTGAACTATGTTGTAGATATAAAATACCTCTGCAGAAATTGAACGAGGCCCATTTTTTTCGTGAAATTCTTTCATTTCAAATCCCACTAGCTTCCAGTTATCTACATCTATTTTTTCTTCCTCTAAGAACCAAGGGAATGTGCGTCTTAATGTAGCCAAGAATTTAACAATCTGTACCCACGTTACAAGTAAACTCTGCTCCTCAATTATCTTAATTCTACTCTCTATAGTACCACTCTTGATTGGGGGTGGAGCTGAGGCTGCCGCTGGGGCTGAGTTGGCTGAGATTGAGGGAATGTTTTTAGCTAACATCTGCCCCATTTCAGCTATAAGAGATTGCTGGTTTAGCCCTTAACAAGGTTAAGTTCCTTATTTGTCTATTAGAACACTCACTTAATCTTTAACAAAGTTTCCTTGTTACTCACAATTATTTCTGTATCAAAAAGTCTTTTCCACTGGAATCAGGATCATGTCTTTCCCTGTTCGGGCGCTAAATTGCAATGGTCCAGTCTAGCTCCTCTGAAGGGCTCAGAATAAGTCCTTGTCAGGATAAGCAAGAGTCCTTGCCCCATGTTGTGGACACTAATATGTAACATGCTATTGTCTCCAGAAGCTGCCGATCACTCTTTGGGAGGAGAACTGCTGTGTCAACTCAAATCTCTTGGACAGATTCTTCTTCCTGTAGAGAGCCCTTGTTTCCAGACAGTTTCTGCCAACTCTGGTCCAGAGTAATGACTTCTTCTTCCGGAGAGCTGCCTCAAGTCTGGTCCAGACAAGACTCTCAATCTAATATCTAAACCTAATATCTCATTATCTCATTAGCACTTAGTAAGAACCTAACATTACTGCTTTCTCCATCATACTTCAGTGGGTAGTACTTCTTCTCAGGGTTCTAATGGCTCAGTTCACAGTCTATCCAAACTTTTATTTTATGTCATTCTTGCCTGTGTCTTCTCATCATTCTCCGCAAGAGATTTCCCTCCTGGATTGACCTCTTATCATATAGAAATATCTGTTATTGACCCATACATGCCAGTAAAAGAATTTTTTTTTTTATATACTGACACAGATTCATTTTTCTGACTCGGGTCTAGATATATCCCTCTTATCACTATAGTCTTGAGGTATTTATCACTATGTACTTGAGGGTATGAATATTTACATTTATGTTGTGAATGGTGCAGATAGGACTTTTGGAAATATTGCTCATCATATTGTCTAATCAGAATTTCATCTAAAACCTTTTCAGGTACTGGTATCTTGGACCATTAAAAACCAAAGCTGCTCACTTTTTTAGTACTCTTAAGGTAAGTAAAACATAAAATGTGGAAAATTACACTTAGAAGAACATTGCATTTTTATATATTGTTTACATTTTTCATTTTGTTTGTAGTAGAAAAAGGAAATGGGAGTGAACAGGACATCTCATTTTGCAGACAAACTGCATAAATACATCTCTACAACAGAATACACACAATATGTCCACAATAATAATCTTTTTGCTGATAAGTTTCCTTCTTTCATACCTACCCATTTTCACTCCTGCTTTCATCTACCCTTCTAATATCACTTAACCTATTCATTTATTCCCTATGATTGAATAAACTATAAGCATCTTACTTCTGTGTAGATACCCATGTATTTGGAAAAATTTGTGTGTGTATTATATATGTATAATCTGTCTGTGGGTATATATACCTAGACAGGCTTGTTTGTGTTTAGATGTGTATCTCTGTATATGGTGAACAGATCTCAGGTTGGAATAGACATATATTATTAATATTATGTGTGAGCAAATGGGCATTTGGTAGGCTGATGTGTAAAAGGAGAGTCAAGATAACTAACTGGATTTTTAGAGTATAAATATTGGTAGAAATAAGAGCTAGTCATAAAAGGCTTTATATTAGGGACTTTTTAACCTAAGATCTGTGAACCTTTTAGAAAAATATGCATTTTGATATATTTCATATCAATGAAACTATATTTCAATATAATTAGTTTTTTTATTCCATATATTTTATTTATGTATTTAAAAACACTCTGCAAAAGGATCTACAAATTTCAACAAAAGGTCCATGACACAAAAAAAGAAGAAATTACACTATATAAAAGAAGTATGGCCAAGAAGCTATTTATATGGAGAAAGGAAAGAAAGTTTTAGGATTTAAGGATTCTGGTGGCAGTAAGTCACTTGCTTGTAATACTCAAGCAACTAGCTTGAATTCATCAGTTGTGGAGAAGGTGCTTACCTGCATTGATGAAAGAAACACCCTCCTCAGGAAGTTCCATTACTCTCTAGCATTGAAATCACAAGTCTGGTTAATAACTCTGAGACTAGAACAGTAGACATCTTTGCCTGGGACATCCTCCTGTCTTGAACAAAGATAACTTTTTTAGGACCTCTGTTTTCTGTCTTAGAGCATTGTATCACATGCCCGTTTACAGGCTATATATACATGTACACACACACACACACACACGCATTAATATTCAGCACTGCTGAGCTCAGAGGTTCAAGGAGGAGGAAGAGCTAATTTGTGAGAGATAAATGAATCCAGAGATGGCCTAATTATGTATTTAGAAGCAGAAAATTAGTATCTTTGTCTTTCAGTTAAGTAATCCTTGATATAACTCAATCAAAACAAATTTTGTTTTTATTATCATGTGTATCTGTAAAATGAACTTTTTATGAACCAATCCACTCCACACACTTAGTACTATTAGCTTTGTTTTTTTCCCTGTCTCAGAAGGAAAGACTGTCATGTACCAAGTTGTTGGTCTGAAGGAAGGATTCCTTCAATCTCTTTGTGATGAGGAATCAGCTCTAGGATTCAGGCCTCAAATTACTTGCAGAGTCACACAGGGAAAAAAGGAGGCTGTTAACCTCTCCAGCACATGTATACACGCATCCTAATTCACTGCCCAGTCTCTCCAGGAGTTGCATTACTAACATGTTTTAAATCTTCATCTTAATCTAGGAGTGGCCTCAAATACATCAGGCCTCCATCTCCTATGTGGGGCCCACTGAGAGGCCCCCCAGTGAACCTGAAGAGAAACCTCCCAGGCCTGCTTTATACCGGAGGATATTCCGAAGGCTCGCATCATATTGGACGCGTTCTCAGGAAGGTGAGAGAGGTTGTTTAGAGGACTGGGATACTCTTTCTCTGTTTAAAACTGACCTCAAACAGCTTCTCCAATTCATCATTTAGCATTTATTATATACCAGGCACAATATGGGTGTAGGGGATGCAAAACGGGTGCAATGGCCCCCTCTCAAAAGTAAGTATAGAGACCTTATTCCAATTAGGAAAGACCTTCAAAGGTGATTTGGTTCATCCCCTACTTCCAGTTAGCAAGGCAGTATTCATTAAATGGCAGCATGCTAGTCCCATAGATGGCTGTTGTTTTGTTTTGAGTCTGTGTTCAAGAATGCTGCCTCCCTCTCCCCCTTTCCTTTGGCTGCTGCTCTTGGATATCTCCTGCACAGAACTCCCTCAGTGCCTCCGACTCGCCCTCTCCTCTGTGTCTAAGTGAGGTGTGCTGTAGATACAGCAGACAGCTTGAGCAGGCAGAATGAAGTGGAGCTGAGCAGCTGATGGCTCCAGTCATTTATTTTGCATTGGTAGTAGTGGAACACTAATGGAAGTAATTGACCTTTGCCTAATGGATCCACACAGCCGTCTCCCAGAAGGCAAAGCCAGAGGTCTGGAAAGAAGTGCAGCTGTCTACCCTTGAATTATCCATCACAACACGGAATAGTCAGCCTGACCTGCAGGTAAGAGAGTCATGTTGGAAATCAGTATTTTGTGTCCTTAAGTGAAATATCATAGGTCACTTGGTCTTTCTACAACTGATTGTTTTGCTTTGTACAATGTAAACAGTGAAAGGAGAGAGATGGAAGGGTCAGGATGGAGTCAGGGGAGAGGTCTGAAGGAAGCAATGACATACCACTGTGGGATAAGACTAGTGAGATACAGAATCATGGAACATGGAGTTTAACCTTTTTCACTTTCTAGGTGACAAAGGTGAGGTCTGATCATCAGATCATCTGATTTCCAGTTCATTTATCTTCCTACCACACTCGTGTCATTGGAGAGGATGTTTGTTTTAAAGTTTCTTGAGCTCTAGTAAAGAATTCTAGCCCTGGAAGTATTGGCTTAGAGCAGTCTTCAGCTTGTCTGCCCTCAAAGCCACTTTGACAGGGCACAAGGACTACCAGCCCCATCAATTCACTCTTGTCATTATAAATTTTAAGACACAATTTTATGTGATTTGCATTTTGACCCAGACCTAAAACCTAAGTTACATTCTTTAAAATCACTGATTTAGACAGTTTCCAAAATGATTGTTAAAGTGCCTTTTTTTTTTTACATTGTGAACTAATAGAAAAATATCTTCTGTCATTTGATGTGCTGAATAATACTAAAAATCATAGGTGACTCACATGTAAAAACCAATGTAGTCACAAAAAGGTTACAGTGTTGCTAAAGTGGGAGAAAGTAAAAATTTTTCCTTCCTACCAAGATGTGCCACATAACCATTTAGAGGCTGTTTTCATTTTTTAACCAGTATATCTCCATCCTCTCTATTGACTTTACCTTTACCTTTTGCTGTTTGTAATCTGTGAAAAAGGTGAGGTGTCATTATAGATTTAGATAGTGTATTTATTTGAACTGTAATTTGATTCTCAAGTTAAAATTAGGCAGAGAAAGAGAAGAAAAAGAACCCCAAAGATGCAGAAGTAATGGCCATTCATCTAAGAGAATGATAAAAGTGAGATTTTAGACCTTCGTATTCTCCAGATTCACCAGTGGACTATCTGAGAATTAAAAGAAAAAGAATCTAATGGGATTTTTTATTCTCTGCTTGGATTTTAGTTTAGCTTGTCAGATTGGACTTTCATGCTCAGATCCACCTTGAGGAGATCATATATACTTCATACCAGCTTCACTTTTTTTTTTTTTTTTTTTTAAAGTCAGTGCCGCTTAAGTTTTAAATATTTCCTTAGTTCTCTTTGTCACCATTTCCTTAGTCTCTCAGGCAGGGGATGATATCTGAGTCCTGCATTTGCCCCTGTTAGCATTTTGGAGGGATTATAAATTACTGTTGGCAATTGTTATCTTCTCAAACCGGTTGTATAGTGACACAGTTTCAAAGCTGCTGAGTGGAGAGACTTCACTGGTGATTCCAGATACCACCTTAGTTTTGTCATTCCTGGCCTGGCAGTTGCCAGTAGAGGCAGAGTTATTTCTACTTAAGACCTATCATTAAATGAACGGATGCCCATCAATTGGAGAATGGTTGGGTAAATTATGGTATATGAAGGTTATAGAATATTATTGTTCTGTAAGAAATGACCAGCAGGAGGAATACAGAGAGGCCTGGAGAGACTTACATCAACTGATGCTGAGTGAAACGAGCAGAACTTAGGGGATCATTGTACACTTCAACAATGATACTGTATGAGGATGTATTCTGATGGAAGTGGATATCTTCAACATAGAGAAGAGCTAATCCAATTCCAATTGATCAATGATGGACAGAAACAGCTACACCCAGAGAAGGAACACTGGGAAATGAGTGTAAACTGTTAGCATTTTTTGTTTTTCTCCCCAGGTTATTTTTACCTTCTGAATCCAATTCTTCCTGAGCAACAACAACAAAAAAATTTGGTTCTGCACATGTATATTGTACCTAGGATACACTATAAGATATTTAATATGTATGGGAATGTCTGCCATCTAGGGGAGGGGGTGGAGGGAAGGAGGGGAAAAATTCGGAACAGAAGGGAGTACAAGGGATAATGTTGTAAAAAAATGTTATAATTATAAAATTAATAAAAAATTTTTTAAAAGAGACCTATCATTTATGGCAGCCAGGTGGTGCAGAGGATAGAGCACCAGCCCTGAAATCAGGAGGATCTGAGTTCAAATTTGGTCTCAGGCACTTAACACTTCCTAGCTGTGTGACCCTGGGCAAGTCACTTAACCCCAATTGCCTGGGGGGGGGGGGAGAAACTTACTATTCCTGATTAGAGCTGCAGTTAGCTCCTCATAATCAGGATGACCAGAATAAGGCTGGTCAGGAAGAATCAAGAGTAGGAGTCTGATTATGTAGGAATACATCTTGTTTTATAAGTTAGATAAGCTTGAGGTTACATATTTAGTAGAATTTATAGAAGTTAAGTTGAGCAATAAAAGGGTAGTATTATAAGCTGGTCTTTAAACCTGGAGATCTAGAGTACAGTCTTCACACAAGATATCCAACTGATCTATCCAGTCTCTCCACCTCTCTAAACCCTCCCTTCCTCTCCCCTCTCCCTTCCTTTTCCTCCCTCTCTTTGTTTCTGTTTTTCCCCCATCCCCTCTCTGTCCCCCGCCTTTGTCTTTCTGTTTGTCCCCACCCCCATCTCTCAGTCTGGCTGGGAGACAGGGACTGTCCTTTCTAAACTTATCTTTCTTACTTACTTAGCATCATGTTTTCCTCACATTCAACATTTACTTACTAAAGCCTCACTGAATTGAATGGAACCATGTACAATCCAAGGATAACAGCCAGGCTAAATCCCATTAGCTGCAGTGTTATAAACACTAATAAGAGTTTTCTGAATTCTCTTTCCTCAGGGCACAGAAGATTTCATGAACATTTGCATTGAACCAGATACTGTCAGTAAAAGTGACTTTATCACAATAGGGTAAGTACAGAAGAAAAGATGCTGGGTTGGAGAATGATAAAAGTGAGATTTTAGACCCTCGAGTTCTCCAGATTTACTAGTGGACTATCTGAGAATTAAAAGAAAGAATCTAATGGGGTTTTTTATTCTTCTGCTTGGATTTTAGTTTAGCTTGTCAGATTGGACTTTCATGCTCAGATCCACCTTGATGATATCATATATACTTCATACCAGCTTCACTTTTTTTTTTTTTAAACTTACAAGAAAAGTGAGACTCTTTCCTTCCCCAGAATTTTAATTAACCAGCCACCAACCATTTGATAAATGCCTGCTATGTACCAGGAATTATCTTAGGTGGCTATAAAACCAAAAGTGAGGCAAGTCCCTGCCTCCAGAGACTTCCATTAGGAGAGATGCCATCAATAAAGGGAGCTTGGGCAGGGGAGAGGGACAAGACACTAGCTGCTGAGTGTCAGAACAGGCTTGTTACCAAGGGTCTTTGGAAACCCGCCCCCTGCCAGATCGTGGATGGACAACCCTTTCCCCAGGCCTCTACTGCACAGCCCTTTGGGTCTTTAAGAGCAGTTAGAGAGGCCACCATGTTCCTGGGCCGAGGCTTTCCCTGCCTCTTGGTCAGTTTTCGTTCTGTGTTCCCTCTGTTGCCTGAAGAGGGCAAAAGCACCTTTATCCTAGCAGGGTCCCCATGGTTATTGTGACTGGCCCAACTCTCAGTGCAGTCTTCAGACTCAACACAATCTTGGGTTTATCTGTGTGGAAAATGCCTTTTGTTTTCTTGAAGAATTGTCACTGAGGCCAGATGATGATGAAATCTCTCTGGTGATGGGATTAATCTCTCTTCCTGATCTGATAATTCTGTTTGTCAAGTTTCAGGTCCTTATAATAGTTTATTCTGTTGTACTTGTGGCTTTTTGAAGGGGGTAGGAAAAGAGTCACATGTAGTGCTGGGTTCCTCTAAGAAAAGAACCCTTTAGCCACATTAGGAAGGCAAGATCAGGAATGGGGAATAAGGACTAGACCTGTAAGTTCATTGGTAAAGGGAATTCTCTAGTGAGGAAACAGTGCAGGTCAGTAGCTTTTCTGAGACTAAGTCTTAAGAGTTGCTCAAGACACTGAAACACTCAGTAACCTTCCCACAATTCCACAACCAGCATATCAGCAGGGAGACTTCAACACAAGAATTCCTGATTCCAGCTCTCTAGCCATTGAAAGGGACAGGGCATTTTTTTTTAAGTATATGTATAAATATGTGCATGTATGCATGTGTATGTTCATATGTATATATGAATAAATTGTTTTTAGAGAAGAACATGTATCATCTGGTTTTATTTAGATGAGAAGAGTTTAGACCGCTTTTTCTAGTGGAATCATAAAGTGTCCCTTATGTGTGTCTTGTGGAATCAGTTTTTTCTGTCCACTCTCATACAAAGAAAGGCTTCCTTGCTGCTATGATCCCTCTTGAAATCCACAAAATAGTTTGAGGCAGAACTAAGAGAGACTCACTTCTCTTTATTCTGCTTTCTTGAGAAAATAGGGCTTCCATATCCTCATCTTTTAGATAATAGGGAAGGAGAGAGACTGGAAGATCTTGAGGTTCTTTATAGCTCCAAAATTCTGATTTTAAATTAATTTGTAAGGACTAAAGGACAGATCATTTACCCTTAGTTAATATCTTTGTTGCCTTGAACTGTTAACAGGATGTTTTTTTCTTGACTAGAACAATATTGAAAAGGAGAAACAAAGAGTTTGGGGTTTTTGTGTTTTTCATTGATTTGAACCCTTTTAGGGTTGTTCTAAGCCAGAGTCCATTTTCCAACTGTGTCACTTTTACAATGTCTGTACTTCTAGGGAATATTTGTCTTTTCCCTAAAGTCACGCTTCCTTTCTTTTTTTCCCTCCAAGATTTCTGCCAGTATTTATCAAGCTTCTGCCTCCTCTTTGGTTTCTCCTGATTTTCTGTTGTCCCTCTCATCCCTGTCTCCTCCCTAATTACCATTTAGGTTGTTAAACTATTTGTTTCCCAAGAGTTACCAAGTCATTTGGTGATTTCCCAGAAATACTTCCTTCTGAGATCCAGGCTTCTAGCCTAACTTCATCTACATCTAATACCTGGCTTATCTGCTGACTGCACATACCTTTGTCTAGTCCAATAACTACAGATGGGTGATCTTAAAGAAGAGGAGACTCAGGGTTTGTGTCATTTTCATGTACTTTTGCTCCCTACAGGGAAACAGCATCCATTGCATCTGAATAATTGATAGCAGAAAAGATAAAATGAGATCTGGGCTTTCAAGAGTTGTTTTTTTAATTATTTTTGTTTTGTTTTTTAATCTGGTGGTTTTATGTTTGAAGACATAGTTAGAAGACTAGGCTATAAACATTAGATCAATTAGATTTCTTATCTTTTCTCCATTCCTTAAGGAATTTGATATTTGATGCCTAAGTCTTTTTGTCAAAAACCCATTGGATTTGGGAGATTTAATAACCACTTAGTTTGGGGTAAAGTACTAGATTCAAACTTTGAATTTTGGAAGGAAGCTAGAAATTTTTTTAAAATTTGGGTGAGAAAGGCATGGAGGACAACCTGTCCAGAGGCATAAGGATGGAGAGCTACAATGTAGCTACAATGTCTCGTCTGGGGAGTAGCAAAGCAGCCAGTTGGGTTGAATCCCAAAGAATGCCTAAAGGGGAGCATAATCCCAGTTATCAGGGTGAAGGGCATTACATGCTAACCATAGTGCCATAAAGTCATACCCTAGAGCTGAAAGAATACCTCAGAAATTATCTAATAACAACCCTTTCGTTTTGCAACAGCTGTAGAAACTTAGGCCCAGGGACATTATGTGTCTTCCTTAGGTGATATAGCCAGTGAGCACCAGAGGCCGATCCTCTAACCCCTTAGCTTCTTCAGTTGCACCAAGATGAATTTGGCTCTAGAGACCCTAAGGAACCCATTGGATTGACTCCATTATTGGTGGAAAAGCAACATGGTCAGAGATTTCCTTAAGGAAATTCCACTTTGTTAGCTCTGCATAGGATGAATTGAAGGGCAGTTTTGACAAAGTTACTGTAATAGTGAGAAGGTAGGAAGTTATTTGCATGACCAGGAACAAATCATGTATTCTTTCTACAACTATAATGACATCTATAAAATGGAGGCATTTAGAATGTTCCCTTCCCAAGTGTTATAAGAAAAATGTTTTGTAAATCCTGAAGTATTACAAATGTGATTTAACATTTTTATTCTAGGTGAAAGCACTCATAGACTATGAAGGACTAATTTTTTTTTTTTTTTAACATTTCTTAGCAATGCTTAGATGAACACCTGATTTCATTTAGAGTAAAAAGTATTTTTGATACCATTTAGTGTTAACACTAAAGTAAATACTTTAAACACTAACAATTAGTGTTGAAACCTAGGTTTATATCAAGAAGTAAAAAATGGGGGACAGGGATGTTGTCTTTTATTGTCTTTTGTTGTTTTTCACAAATCTTCATTTCATTATAGTTGATAATAAAGCCCTGAAGTCAAGAGGACCCAAGTTCAAATTTGGCCTCAGACACTTAATACTTCCTAGCTGTGTGCTCCTTCTGGGTTAAGAGCTTAGAACATGAATGGAGGCAGTATTACTACTTTGAATAAAAGAACTAATCCTTGTTATGCATAGTCATGTTTTCTAAGATAAGCTTTGTGTCTTGAAATGCTCAATGGCCATAGGCCTTCTTTGACTACCAGATATGTTTGGGAATTTTCGATCTTTGGCTTCTGTACACTCAAGCCTTAGTTCTATCTTGAGCCTGCTCCTTTATAGCACAGTAAATTCCTTATTACAGTTATTTCTGTAAGTTTCTAAGCTTGTTTTTTCCTATTTCAATAGAAGTCAAAAGATGAGAGACCCTCATGTGTGTCCTGAAGGCTCCGAGTACCTCCAAGCCAGCCAGTGCACATTGCTTCTTCCTGAGGTAAGCGTTCAGAGGTAACAGGCTTGCACCATTTGTCTTTTTATTTCCCTATAGCAACATTTATAATGGAATCAGCATCAGATTGGAGCTGGAAGACCTGGATTCAAATTCCATTTCTGACATTCTAGCTATATAACCTCCCCCAATATACTCATCCATTAATGGTGAATAATATGTATGCTCCTTACTTAACAGGGTGGTGGCAGTTGTTTTTTGTTTTAAGTTGACTTTGCTCTTTTTTTTTTTTTTGGCTGAGGCATTCTATAAAATAAAAGCTTTCATTCTCATTCCTCCATGTGAAAACACATTGGAGTGATTTCAGAGATGGTAGCCTCCAACACTAAAGGTCCAATATTCTGCCTCACAGAGTACAAGGAAAAACCACTTCCAAGGCCAGGATTTGATATCTCCTTCCCAGAGGGGGTTCTTTTTTTTTTTTTTTTTTTTTTTAAACATTTTCATGTTAATAATTTTGTACAAGAAGACTTGAATAAAATGAAAATGCATGCTTATAATTTGGGTGCATTGGATTTGTTTGTGCAAAAATTTTTTACTTTCGAAATTATTTTTTATTTTGTAATGGTGTCTATATCTTCTTTGTTCTAAATTCTCTCCTTGTCCATAAATCTGATAGATAAGCTATTCCATGTTCTTTTAATTTGCTAATGGTATCGCCCTTTAGGTGTAAATCATTATCCATTTTGACCTTATCTTGGTAAAAGATGTGAAATTTGGTCTGTACATGGTTTTTGCCAAACTGCTTTCCAATTTTCCCAGCAGTTTTTGTTCCAAAAGCTTTGATCTTTGAGTTTATCATACACTAGATTATTATTTACTACAATGTAATTTGTACCTTATCTGTTCTGATCATCACTATTTTTTAGCTAGTATCAAATTGTTTTGATAATTACTGCTTTAGGTATGGCTAGATGACCTTCTTTTACATTTTTTTTTTAATTGATTCCCCTGATATTCTTGAGTTTTTGTTCTTCTGGATGAATTTTGTCATTTAATTTTTTTCCTAGTTCTATAAAAGAATGTTTTGGTTGGTATGATATTGAAGAATTGTCATTTTTATAATATTGGTTCAACCTACCCATGAGCAATTAATATTTTTTCGGTTGTTTAGTTTTGACTTTGTGTGGAAAATGTTTTATAGTTGTGTTCATATAATTGCTGAGTTTGTCTTGACAAGTAGACCCCCAAGTATTTTATTTTATCTACAGTTATTTAATGACAGGGGCAACTAGGTGGCGCAGTGGTTAGAGCACCAGCCTTGAATTCAGGAGGACCCGAGTTCAAATTTGATCTCGGACATTTAACACTTCCTAGCTGTGTGAGCCTGGGCAAGTCACTTAACCCCAGCCTCAGGAAAAATAAAAAATAAAAGTAAATAAAAATAAAAATGACAACAGACTAATAGGTGAAGATGTCCCTTTTACCAAGTAACATGCGAAAATAATTACTTCAGGTCATAAAAAGACTTCCAATATAATTCTCTATTGAAAATAACAAAATGTACCTGTCATCATCTCCTGAAAAGCCTTCTAATTCATCCATTTTCTAGCCCATATCTGCTTAGGACTTGCCTCAAGTTCTTAAACCAAGATTTTCATTCATCCTTTAGTAACAGCATTATACCTCTCAATTTGCTCACATGCAATAACATCTTTCATCTGTACTCTATATGATTTCATTAGAATCAGCACTCCTTTCAACATGATATGCTTAAAGTCATCTGTAACTTCTTTATCCAATGCAAATTGCCCATGTTTTCCCTTCAGTCCTTTATGGAGGAAAGGATGGGTTACTGAGGTTCTATCCCTAGAATAGTTTTGATGTTGCCTGAATGGCAACTGGAATGTAGCTCTCTGATTATAAGATTTTTGTCGAGTCATTTTTCAGTCCTATCTGAATCTTCATGACCCCATTTTCTTAGCAAAGATACTAGACTGAGTTGCCATTTCTTCCTCCAATTCATTGCACAGATGAGGAAACTGAAGCAAACAGGGTTAAGTGGCTTGCCCAGGATCACAGAGCCAGTAAGTGTCGGAGACCAGATTGGAATTCAGAAAGATGAGTCTTCCTGACTCCAGGCCCAGGGCTCTACCTGCTGTGCCCTTTGGCATTTTATGATTAGCCTATCTCTTTCTAGTCATAGTTTTATCTAGTGGATATAAATTACACTGCTTTTTTGCATGATTTTCATTGGTAATTAGTAGCAGCTTACTTAAACCTATCATTTGTATTTCCCTTGCTCTTACTCTGAACTTTCTTAGGCAGCAGCTAAGCTTCCATAACTAGCCATATAGCTTCACCACTGACAAGGGCCTGTGTTTCTGGAAGAATCTCAGAATCATTGAAATCATACTCTGTGCCCCAAAGGAGTCTTTACTTCCCTTCTCTGCTTTATCCTATTAGTTCTGAGTGGCGTTCACTATCCATCCCTCCTAATTGTTCAGTATATCTCCTAATGGGATAGAGTTAGAGACTGACCATATAATTTGCCTCATGATTTTAACAAGTAATTCTCATCTCCTTTTTCTATGTGAACATAGAATTTTTTTTTTTTGAATGATAATTGATCTAATGCAACAGCTTGATACACTTAGCATAATGTCATCTACAAAAAGGAGCTGTAGCATCATCAGTGGGAATGCCCTCTTCCATTTGTGCTCTCCATTGGGCATCTCTGTGGTGGGGACAAATGTAAGCATGTCTCCCTGTTGTATGCCTCACTTGCTGCTAATAACCAAAGGGTCACTGAACAGTTTGCCAGCTAACATCTCTTAAGAAATCTTGTGAGATCCTGACTTGTGCGTGGGAAATCTGTTGGGAGAAATCCACGAAAAAAATCAGTGCCAACAGCTATGGGAACAGTTAAAGTTGGAGCTGCTTGAGTTTCAAGTCAGTCTCATGTTAGGATGTGTTCAGGATATTGAACTGCATCTGTTCCAGTTGTATGCTGTGCCATTGGTAGCGTGTGGTACCGCGGCTGCTGAGTTCTCCGCTCTGGGCTTCTTCTTCTCTATAGGGAACAGGTGGGTCCTTCAGCATCGACAGTGAGGAGTACGAAGCCATGCGCGTGGAGGTGACGCTGCTGCCCAAGAAGCTCCACTTCTTCTGTGACCCACGACAGAGAGAGAAGATGCTGCAGGGGCCTGGGCAGTGAATGTGGTTGGGCGCTCTTCTCGGAGCGGGGGACTGTGCAAGTGAGGCCCTCCTCTGGAGAGCAGCACCTTTGTCTGGGGGGTTGCTGCTTGTGAAAAGTGCCCCCATGCCACTCAAGAGCATCCCAGCATGTCCTGTTCACTATCTGTCGTGTAGCCAACTTCCATTAAAATGTGCTTCAGTTTTTGCTCGATAGTCTACCCTCTTGGATCTTGGTTTCCCCTGGTGTGCATCCTGACTTTCAAGGAGTTTCTTATACTGCCAAACAGCACATGGAAAAGAGTGGGAGCATCTATTACCCCCACCCCAAAGTGCTCCTCTGCTGTGTCAGCATAACAAGGCAATGACAGTAGAATGGAAGCTTGGTCAAGTCCTCCTCAGCTGGAAAGGGTTGAGTGTGAGCTTGGTTCGCAAATTCCGCTGTTACTCTTTGGGACCATTCTGGTCACCTGAGTCCGAAGGCTCATCCCCAGCTTGGATGCAAAGGATAGCTATTTCTGGCCATCCCCAGTAGGGCTTAATCCTAAAGGGGTTTTCACTTAATAGGAATATCTACACAGATGAAATTATAGCTCCTTCAAGTATTAAAACCTATCACCCTTTATATCTCTCTTTTCTCAAGGCTTTTTCTGTCCCCAGCACCTTCTGAGGAGAGACCCCTGTTGGCAGGCCCTCATTTTCATTTCTCTTGACTTGATCCTGCCTTAACAGAAATCACAAATATAGCTGCTTCTCCCTTAAGTTGGAATATGACATTGTGATGCACCTGATTTTAAATGAATATAAACATAGTTCAGGAAAGAAAAAACAAAGTCCTGAAGGAGAGTCTTCTCTGAGAATTTTTTCCTTGCCAGCCTTTCACTCATTACCTCATGAAAAAACAAAACAAACAAAAAAACCCCCAGATACACATATCTCCCCCCAGCTTAGTTAATTTGTGCTTAATGTACACTTTTATGTTCTCCTTGTGCCTTCTATCTTCTCAAATAGGACCTTTAATAATAACTTACAATTATAATGCTTTAAGATTTTCAAAAATGTTTCCCTTACAGCAACCTTATAACTTAGATTTAAGTTATTAACCTTGTTTTTCCGATAAAGGTTCAATTAAATTAAACAATTTGCTCATGGTTATACATCTAGTATTTGAACCTACATCTTCTGACTCTAGACATGTGTTCTGTATATTATACTAGCCATGTAATTTTGAGTAAGTTTAAATATATTTAGAGAAAATCTCAAACTCCTCTGCCCCTCAATTCCTGGCCAGTGAGAAATGATCAACTTGTAAAAAAAAAAAAAAAGGAATAATTTTTGAGAGATGGACCCCCAAATTTGGAATCCGTAGAGTAGGATGCAAATGCTGGCCATTTTAATAGCTTCTGAATTGTAGATGTATTAACTGAGCTTTTATTTGTTTCATTTTGCTCATCTGTAAAATGAGAAATATTTGTACCACCTGCCTTTTGGGGCATTTTGAAAATCAGCTGATATAATGTCTATAAAACACTGTATATAAAGAACCATTTAAATGTTAATTTTCCCCCCTCCCTTTTTGCAACATATAGGGTATTTTCTATAACAGAGCTTATAAACAGCAAAATCCATTTTTCCTTCAAAACTTGTATTCCCTCCCCTCCATCTTTTGACTTCCTTTTGTGAAACAGAGTAGTTACAGTTTTCTGTCCTAATTTTTCCCCCAAATTGTGCATTTGGATTGATGGTAGAGAAAGGATGTATTGAACAAAATTAATATTACATACTACCATCATCCATTTTTGTTTTTAATGTTAACATTTTAAAGTCAAAGTACATGAGGGTTTTTGTTGCCTGTTTCTGGCTTTTATATATATATATATATATTATACATCTTTGTTTTGCTGGTGATATTATAAGGATAACTCTTCCTGCATGAGTTTGCTGTATTTCTCTAAGAAATATATATGTATACACACACACATACACACATCTCCATATTGTGACATTATTTCTTTGCCTTTCTCCATGCTATATACTACCTTATAAAAAAACAGAATACAACTATAGGGATAGCACTGGATAGCAAGAAGTCTGGTATCAAAATTGTTCTTACAATAGCATGTTTCTGCAAATATGTTGATGGTGGTTAGTTTTGACAAGATGGGGAAAAAGGAACAGAATGGCTTTTTTATTTATTTCAAAGTTGTTTATAATAGCAAATGGTCTCAGGGCACAACACTGTCCCCTATCCAAAAAAAGAAAAAAAAAATTAGCATGAAATAAAATCTAACCTTTTATCATTTACCAATTTTAGAAAATGGATTATTACATTAGAATAAATTTTTTAACAAATGACAGGCTCTGTGACCCTGGATGAATGACTTAATTTTTCAGTACTGGATGCCAGTGTTGTCAAACTCAAATAGTAACTTGATCACTACGTTATACATGAGGATCTCTGTAAGCTGCATATAGACTTTTAAAACTACATATTAACATCATGTATTCTATTGTATTTTTATTTATTTCTTTAACTGTTTCCCAAGTTACATTTTTATCTGGTGCAGCATATTTGATATTTGATGCTGCTGCAGGTAAACATCAAGACAGGGATTCTTCACTCTTTTTATGTAATGCATCCCTTTGGTATTCTAGTGAAGTAATACTGTGGTTACTTGCCTGTATTCATAATTGAAAAGACTCAATTTCAATTATAGCGAAAATAAGGATATTGGGTTTTTTATCCCATCTAAGTTCACTACCCTCTGAAATATGATTTATAAACCTCAGATTAAGAATCCATAAAATAAGATAGAGATCTGGATAGGCATTGGCAAAGGAAGTTTCTTATACCAACAAAGTCAGTTTCCATACCTGCTCATGGAATAGGTGTTTAGTCTTAATTGCATCCCTTATTCATGGAGATAGAACATTCAACGAAGTGGGATAGTGAATTTTTCTCTTCAGAATGAATTTGTAAATTTATTCTCTCTTCTTGAATTCTCAAGGATGGTTGTTGTTCCAAGAGAATGGTGCACCTCTAGGAGCAGCAATCTTTCAGACATCACCTGGGTACAAACATGGCGCTGTAGTTCAGATGAGCTCCACAACCCGACATGGGCCCAGGCAGAGGCAAGCCCCTCAGCACCAGCCAAAAGGCTCTGCACAGTCAAAGGGAGTGGAATGTAACAGCCACAGAGTGATTACAACCCATGTGTTCATGTTAAAATGTGAACTTTAATTGTAAAAACTATTTTCCGTAACTATGGTCATATCAACCTCTATAACCCATTTGACTCAGATCTATACAGGTATGATAAAAACTATACAGCAACTATTTGTACAACATAACAAATTCAAGTGCCATTTTTGTCTTGTTAGGGTTAATCCCAGCCTTCCTTGGGCCTTTGGAATTACAACAGCTAAGGGATTAGTAGGTTTGCAAGCACTGTCACTGGAGTAGTATTCACCCTACTGATTTCGTGGTTTCATATGCAGTAGGTAAGGATCCTTTTCAGGGAAAAGGGATTTTGAAGAAGGGGAGGGAGGGAGAAGACTTAAGGTTTTTGTTATTGCTAGCACAGGTTAAAGAACTGTGACATTAATAATTCGATGTGCTTTCCACCTTGAAGGTTTTCAGGAGGCTGCACTCATATGGCAAGAAGAATCTGATTATATTCAGCTATACCAGTTTTATTTTATTTTTTTTTTCAAATTTAACATTTCTAGGATGACCAAAGATTAACCTAAATGAAGAGAATAAACCTAATCTTGGTGGGGGGTTTTTGGTTCTCCCTCTCCTGCTCCTCTCCTTTCCTTTCGTCAGTGCAAAGGTATGATACCATTTTTTCAATATTGTATCTTCCCTAGGGAGTGGTTTATTAATAGGAGCTGATTGATCAGAAATATGTAGCTTTACTACTTTCTAAGAAAATAGATTTTTTTGCATTTGGTGTAACGTGTCTCCTTCAGAATAACTAAACCTTATTTCCTGAGAAGACAATATTTATATTTAACAACAACTCCCATCCCTTTGCTAAGACGTCTAAACCATACTTATGTGGCTTTTTAGGATAGGTTTCCTTAATATAATGTAAATTGTCTTTTTCCAGCATTGCATTGTAGTTTTGAAATATTTTTCTATCAGTAAGCAACTAAATAACTTTTCCTTATAAAATAAAGGGAAAAAAATCAATTTGCAGGATTTTCTAACAGTGTTCAGTAATCTATGGCTCTTTAGAGCATAGACCAATTAGTAATCAAGATAAGATTTCTAATCACAGCTTTTAAGGACATGCTAAAAAACATGGACTCCATTCCCTTTCAACTTTCTGTCAGTCAAGTCAAACTGGAGTAGTATCCATTTTTAATAGGAAAAAGTCCTACAGGTCATCATAAAAGATGAATAGGGACTACAAAAGTAAGGGGACTACTCTCTGCAATTATATTTCAGGGTAGGGGATGGAAGCTGTAGCTTTTGCCACCCAAATCAAGGGATTCTTGATCTCATCAGTCAAGTGCAAAGATAGATCTTAGTGTTAAGATACTAATGACCTACATCCTTGGGTTTACCCAGTTTTTTTCTTTTTGTTTGTTTGTTTTTTTGCTTTTGCTGCTATCAAGCATCAGACCTTAGAAGAACATTGATTCTTCGTGCCCCTAAGTTTGTATAGGCATGAGCTATTTATCTATTGGAATTGGAAAAGACTGCTGACATCTGTAACTTGTGCCTACTACAGTGTAAGTTTTTAACCTTACCTTAGAGCATCACTGCATTAAAAGGGTCAATTTAGTTGTTGCCCTTCACAGGAGGTTCTTCCAAAAGATTATTTTAAAGGCAATCTCATGGTTCTTTTTTTAAAGGATTTTTCTAGTTTGTTCAAAATATTAACATCTTCAATTCCTACAGCTTCTATTAAGTTTATTCTACTAAGAACAAGGCAGCGGTAAAGTTTTAAATTTCTCTTCAACCTTCCACTGCTCAGGTTAAAATGTAGTGGATCAATAGATGTTTTGGTATGGGAATTTCACACTAGATAATTTTTTTTTTTTTTAATATGTTTTGGTCCCAAATTTTGCTTTACTTTAACAAAGGGAAGAATGGTAAATTACGTATGCAAATAAGTACCACAGATTCTACTAGGTAAATTCCTCATTCCTTTTACTCTCTAACCTGCTTACCCTCTTCCCTTATCCCAAAATGGGAATGAAAAACATCTATGATGCTTTGATGGCTGATGCCCTATGAGAGCAAAATATTTTCTGTTTCAAGTCAGTGACTGTTTACTATGGCTCAGTAGGGTACAAAGCCCCTGGTCCAATATTGCAAAACAAGAATCACCCACTAGGGAGAAAGAATGCTTCAGGTGTAACAAGATCAGAAAGCTCATGTCAGATTTTAATCCTATCTTCTTTCCATGTAGCACTACCTAATACTCTAATACTCTTTGAAACATAAGCTTAGACTTTAAAACAAAGAGTCCATAGCATGGCTTGTGCTGGCTAATGCCTCTTAAGTAGTTCTGACATCCTGTGTACCTAAGTGAGGACCTTTCCACCATGAGGCCCTTGATTTTCAGTCTGTTCTAAGGGAATTGATGATGATGATTAGGCCTGGGTAGTTTAACTCTGAAGGGATTAGAGGGGAAAAGCTTTACCTGCTGGTATAAGAAAAATTTAGTGAATAATGACAGAAGGGACTAGATTGCCCCTCAGGTTGAATATATATTCTCAAAGGTCTTTTTAAGCCTTAGATCCCATAAGTACAAGGGCATTTTAGACACAGTGGAGTAATAGTGGCAAAAAAGAAGGCCCAAGATGTTCCAAAGAGGAAATTCAATTCTTTTCTTTATAAATATTTTTATCACTGGAATGTTGGCTACTGCCCCCAACAAAAAAGAAATTGATTAAGTCTACTATCAATACTTGAAGTCCATACTTATTTGTCTACTAAAAAAAAATTATACCCTAAAAATGGAGAATGTGTTTGTATTACCATCAAGTATAGCTACATTTCACAGTATTTACTTATTTCACATCCTAAAAGCCAGGCTGAGCAAACACTTCTAAAGAAAACAGAAGCTTTTGTCAACCATGATGGTAAAAAATACAATTCATTATTTCCTCGTTGTTCTTCCCAACTATGGCAATTCACCTGGTAATCACGGGCACATGTATGTGTTTTAAAATAGCAAAATGAGAGAAAGGAAAGGGAGAAATCACTTTCCAGTAAGAACCCGGATGATGAGACAAACTGAGACCCAACAGAAAGAATAGTTTCTACACCACCACTCCAATGGGCCTACATAGTGAAAGGTCTCATTGTCCTCACAGGAGCAGTCTGCTAACTGCAGCTAACTTAACAATTCCCTCCCTTCTCTAAGTTAACAGGAGGGCAGTCACTCGCTACTTAGAACATGGCTATGAAAAACATCCAGACAAAAAGTTTTGTGAGAACTTGGATGCTTCTGTAACTCATGTTCAGTGGTTTCTTGACCACTACACCCTGAGAGAAGGCACTGTTGAGATTCCTTCCTATCTAGGAAGGGAATAAATTAAACTTCTCTGTCCCCAGCTTCAATTACAATAATCAAGAATGCCATAAATGGCCCTTCATGTTAAAAATAAAGAGGACTGTTAAAAGATCTTTTAAAAGAGATCACATCCATTTCCTTAGCTTTGTTTAATGTAATACTCTGACCAACTGAGCTAATCAAGCCCAAATATTCACTAGATTCTGTCACAGGTCTGCTATAATCTTCTGAAGAGATTATCCTTCTTAGTTATACACCACTTAGTTACACACTTATAAAACTTGCTTTTTAAACCCAGTTATATATAGCCCTGAATGGAAATTAAATGGTAAGAACATTTTTGGCAGTGGGCATGGTAGTCAAGTCTTGCCCCCATTCAAACTCTACAGCCTGAGCTATATAGAATAAAGAACGGAGAGAAAGGGGAATGAATGGTCTTATAGCAGCCCTAGAAAGGTTTCAGGGCTTCATTCAAGTCTTGCAAGTTTCCTATGACGTTCATACCAGTTTACAGTAGTACTTAGATTGAGAAGCATGCTTGTGTCACTTCCAAAAAGGAAATCATGATGAGATTAGAGGATCAAAATCCTAAAATGCATCTAGAGACTTAGAGAGGGTATCTGGTCCCTTGCCTTTGGGTGCCTGGACAGATGGTTGTCTTTGCTTGAACACACCCAGTTAAAAGAAATTCTTGACCTTCCCAAAGTCTGTTCCAATGTTTTAGAAAAGCAGACCTCCTATAATCGGTCCTGGTAACTGATCTCATCCCTGAGTTACTCTAGAAGATCTTAAGAAATCACCTTTCTCTCTCACTTCCCAAGATCAGACCAAGCCCAAAACCCGGGCAGCTTTGGGGTGAAAGTTCTATCAGAGCCAGAATACAAAACCAAGGTCATTCAATTTGGGGAATAGAGAAAGGGGAAAAAAGAAAAATGTAAAAGTTACATTTGTTGGAAAGTATAAATAATATCCTTTCTTATAAACTTGTTAAATAAAAATGGAATCCTTTGGGAACCAGTGGGGTGAACTCCAGGGATGCTTCTCTTCACATGAGGGAATCATACCCTCTCTATGGGCAGCAGGGATTATCAATGACTAGCATCACATCAATGCCATATGCTTCCAACAGGTCCATAAGAAAGCTTCGGTCCCCTTGGGGGTCTAGGCCCATACCCCGGGCATGCTCTGCTGTCAGGGTCTTGTCCTGGCTTGCGGAAACCTCCAGCAAAGTCTGGAATATCCTATTGTTCTGCTCCAGAAAAAACCTGCAAACAAAAGTTTACCCAGATCCATCATTAGAAAACCTAAATATGAGAAAACCATTGAGTACTTCTGTTTTCAAAGTATTTTAAAGCATTTACTTTTTAAAAGGCAAAAGGGACATACGTTACTTTGTCCTGGAGAGAGAGCTTTAAATTGAAAGTAAAAGAGAAGGGAAGAAAACTTCACTTGAGCAAGGCCAAATTTGAAGAAGGTTAACAGATATGTTACATAAAATGAACAGTGATGGAATGGTCCAAGAACTCATTGGAAACAGTGTCCAAAAAAAGTAGCAATCTTTCAAGGAAGAGTGGAAAGGAGGGAAATAAGGAATTAAAATCCTTAGCTTTCTTCAAAAATTGCCTTTAAAGATATCTTTTTGAAACTCTCACTAATCCCCTTAATTGTTAATGCCCTCTCCTACCTATGTTAACCTTATATTTACTTATTTTTCTGTATATTAGATGCCCCTAATACAGGAGTTTCTAACTCTTTTTTGTGCTGAGTACTCTCAATGAGATGAAGCCTATGAACTTCTTGGCCCTATCTTCATAACTGAAGAAAATGCTGAATATTATTTATAAATGCCTCCCCCATGCATGCATCCTTTGGGGGTTCAAGGATTCCAGGTTAAAAACCCTGGCCTAGGGGCAGCTAAGTAGTACAATGGATAGGGCACAAGCCCTGAAGTCGGGAGGACTTGAATTCAAATCTGGCCTTAGACATTTAACACTTCCTGGCTGTGTGTCCCTGGCAGGTCACAACTCCAATTGCATCAACAACAACAACAACAAAAAAAACAAAAACAAAAAACCCAAACCCTGGCTTACAATGTAAGCCCTTCAAAAGGAAGGACTTGTACTAGAAAAGTAAATAGCATGATGCCTTAGACACAGAGATAGACCTGTGATTTTTTTTCATACGTGAAGTCTCAGGTAAGGAAACTTGGATTTCAATCCAATGCAGATTTAAACTGTCTCAAGAAAACTGGCTGGAACATTGAGAGGTTAGAAGAGCTGCCCAGTACCATACAATCATACATGCCGAAGGCCAGACCTGGTTCCAGCCCTAACCACTATGGCAGGGTGATTGCATATGTTATGTGTTTAACAAAAATGTGTACAGAATCAATGAAGATCGTGAAAGGTCTCAATAAACAATCTATATTCGAAAGAATGCTTAATAAGAGTAGCCACTAATAGCTTAACTTACAGATGGAATCGCTAATGTTTTAAGTAGAACCCTACCCACTGAATCACTAAACTGCCTATATTTTAACCCAGTGCTACCATTTGAAAAATATAACTTTTTCAGAATGGCAAAAAACTGAACTCAAGAAGGTGGCATCAGTCAGGAAATGGCTGCACGAATTGAAGCATGAATATAGTGGAATGCTATTGTACCATAACAAAAAGACAACAGTCTGAGGAGACCCATTAACACCATTAACCCAAGGCTATAAAAGGAACACCCCCAACTCACAGAACAAAGAGGTCTTCTTCACATGGGTTGCAGTCCTCACCCACCTCCTGAGAGTACAGCAACATCTGCCTGTTTTAGAGAAGAATGTAGTCAAGGATTTGCAAGGCAGACTTCCTAGAAACTCGGGCCTGTCATCCCAGGCTCCCTGCCCAAACTAGGCAGAACCAGACTGATTCCTACTCTTGTCAGTTTGGGTTTGCAGGGAGGCCCCGGTAATGCACCCTCCTACTTATGCTAATGAGGGAGAGCACTCCGGCTGTGGACCCATGGAAAAGGACATCCTGGGTAACGAGGGGACAGCTTCACAGAAGGAGCCTGCCTGCCTGCCTGCCTCTGGGGGAAGGTTCTTCCTTTACTTCCCTTCATTCAAGTATTACAGAGCTAGTTCTGAATGGGCATTCCCAGAGCAGATAGGGCAGAAGAGTGTTCCCTTTTTCCCCCTAGTGAAGTTCTCTTGGAGCCTCCTGATCTGCTTCCTAACTCTCTAGACTATGCCCCTACCTCTATACTCCTGGGCCTTTACTGTTCAATCTTTTCCACTCCACTTCCGTTTTTGTCTCCAGTGTCCAGAGATACAAGGAGCACTGTTTAAGGCTTCTGGAGTAGAAACATTGTGAGGAGTCCTGGACTGAACAGCAGGGCAGTGGACCACCTATGTCCCTTGTGGCTCCCCAAACAGGCTGCCCACTACCTCTGCTCGTTAAGCCTCCGGTATTTTTCTTTATCAGCACTGTTGAGCTTAAGCAGCGGCTGCAGGTGTTCATGGTGTGTCTTCACATTTTGGTTGTCCACATAAACATCATACAAGTCGTGCTTCTCTTCAAAAATCTTCTCTGTTGTACCTGTAGACCAAGGTCAAGAATCAGGAAACCCGGCTGTGGTTTCATAGTTTCATCAGGGAATTCTGTAACAGTTTCCAAGTCATCCAAGAATAAGTGAAAACAGTATGGAGTCGGTACTTAAATGTTTGTTCTTCCCTCCCACCCAGGAAGATAGGCTCCAGAAAAAGAATTGAGGAGTCAGTCAATAAACGTTTTTTAAAGTCTGTGTGCCAAGCACAGGGGATACAAAAAGAGCCAGGCTTCTTATAGAAGGAGGGATTTTAGCTCGAATTTAAAGGAAGCCAGGGAGAAACAGTTGTAGGAGAACAGAAGGGCGGAAGGAAAATGTAGGCCAAGAAATGGTTTGTCTTTGAATGTCAAATAGAGCATCTTGTGTTTGATGCTGTAGAATCTCAGACCTGCACTTTAGGAAAATAACTGTAGAGACTGAATAGAAGAGGGACTAAAGTGGGGAAAGACTTAGGCGAGCAGACCCACCAGTAGGCTGTAAAAGTAATCAGACTATAAGGTGATGAGGGCCACAAGAGCAGGAGTCATAATCATGAGAAGTTGGCAAGAAATCAGCAACAACTTGGATTGGGGGACGGAGGGGACAGTGAGGGACTCGTCATGATCCTATGTTTTAGACCTGAAGATCTAGAACTCTGAGGTGTTCCTTCTGCTGTGTCAGGGAATATTTCTGTTTATGAATAAAAAGTTTACTACTGGACAGCCAGTTTGAAATGGCCGTGAGAGTTATGAGACTGAAGGGCTGCAGAGAAAGGAGCAGAATAGGTAGATCTGAAAAGGTTGGCAATCTCTTGAAGCCGAGAGATCACCAAGTGTAATAGTAAAGAGGGAAAGAAGAGGGCCAGCTCAAAACTGCAGGAGACCTACACAGATGGGGTGTGATCTGGAGGAGGAGGCAGCAAAGGAGACAGAAGGGATGCTCAGATACAGAGAAGAACCAGGGAATCGGCAACTTTAAAGAGAACAATTCGGGTGGGATGATAAGGGAGAAGGTGGAGGTGCCCGTTCTCACAGCCTTTTTGAGGAAATTAACTATGAAGGACAGAAGAGGACAACAGTGGAGATGGAAACGTGAGGATTTTTAGAACAGGGCAGAGATGAATATGTTTATATAGGCAATAGAAAATGAGCCAGTAGATGGGAAGAGACTGAAAAGTTAAAGAAGGGAAATGATGAGAGGGGAACAACCTATTGGAGGAGATGGAATGGAATGAGATAGTAGAGTTACACTTGGTCAGGAGAAGAAAGTAGAAGGCAGGAGGGGGATGGAAGCTCTCGGCAAGAGTGGGGAGAAGAAAAGATTTGGAAGATGTGCAGAGAGTGAGCTGAAAAGGGACATAGAGTAGGATTGCTCAGCAGCACTAAGGACCCAAGTGAATTTATAATGGACTCTGAAGATTGGTCACCTTTGCACAAGAGGCTCTCCATATCCTAGTTGGGATGTTGGGTTGGCAGTGGGAGGCAAAGGTGCAAGTGGTCCAAGCACCTTTTCCTTGGGAGACACATGGGCTGAACAGCCCTTCCAAAATCTGTCCTCCAAGCATAAAGGAAAGAGAAATGCTTATCAGGGTGAAGAGTAAGTGGTGTCGTACTCACATGCCACGTAAGACACTTCTATCTCTAGGCTCTCAATATCTGCCACGTTCACATAAAAAAAGGGTTTGGATTCAGGAATTGTTCCTCCTAAGCCCGGCAGAGAAACATTGGCCAGGCAGCAGCAGCAGTATACTATGGACAAGAAGAGAGAGATGCATTTTAGAAGTCACTGTCATTTATCCTCTCCCCTGGGGACCAAACTAAAGCATCCTTTAACCATGTTCTCTAAAGCTCCCAGAAAAGGTCTCATGCAAAATGAGGGTCTTATCTTTTTCAATTATAAGTAGTCCTACCTTAAAAAAAAAAGTCCTAACTATAAAAGTTCTCTCCTCCTCCTCTGTTTCCAATTGGTATGACTAAAACCTTAATAAATATTATCCACACTTTGAGATTTGTTGAGACTGTGGATTATTATATCTGATTTCAAATTCTGCCCAATTACAATCATTTCTCACATGCTTCCTCCATTAAAAAATTGAAAAGAAAACCCTCAAAACATTCAGTCTAGTGAAATAAATTCAAATAATACATATATTTTTAAAATGTATGTCTCAAGTTCCGCATGTTAATTCCATCAATATGGAATTAACTATATGCCTCAGATAGTAGCTTTGTGACTCCTAGGTAAGCCAATTTCTCTGAAACTCACTTTCCTCGTGAAGAAAATGAGATTGGTCTTATTGCGCTTTAATGTCCCAACTCTTACATATTAGGAATCGTCTTAGAACTCAGCTCTGTATTCTACCTATGGCTGTCATAATCACTAATATCTCACCAAAAGTAAACCCACCATTCCCCTTCTAAGATGCAACACCAAAACGTTGCCATGCACTCCTCCCTGTTTCCCTATCATCCCCCCTTCATCTGGTCCTGTCTAGGAATGACCCTCAAGTATCAACGCTTAGTCTAACAAAAACACTCTCAGAACCTGATACCTGTCCCTTCCTTTGGCGGTCACTTACCTCTGTAGCACACAACTCCCACAGGGGGAGGAGAGAATATCAAAATACGTTTTCGAAGCAAAGCAAATTTCCAAAGGATGAGGATCTGCTCCCCGAAGAATTTAATAAACTGGGACATACAGCCAGCTGGGTGTGTGATCTGCAAAGAATAAAAATACGAACAGCTTGGGGGAAATGCCACAAGGAGAGAACTCGACACGAGTGCGTCTAAGTCCAAGAAACAAAGCAGTACCCCTACCAGATTCCAGAATTAAGATGCTAAGAGTTGGCTGTACCCAGCTCCAATCAAAGCACATCTAGAGTACTGTAATTTCTTCTGGGTGCCATATTTAAGTCAGGGCATCAACAAGGTCAAGCCCATCCAGAGTAACCTAACCAATACTACAAGGTAGGGGGACTAAAACTGGTGAAGGAACCAGAAATTTTTAGACTAGTTACAGAGGGGTTATCTTGGCGCCTGCCCTCCCTAGGTTCACCCTTTGTTCATTTATCTTCTGCATTCCCATTTCAACTCTCACTCATTTCTGGATGACTCCTAACACTGTATCTCCACATTTCTGCAGAGCCACATTTGTTAGATATTTCTGCTTACATCAGGGATCCTTAACCTTTATGTCATGAGACCCTGTGACCATCTGGTAAAGCTTATGGATTTCTCAAAAAACTGTTTTAAATGAAATACATATGATTGAAGAAAATAATTATACAGAAACATATCTATCAAAATATTTTCCCAATACAAATTCTCAGACCCTTGAAATCTGTCTATGGACCCATGGAGAAAGAGAGAGAAAAGAAAGAAAGAGAGAGAAAGAGAGAGAGCGCCTGACAAAAAGGTCCACAACCTAAACATAAGCTGGAAAGCAAACTCTTTTTTTCCATCCCAAGTAACAATAATTTACTACCAAAGCTCTTTACTTCTTCCATATAGTTGCAGATTGACTATTTGATTCTATTTTGATTGGGAGAGAATGGATGTATAAACACACTTTTTTTTTTTTTTTTTACTTTATCAATATTTTCTTAAATGTTACTTTTAAATTGTTTGGGATTCTTTCATTAAAAAGTTTTTTGCATGAGTGAAGATCTGTTGTGGCTCAAAGCCATACACCCAGAGCAACTAATACTTTGTGTGAAAGTTGGTAAGAAGGAAATGTTTCATTTGACACAATCAGCTAAGGTATTGATCATTAAACTCTGAATAAAGAGGAAGTTAAAGTTATTGAAACCACTGAGAAACTGTGTCACTAAAAACAGGATTTCATAGAAAACAACAGCATCCATTAATGAATAACTTTTCAGGAGATATGGAAGGAGAAGCAGGGACCTAGACAGAAGATTATTCTTGGGGCAACAGGAATATTGCTTTTCCTTTGATTAGTAGTAGTGGGGTATTTTTGTTTTTCACTAAAGAGTAAAATAAAGGGCCTGAAATCCTAAAGCAAAAAACCAGAAATGCCTCCAGGGAATGCCTTCTGCATTTTACAAAGATCCATAGAATATTATAAGAAAAGTTCTCCTTAAGCCTATATAGAACCAAGGTTAAAGGAAGCTATAATTATGAAAGTTAAACAAGAAAAGGACCAGACTGTACTTAGGCATTTTGTTTTAAAACTTATTCTTTAGGATGGTTTACTTCTTATTTAATATGAATCCATCACTGTTTTAATAAGTTTCTTTGTGTTTAATATTAAGAGAAGATGCATATTTGTATCTCAATCACCCTTTATGAGAAATTTGATCAACAGAAACATGAGTTCATAAAGCATCACTAAGTTCCCTAAGAGGAAACTGCCCATTCTGAGCTTTCATACTTAATATAAACAAAAAATATATATGTCATTGCTTGTTAAGCATGAAAACATGTTCAATAGTATTTTTAATATCTATATAATAAAAATATAGAGTAATTAGGATACTTTTCTCACTTCTACTCAAGAATAAATCAAGACATGCTTTCCTATAGCACAGATTGGGGTTAATTCCCATGGAAACTCATGTTTGGGGATTTGTTTTCCCTTTCGAATATAGTAAGGACTTCAAATCTCATTTCTTATACAAACTACCTATAATGAATTTGGGCAAGTCACTTATTTGGTCCTCAATACCCTCATCTGTAAAATGAAGATCTAACCCTAATGGTCTGGGAACCCTATCAGATCTAGCTATATGAATCTGTTCACTGGGACACAAAACCCAATCATATTTACAATATTCAGTACAGCCACAATGGAAAAAGCAAGCGCTGTCGCCAGGGCACTTATCCTATCCTACAAAGATTTCTGAGAATGTTACTGGGTCTTACCTTCATCTCTGGATACATGTATCGATGGATGGAGGGCAGCCAGTGAACAGGGTGCACAGAGTTGGGTTTTCCCTGCCCAGCATGAAGCACACCTTTTTTGTCCTCATAGAAGGCAGCCAGATGGGAATAATGTCCCGGCATCTCCAGCTGGTGTCTGCACATCACACATATACAGTGAGAACACTGACCGGTCCCGCCCTGATTCTTATTAACAGGACACCAGCTAACCTTTAGGGTAGTTAAAATTTGCCACTTTCAAGTGAAAATGAGCCAACTTTTATAGTTTCACAATCTGAGTGTTTATCAGCAGCTCTATGTAGCCCCCTCAGAGGGAAACGGGTTCTTAATGACCAAACACCTGCTAATGTCCCATTGCTGCTCTATTACAGAACTGATTTTTCACCCTTTCCAACATAGCACAGAGGTCCTTAACCTCCACCCCTAGTCTGGTGACACTGATGGGTTCCTTCTCAAGATAATACTTTTAAATGCATAAAATAATTAGGATTGCATTTATATTGAAATGTTTTTTAAAATTTCTTACAATATTTAGTAACAGATCTAAGAACAATAATAATTTTAAAGTAGTCATGAGCACAAATTCTATTTGGAAATATATGAAACAACTATAATATGCAATAAAGGAAGGAACACGCACTTTTTAAGCCTCTTTAGGCCAGGCACTGTACTATTCAAATATTAGCTTTTTTGATCAAACTCTGTGAAGTTAGTTGTATTATCCCAGGAAGAAATAGAGTCACACATTAAGAGACTTACCCATGGTCACCTAGCTAGTAATTATCTTCGATGTGATTAAACTAAAGTCTTCCTGACTTCTGGCCCAGTGCTCTATCCACTGCACCATCCACCTGCCTTCCTTCTAAATTCTACTTAGAGGTGAATTTTCCCCCCATCCAAAACCCTTCTCAGAGTCTTTGGTCACCAGATAAGAACCCTTATTTAAGTGGTAGAATTTACCTTTTTTCCTGCCTCATTAATCCTTGAGTTACTAAAAATGTGAAAAACTAGATACTCTATAGCTATCTACATATATGTGAACAGAAGATTTGGAACAAGTTCTTGAAATGATCTTCAGACAAAGTCAACTTTTTTTTGTTTTACCCCCAGAGAAAATCAATGGAGCCTGCATTCAAACACTGGCTACTCAGTAGGTGAGGGCTGATGGGAGGGAGAGAAACAGCTCTCTGGAGGACAGCTTGAGCTCTGATTTCAGGGCATGCTATGGATTTTTCCCCCTTGCACACAGAGGTGGCCACATAATGAGTAATAAAGAACTGGTTTACAGCTTTTTAATTACCATTTCTCAGTTCTCCCGAAACCAAAAAATTCAAGGGAGAAATAGTATAAAAGTTCTTCTATAAGAGATATTTAACTTTTCTGAGAATGGGATGCATCACACATCTATGTGTCCACATATAGAAAGCTCAACTGAAATCTGAAACTTTCTACAATGATTAAGTCAAGATATGTTCTCATAAATCTTAATATAAGGAAAAACTCCACTATAAAGAACACTTCTGAGGAAAAAATCCAAATTCTTAAGATCAACTACTGATTATTCTAGGGTTCTGCAAAACAGGTAACACATAATGGTGCAATGAAACCAATTTTATTTAATCATTCATTTTTGCCCAATTTGTTTTTTCTTTCATCAAATGTTTAAAGAAGATTTAGCTTTTTCAAGCCATTGATGGTAGTCTCAGATGTCACCTGACTGATTTAAATATGGAATATAAAGAAGAAGAAATAGAAAAAATGGGGAAAGGACAGGAAAGGAGAGAGGGAGGAAGAATGTTTTCAGTTTGCCTTATAGGCTTTTGACACGAAAGAGGATGGAGATCCTTTGGGAAGAATAAAAGGGTAAGTTGGGGATGTGGAGTGGGGGAGAGGAAAGGAAAGAAAATATATAGCTATTCCAGCTGAGAAGTAACAACTTAAAAAAAAAAAAAAAAAGTCTTTCCCCAAATGCCTACAGGAGATCATGATATAGTCAAGAACTGATAAGATGCTTGACAAATTTTAGGTTCTGAATTAAAATTCAGGATATGTAAAAGGAAATTAAAATGTTAAGAATTAGTTCACTACAAAACACCCATTTCTATATGATTTTTACTTGCTTTAAAAAAATATTTCAAAAATTTACTAAGATACTTTCTTAGTTATTATTTCAGTCAACATTCATCAGATACCTGCTTATAGCACAGCATGATGCCAGCCATTTGGAGTAATACAAAAATTACAGTATAACAGTCTTTAATTTCATATGCAATCCTCTGTTTTTGTATAATGCAATAACTGAAATGTTCATTTTTATTTGTCAAGTTACTAATAAAAAGAGAACAAAAAATTAAATTAAAAACTAAATTAAAAATATGAGTGGACTTTGAAGAAAAAAATCACTGTACAAACCTAAGGAATAGTTTAGACCTCTGCTATAGGAAACTCCCAGATGAGGATACTCTCTGCCAATGCAAGTTACTACCTTCTTTGCAAATAAATTATTGTAAATTCTCCTTATGCTTTCATTCTAGCTATTTATTAAAATGTTAGTTTTTCTATAGAAAAATATAAAGATCAGGGGACAGAGTGATATAGTGAAGAGTTCTTCCCCTGGCATAGGAAATCTTGAGTTCAAATCCTACCTCTCATGCCCATCACCTGTGTGACCCTAGAAAAATAACCTAACATACCTGGGGCTGTTTCCTCATCTGTAAAATGAGGAGGTCAAACTAGATAGTCTCTAAGTTTCCTTCCAGCTCTATAGCTATAATTTTCTGACTCTTGGTTACAAATCTGTGAAAAAAGTCTTGAGCAACAAGTCAGCATCCTTAATGTTAAGCATTTATAAAGGGCCTACTCTGTGCAAGATGGAGATTTGGCATCAGGAACTTTTTTATGAGTTCAATTCTGGCCTCAGACACAATAGCTGTGTGATCCTGGACAAATCACTTAACCCTTTTGCCTCAGTTTCCTCATCTGTAAAATGAGCTGAAGAAGAAAATGGTAAACCCCTCCCATGTGTTTGCCAGGAAAACCCCAAAAGGGATCACAGAAGAGGCAGGCGTGACTGAACAGTACAAGGACCACAACAATTGTGCTGTACTCAGAGCTGGGGATACAAAAATAGCCAAAGACCCCCTTGGGGAAGCACAGGTTTCCTGAGACCACTTGCTAAAAACTGTCCAGGGATGGAGGAACCTAGTCAACTCAGACGCTGACTAACAGCTACACAAAACAAAAAAGTCATAGAATCTCTTTGGATCTAATTTCCTCATTTATAAAAGGTCAGAGTTTAGATTTAAATGATCTCATGGCCTTAAGGGCTTTCCCAGTTCTAAGATCACATTTTTTTCTCTTGCCTCTTGGTGGCAGGATATTAAAGCAGTCATGAAAATTAAGAAGGGAGAATTCCCTTAAGTGCCAAATGTGCAAATATTACCACCTCCACTCTCCCCAAGAAAAGCCCCTCTAGTCTCAAAGTAAAAGCTTTGCAAGAAAATTTATTTTTGTGCTGTCAGTTCGACTTTTAAAAGGCATTCTGGAATCCATCTCAGAATGCAGTGTGTGAGCTCTGAGAATTTACTTCAAAGAACACAAGCACACCATAAATGTGTAAAGATTCTTCCAATTTCCTAGCTTACTTCACACTTCCAAACTATGAAGAACAGATATGGAATAGGCTGCCCTCCTCAAGTTAATATAAAGGACAATCCAAAAAAATGCAGTTCTTTTTGCACTCCTAAGGCAAGGGAGGGATTGTTTTGGTTAGAGTAAACAAAGGTCAAGCAACCCAATACTTAAAGGTACAAATGATAGGATATGAAAGAAAAATCCCATTCCAAGGTAGATTGTTATATTGTTTGGAAGTAGACCGATTTTAAAAAATAGATTTAAAATCTTTTTGTTAGAAAAAAAATGTTTTTTGCAATTGTATTGTTATAATAAAACTAGACTGGTGGGTAAGAGCTTTTAGACAGCTAGGATTTATAAATGTGGACACGCTCATATAAAACATACAACTTACCGGACTTGATTCTCTAAAAAGTGCATGTATCTGTAAAGGAGGGTGTAAGAAGGAGAGAGAATGCCCACAGATTTCATACGTGCTCCACGCTCCAGTTCACTCTCCACAGGCATATTAGCGAAGCAGGCAAGACCAAAGAAATGTCCTTTTCGGAAATAGCTAAGGAAAACCAAAATAGTCCAAAAAAAAAAAAAAAAAAAAGAATACTCAGAAACAAAGTGAAATGGAATGACTGTTTTTTTGTTTTTGTTTTTGTTTTTTTTTAGTGAGGGGGGAAGGGGATTAGTGAGGGAAAGACTTGATGAAAGCAGTTTCTTCATCTGTTTGATAAGTCATTGATACCACCATCATATCAGATCATTTTGAACATTTCAATGGTATCAAAGTAGATGTCCCTTCATAAGATAATAACAGTGCATACAAACATTAATATGAGTAATGGATTAAGTTTGGAAAATGATTAAGTAACATTACTTTGGGTAGCACAACAGTTCCAGATAGCACTCAGGCAGGCATGTGAAATGTTATGTAAAGCAAAGCAACTTTAACTATGGTGAACATTATCAAACTGGAAATAAAATTATAGTAGAAACCTTATGTAAAGATAGAACTCCATTAAATGCATAATATTTAAGTTCTTGATACCACAAAATTTGCAAATTTCAACACTATTTTGGAGTAGCCTGCTTTGCATGAACAGACATTTGCAGTATTGAAATAAAACAAGCATAAATCAAATAGCTTAAAAATACAAACAATATACTTATTGATATATATATAGCATAATTCACTACCTGCTAAAATAAGATTACAATATTACAATATCCAACATCTTACTCTAAAGTTAAAAAAATTCAATAAAACAAAAATAATCCCCAAACAAAAAACATAAAGATTACAGTATCCAACATCTTAACTCTATAGTTAAAAAAAACAAAATAAAACAAAAACAATCACCAAACAAAAAACATGATCAATGAAAGCAGGAAATAAGATTTGTGCAATTCTAATTTGAACTGACATTAAAGTTTTTTATATAAAAAATAAATGTATATTAAATAAACATAGAAAACAAATATTCCACCAGTGATTTCCAGATGGTTAAACGACACTACATCACTGTACAAAGATATATTTTAGAAGAGAGGATTAATAGCAATACTGTAACAATGATCAACTGTGAAAAACTTAACTACTCTGAGTGTTCAACCATAAATATAAAGAATTCGTGATGTTCCAGATAGAAAATTGATGTTCTCGGAATCCAGACTTCCCCCCCCCCCCGTGGCTAATATGGAAATGTGTTCTGCATGACTTCATATGTATAATGGGTACTATATTTCTTATTTTATCAATGGATAATGGAGGGATAGAGGGAAGGAAAGAACTTGGAAAATAAAAATTATTTTTTTAAAAGCTCATCAGTAAAACTTGTATTCTCTTAATGCAAAGAAGAAAACAAAAAAGCAAAAGGGAACAAAAAATTTTATTACCATCTTGTTAAATTTCTTATTTTTATTATTATCAATAGTATATAGTAATGACAGCATTCCTTTATAAGTATTAAGTCAATTTATCTTTGCAACAATCCTGGGAGTTAAGTAGATGCTATTACCACCTTCATGTTACAGACGGGAAAACTTAAGCTGACAGAGATGGAAACCTGCCCAGAGTCTCACAGCTCCTAAGGACCTGATGCAAAATTTAAACACAACTCTCCCTGATTTCACTGCACCGCCCAGCTGGCTTACCCGCCCTATCTCTGAATTCACAATTTTGAAGGCATTCTCAATCCCTCACCAATACCACTGGCAAGTCTTGTTTCTATCCTAATACATCACCATAGACATTCCTTCCTCTATACTCACACAGCCACCGCTTTAAGACCAAACTATCCGGTCTCCCAGACCACTTCAGGAGTCTTATAATTGGTCGCTCTGTCCCAAATCTCTCAATTAATCAATAAACATTAAGCATCTGCCATGTGTCAAATGCTGTTCTAAGTTCTGGAGAGACACAAAGAGAGAAAAGATGGCTCCTGTCCTCAGGGAGCTCACCATCATCCCTACTCCAAGCCATCCTCCACTTACCCACTAATATGATTTTCCTTACCCACTTAAATTACCTGCAGGTAATACACCTTTGTGTGGCCTTTAAAACCCCTCACCACATGGTGCTTTTATACTTTTCTAGTCCAAGGTCATATTGTTGTCCCTCCGTCATCATATTGTTCCCCAACCTTTCCCTTGGCTGTCCCTATGCCTAAAAAACACTCCCTCTTCAATTTGACTTCTGTAGTTTCCCTGACTTCCTTCAGGATTCAGCTCAAATCCTCCCTCTGCTAGTATCTTCCACTAGGATTACCTTGTCTCCTCTGTAGATAGCTCACCTTAATACTTGTTTGTTGATTAACTGAATAAACATTCACATATCTTTTTAAGAAACAAGGTATACATAAGAGCTGAACAAAGTTCTTTATATTAATAACATGTACTAAGCTAATAACAGCACCTCCTGACAGTGCTGTTGTGAGAATTAAATAAGATAGCAGCTATAAAGGATTATGTATGCTGATTTGCAAATGCTATTTTTTATGATAATACAATCTTAATTTTTGTTTCTTGAATATTTTGAACTAATAACTAAGTTCACAATAAAAAGAAAATCTTAAATTATAAAAAAAACATACTGATTGTCAGTGACTAAGCCTCCAGATGAACTGGTTGGAAATAGAGAAGCCCCTTTGAAATGTCACCTACAAAAGAAATAGTCTTCATTTATTCACAGCACCTGACAAATATTAACTATGTAATAAGAGCTTCAGTTAGCTAGTTATTGAGAATTTGAGATTTCTTTTCCTCTTTTCTCTTCCATCTTTTATGCAAAGGGTAGCTTATCAAATGGTTACAAAACTCTCCAGAACCACTTCCTTTTTTCAGCTTAAAAAAAAAAAAAAAACTCTTAAGAATTTCTCTAAGCCTTTAAGGTCAGCACTTAAATACAAAGTTGACTGAACTTTGTTTTCTTTTTTCACTCTTTTCAGTAAATAAATCATTCTAGATTTAGGTTGCACAAAAAGGAAATGATGCTATTTCAGTCCTTGTGACCAAAATTAGGGGAACTGATGTTCACTTTCTAGATGAATTCAAAACGACATTTAAAGGTCTTTAATCAGCTGAGTTATCTTCAAATATTTCCATTAACCAACTTGTAGATACACTGAATTCTCTATTTTAGAAATGACAAGTGATTTTCTGAAGTCATTTATGCCCTCAGTCTCATCCACAAAATAGGAAATACAAATAAGTCGATTCTGTCTTATCCCCACGGCAAACATGTTTGTTCTTGGGGAAAGAATGGAGAAAAGACAAAGAATGGTGTAGTGAACTCACTTTGTAGTAATTTATTGTCCAGAATAACTACCCAGATTTAGAGAGAGTTGTTCTTTTTCAAAAAGCTTCATGAGTCAGAAGCCCACCATCTGATAGCAAAAAGAAGCTAACATTTACAGAACTATGATAGGAATGATAGCAAATAGAACTCACTCTTTGGAAAACCACACTAATTAAGGGAGTAAGAAAGCTCATTGCCTATAACTGACTCTCTGTGCCATTCCCTACCATAGCCCTTAGAAGTACTTTCTCTAAATTCCCATCCCCTAGTTTTTCATTATCCTCTTTTATAACATAAACTCTCTGCAGAGGCAGGAAGAGCTTTTCTGTTTGTATTTGTATTTTCAAAGTACACAGTTAAGTGCCTACCAAATGCAAGATATCCCCACAGAAATTATACTCTTATTTTCTTTAAAAATTTGTTTTATAAATCTTATTAAAAATAATCAGTTCTACTTGCAAAGCTTTTTCTCACAATACTCTTCAAGGGGTAAATAGTATCTACATTACTTCTCAATGCCTGGAGTCTATATATATATATATATATGTATATATATATTACTTTTATTTTTTACAAGATGGAAATCAATGGAAAGGTTAAATAACTTGCCTAAGGTGATACAGCAATAACACATCAGCTCCTAAATCCTACATCCCCATGCTTTTTTTCCTTCCACATGCAGTCTTTGGCTGTGAGGTCAGAGGTTACAAAAGCCATGATCCAAGAGTGTGAGTAGGGAAAGGGAAGGTGGTATTCTCCCCCACCACAAGCTACTAATAGAGACAAGTTATGTAGTCACAAGGTCCATGGACCTAGGTGTGTCTTGGGAACATCATCATCATCTCTTGTAAACAGTCTCCTGGCAAGTTCAATGTCTTCCCATCCTTCCCAAACCTTACTGCCTGAAGATGCTGTAGATTAAAAAAATCAGCCCCTATCTTTGATGATCTGGAATCAGAATGAATGGGAAAAACCCCCACTGTAGATGGCATCTTTTCCCTTATTTTCTCCATCCACCTACAACTGGAGGACTTGGTCAATAATAGGGATGACTGCTCACATTTTAAAACTCCATAAGATACAATATGGCTCAAGAGATCAAAGCAATCAAGGATAAATCCCTCTGCCCTCCTCTATCCCAATATCCCTGTCATTTAACAATAATTCTCAATAATCACTGACATTTGTTTGGGACTTTTTAAAAAATATACTTTATATAAATGATCTTATTTTTTATAACAACCCTGTGAGGGTATTTAGGGTTAATGTTAATAACACTAGAGATATTATCCCCATTTTACAGATGAGAAAACAGGCTCAGGGATGTCATGGGCCTTGCCTCTGGTCACAAACATAGTTAAGTGTATGAAGTGGGAATCAAGCCATCTCCCTTATCCAGCTCCCTTTCACTACTGCCTCTCAATTAACATGGCATTGAAAAGACCTGAATTCTAATTCTGCCATACCTCTGCAACCTAAAAAATATTAAAGTATCAGAACCTCAATTTCCTCGTCTAAAATGAAGAGAGCAAACTAAGTGAAAGCTAAAGTCCCTTTCAGCTCCAAACCCTCAGATTCTACAACTCTAAGTGACTTATTGTAGACCAGAAATTAGCAGCATGAAGTAGCAGCCACTCAACCTTTTTGCTGGTGCCATAGATGGGGTCCTTGCCTTACAGAAGCTGTTTTCTCTCCTTATTTCCTCTCTCAGTGCAGTAGATCTTGTGGTCAATCAGATGGTGCTATTTCCTTCCCTCCTTCATTGCCTGCTATGAGTCACGGTTACAGTCTATGGATTCAAGAGAAGCTTCTCCTTTCACTTCAACCTGCTTCTTACTACAAGTCTTTTGTTCACCCTATCTTAGAACAGCTTCACAATTCTTCCTTGAAAATATAGATTTTTTTTTTAATCTGGCATTATACAATTGAAAAAAAAAGACCACAACAGAAGAATAGGGTTCACGCCTTATTTAAACAGTAACAATAAGTCTGATCTCACAATAAAACCAGGCATCTGATACCAAAAGATAAAATATTAATTTGCATCCAAAGAAAACTTCATTTCTGATGAAAGTTTCAAATCACTATGTTGGGGGGAGGAGGTGAAGTAAAGTTTCATAATTTCCTATTAGACAAAGAACTTTTTGATGGGGAGAGAGGCAAGGAGAAAGAAAAGGAAGAAGGAGGATATAAGCTCACCATACTTACATGAAGTCAGACTGAATTTTATGGGATCCACTGGCCATGGATTTGAATTCAACTCCTTCCAGATCAATATCTTGGGGCAGACACCATTCCAGCATGTTGCCTGTAGAACAAAGGTTACAGGTCAGTATGGAATAAACTGCTCCAAAACTGATTTACCTTGCTACTTAAAGAACCAAACATTTCCTGGAGGATGTGGAAATAGACATTATGAAAAAAGAAGTATTCCTCAGTTTTACATGTGCAGCAAAAGCATCCTCTATGTCCCGTAAGTACTTTCTCTTGAATGCGCCACTCCATCTGACTCTACCGACCAACCTTTTCTTTTCACTCCTAAACTTTTCACATGAGATCTGTACCCCTGCCCTCATTTCAGCAGGCTTAAGACTTTTCTGCTGCCCATACCATTCTAGCTTAAAATCAACTTTTCTGAGGACTTTGATGACCTTACCAAATCCAACAACCCATTTTCTATTCTCATTCTTCTTACCAATATTGACATTGAACTCATCTTCATCAAACTCTCTACTCCCTTAATTTCCATAGTATATTATGCTTACTTAATTGGCTCTTTCACACATCCCAGAGATTCAGCTCTCAATTCTCTGCTTATCTTTCTCTTATCCCATCACTTAGATCCAGCTGATATCCCAAATCTCAATTTCTAGCCCTTAATCCTTCTCCCAAGCCCAAAATCTGCATTTCCTACAGTCCTTTATAGACTATAAGTTGATGGGGTTTTATATTGAGGTGGAAATATACAACCCCATCAACTTAAAATCAGCATATTCATGGACTCATCCTGCCCAACAACATCAAAAATCAGTCTTCCCACACTAAACAACTTCCCTCTTTCCGTCACTGGCATACCAATTTCTCAGTCAAGGAACACTGAACCCTAGGAGTATCTTCTTCACTCTATCATCTTATGTAGTCCATTAAATCTTACCAATTCTTCCTTCAAAGTAGCTTTTGTATCTGGTCTAGCTCAATGGAAAACTCTAGAGTCAGAGGAGCAGGATTCAAATCTCACTTTTGCCACTTACTAGACTTGCAACTTTAGGCAAGCCACTTTTAGGAAAGTTAGCTTTCAAATATCTAGTTGGGGTACCAGGCTTCTTAGGCACCTTCCAGGATGAGGTCTAAGATTCTGTGATAATTTAATTTCTTTTGTCATACATCGTCTGTGGATTTTTAACATTATAGTAATTTTCACTTATACTCATCCCTCCCCCTCCTTATCTTTTTTCTTAAAGGAAAAAAAAAAGGCTAACCAATAATTGTGTCAAACAGTATATATAGCATTCCACATCCATAGCTTCCCACTTCTCTACGGAGAGCCAGGATGCTCTGTTCTCCTGAACAAAGATGTCACTGAAGTAACCAAGAAAGTTCAGTTGGCTCCTTATAGTGTAAGTTAGTAGATACTATTCTCTTGGATCAGCTTGCTTCCTCATGTTTTTCTGAATTCCACATGTTGTAATTTCTTTTGTAATAAAAATATTCCATGATTTTCATATATTACAACTTGTTCAGCTAACCCGTACTTGATGGGCACCTCATCCCTTCATTTCTAGTTTTTCTGCTAACAACAGCAACAATGAGAGCTAGTATTTATATAGTACTTTAAAGTTTGCAAAGTGCTTTATAAGTTTTATTTCATTTTATCTTCACGAGAAAAATGAGGCAGACAGATATTAAGTGACTTTCTCAGAGTCACACTGCTAATATGTGTCTGAGAATGGATTTGAATTAAGGTCTTTTGGACTAAAGGGCCAGAACTCTACCCACTTTAACAAAGAATGCTATTTTGTATATCCTACTGCATATGGGACTTTTTCCCTGTCATTGACTCTGTGGAACATACTTTCTATTCCTCCATCATCAACCTGGTTCTGAGCCCCTATCATTTCATACCTACATTATCATATAACTTCAGAATGAAGAGGCTCATACAGATTATTTGATCTGATCTCCTCATTTTCCAGATTTACAACCTCAAGCCCAAAGTGACTTTTACAATGTTTTTTAATTAGTGACAGAGCCAAAGCTATAAACTAGGTTATCCTCTCTCCTAGCCCAGTGCTCTTCTCTTTAAAACAGATGGTCTCAATTTGGAATCCCCACTACAGTATAATGCCTTATATTCTTGTTGTTCAATCTTCATGACCCCATTGGGGTTTTCTTGGCAGAGATATTAGAGTGGTTTGCCATTGCCTTCTCCAGTTCATTTTACAGCTGAGGAAACTGAGGCAAACAGGGTAAAGTGACTTGTATAGGGTTACACAGCTAAGAAGTGCCTGAGACTATATAAGAACTCAGATTTTCCTGAAATCCAGGGCTAGCACTCCATCCACTGAGCCATCTGGCTATGTCTTTGTGTCTTAATAACTCAATTATTAATTAGATTTAACAGTTATCTGTATAATGTTCGTGATTATTTCTCTGTACACTAATAGAAACAGAAAACAATCTCTCTAAAGACAGAAGATCTTTGCTGAAGTAAAAAGCTTTATTCTAAATGTTGACATATTTACTCAGTGACTATTTACACAACAGAGCTGTAAATTTGATAGTGCCTCAAGAGTCTTTATAAAGTTATACTTTAAGGTACCCCATAAGTCACTTAATTTGCAGAGTCTGTGTAATAATGATAGCATTTCCTTGGAAAATGGATGAGGCGGATCACAGTAGTTTACGTCCAATTATTTGTCATATAGTCAAAATTTCAATTTCACAAGGAAAATACCATAATAATAAAATGCTGGTGCAGACACAATCCTCTAAGCATCAGATAAACAGCACAATTTAATTCTTTACAGAGAGCAAATTTCTTACTTGAGTGATTTTCTCATGAGCTTTAAAATATCATAATCATAAGATCACAGATGCAGCCAGTCAGTAAATATAAGGGGCTACTACACTCCAGGTACAGTGCTGGGCACTGTGGATCCTCCACAGAGGAGAGAAAAAGAACTTACATTCTGATGGGAGAGAAAATAAAAGTTATATAAAATGGTGGAATACAAAGTAGCTAGACAGGGGTGGGAATAGAGATGATCAGGAAAGACTCTATGCACAGAATGATGCTGCATCCTAAAAGAACAGAACCTTGATAAGAAGGTGTGGAGAGAAGGTGTCGGGGCAGAGCCAGTGCAGGTGGAGTGAGCAAGGACAGAGTAGAGGAGGAGAGAGATAGCTAGATAAATGAAAAAAAGATAAAATGTTCCATAAGGAGTCCCAGATACTGCCACGAATATGAATCTGAGACATTGTGGAATAAGAATGATACCTCAACAGGGAAAGCGTCTATAATTCATTCAGTTTTAGATATACTGATATACTGAGGGTAAGTTATTTTTAAAATATACTGATAAGCTGATTTTAGAAAGGTCTAGAAAATTTACATGAACTGATGTTGAGAGAAACAAGCAAAAACCAGGAATATACTGTACACAATAACAGCAAGAATATGTGATGGAAACACTTGGTTCTTCTCAGTGGTTCAGTGATCCAAAGCAATCCCAACAGTCTCTGGACAGAAAATGCCATCTGCATCCAGAAAGAGAACTAAAGAGACTGAATGTAAATCAGCACATGCTATGTTCTCTTCTTTTTTCCTTTTTTTTTCTGATTTTACTCTCCCAACATGATTCATAAAGCAATGTGTAATTTAAAAAATTATTAAAAATAAAAATTACAAATTACAAATTTTATTTAAAATAAAAATAGAGAATGAGAATGCTACGTTGTGATCCACACTCAGTTCCCAGTTTTCTCTCTGGGTGTAGATGACTCTCTTCATCACTGAACAAGTGGAACTGGTTTGAATCATCTCAATATTGAAGAAAGTCACGTCCATCATAATTGATCTTCATATAATCTTCCAAGAATAACTTACCCAGCAAGAATGAGCATCGTTTTCCAGGGAAGAAGATGGACATTTAACGAAATAAATGAATTCCATCTATTTTTGATGAAAAAACCAGACCTACATATAATCTTGCTGTTGCCGTGTACAATGATCTCTTGGTTCTGCTCATTTCACTCAGCATCAGTTCATGTAAGTCTCTCCAGGCCTTTCTGAAATCATCCTGCTGGTTGTTTCTTACAGAACATAACCTTCATATACCACAATTTATTCAGCCATTCTCCAATTGATGAGCATCCACTCAGTTTCCAGTTTCTGGCCACCACAAAGAAGACTGCCACAAACATTATTGCACATGTGGGTCCCTTTCCCTCCTTTAAGATCTCTTTGGGATATAAGCCCAGTAGAAACACTGTTGGGTCAAAGGTATATATCACTCTCTCTGTTGTTGTTTGTTTGCATTTTGTTTTCTTTCTCAGTTTTTTTCTTCCTTCTTGATCTAATTTTTCTTGTGCAGCAAGATAACTGTATAAATATATATACATATATTGAATTTAACATGTATTTTAATATATCTAACATGTATTGGACTACCTGCCAGCTGGGGAAGGAGGTGGGGGGAAGAGGGAAAATTTGGAACAAAAGGTTTGCCAGGATCAATGTTGAAAAAATTACCCATGCACATGCTCTGTAAATAAAAAGCTTCAATTTAAAAATTAAATAAAAATAAATTAAGGTTTAAAATAACTAAAAATTAAACATTTATTATTATTAAATTTAAATTATTAAAATTAAAAGTTAAACATTTTAATTAAAAATATATTAATGGTCTATGCTCAGTTTCTGCCATACTGCTTCAATTTTCCCAACCAAATAATGATTCTTATCCCCAAATTTTAAATCATTACACTTGTCAAATACAAACTATATTTAGTTGCTGCTGTAAATTGCATGTCTACTCTGTTCCATTGATCTACTTTTTCTGTTTTCTTAGTCAGTGCCAGATAGTTTTGACAATTATTGCCTTATAAGATAGGGTACTGCTAAACTTCCTTCCTTTACATTTTTTTCATTAATTCCTTTGATACATAAAGAGAGCATCATATATAGCAATATTGCTTAAGAACAACTTTGAGTAAATAATTTTCTGACTGCAAATACTCAAAATAACTATAATGGATATATAAAGGAAGACACTATCCTATGCAGAGAAAGAACTGATAAATAAATTATGTAAAGAATAGTTTAATATACATACACGTTTGTGTCTAATGGTAGCCATTTATAGATTGGGAGGGGAGGGAAGGAAAAAAACAAAAAAAGCAATTCACATGATAAATGTTATTTATTTAAAAGGAAGCAAGTTACACATAACAGAGTTGCAGTTTCATATACAAGCATCTTTTTAAAAAAATTATGTTATGCTATGAAAATGCTTGTTTTAGTACATAAATTAAAAATGCATAGCTTTTTAAATTGCAAGTTTCTTGAGGGCAGAGACTGTCTTTTGCCTCTTTTTATTTCCCCAGTGCTGGCACACAGTAGGTACTTAATAAATGTTTATTGATTGATGTGGGAATGAAGCTCGGGAAAGACTAAGGGTAGACTTATGGTCAGGGTGGCTAGATGGAACAGTGGATAAAATGTCTGGCCTGGAGTTAGGTAGATTCACTCATCTTGGCCCCAGACACTTACAGATGAAGTCACTTCACCCTATTTGCCTCAGTTTTCTCATCTGTAAAATGAGCTGGAAAAAAGAAATGGCAAAGCTCTCCAGTATCTCTGCCAGAACATTTAAAGTGGAGCCACAATCAGACATGATTGAAAATGATTAAATAAAATGATTTATAGTTCTGTGTAAGATCAAATCAAAAAGTGACTAGAGTCAACATATTTATTTTCATATCCCCCGTCTCGTTATCAGCAGAAACCAAGGGAACTCCATCTCCAGAGGCAGACCCCAGACTGGGTAGCGGTTCCCATTCTGAATGGCACAGAGATGGAGGTGGCGGAGAAGCAAAGCGAGGGGTATGGAGCCAAGCTTCACTCATCAAGGGGCTCCTGTCGGGAGCCTTTCCCCTTACTGAGGTAAGGATCCAAATGGATCAGAGGAATGTCCTCCCCCTTATGCTCAAGGGACAGAAGGGCTGTAACACACCCCAATTAGATAATGACAAAGTGATACACTCCGAGGAGAGATCTTGCTCCAAGTCAGAGAGAAAGAACTCAGTAATGAACTGAGAGACACAGCAGATAGAGGGTCCGCTCTGGAGTCTCAAGGCCCCAGACACCAGCTGTGTGACTCTGAGCAAGTCACTTAATCCCAATGACCTCTACAATAATTATTTATTCATTGTTAATTGTATTATTTAATTATATTTATTTATTTATTATTTAATAATAAACTTGTTGAAGCTGGTAAAGGAGAATAAGCTGAGTTCTCCATTCAGAAACCAATACAGGGCACAGTATCAGCTTATAAATTAGGGTTCCAATCCCAGTTTTGCTACATATTATTCTAGTCGCTTTAAATATCACTTTTCTGGGCCTCCACCTTCTCGTGTATAAAATGTATAAAAAGGTGGGGGCCCAGAAAAGTGATATTTATATCTTCAACTGCTATAAAATGAAGCAGTGTCGAAGATGGCCATCTTTAAGTCCTACAACCCATTTTCATTTCTGGAACATTCAGATTCTTGAATAACAACTGCCCACACATTTCCTTATAATCACAGGGGACATGTAGTTCAGGTATTAAAATCCCTGTTTTAAAGATGAAGAGATGACCTTCATTACATATTGGTACCCAATACCAGGGAAACCCATGGGCAGATAAGTGATAAAATGGATACAGTACCTGGTCTGAAGTCATCTTCCACACACTGGAGAAGGAAGTAGCAGACCACTCCAGTATCTTTGTCAAGAAAATCCCAAATCATGTCATGGAAAATCAGGCATGACTGAAATTTAAATGACTGAACAAGCAGAGAAACCTCACTTGCTCGTATTCTTGGCTCTTCAGTTTTCTAAATGACTAACTGGTCTTTCCTGACCTGAACTGGCTCTAAAAATGAAGGACCGGGAGCTGGGACAAGGAGACTGTTGCTCTGCACCTTTGTATTCCATTAAAAGGGCCAAAGCCAGAATAGGCAATTTCTCACACTGACACCTGAGTTAATTTAAAAGCAATAAGCTTCTTTCCCTTCCCTCAGTCCCTTTTTCTTTCCAGTTCTTAGATTCTAAAGCTGCCTCTCACATTTGAGCTGCATAAGCTCTTTCTCCCCCTGAAGTGATGTTTGGGGCTGTGGTCTTTTCATAGTCAGTATCTTTGTTCCTTGAAGATTAGAACCAAGTTATGTTTTCCTGGCTCATGGAAGCTCCAAAGATGGGGAGCACTGGGGGTCTGGATCACAGAGCCTCCCACCAACCTCACCTTTAAGGCAGTGAAGCTGAAGCCTGTAGAGAATCCCAGTAAGTCTCCGGCGTGCCTCTGGGTACATTTATTTGCTAAGAACTTTGGAATGCACCCCTTGCCATCTAATAAATCTCAGGGGGCATTGGGAGGAATGGCCATCTACCTGGCGCTGGATAATGAATTCATTCATGGTCCGCCTGTGTTTACCCCGAGAATCTGGACGGTTCCTAGAGTAAAGACAGAACTCCTAAAGGAATAAAAACAAATATTCTCTTAATGGACCTCTTGCGAGAGAACATCCCTGGTCTGTGGGGAAGTGTTCTATCTCAAGGTCACATATCAAACGGGAATATTCAGCACATGCCTTCTTTGTTCTCCGCCTATAAAAACCCCTCAGTGGAAAGGGACTTTGAGGGTTCAGTTAGGAGTTGGTACCACCTGCCTAACACCATTTCCCACTGGAGACTGGATCGCTGTGACTGGGGTTCTCCCAGCTGTTGGAATCCAGAGGTTCCTCGAAGTAGTGAAGACATATGTTGGAGGTTGCCTACTGTCTGTTTCTTGTATTGTCTTGGCACATCATGTCTGTTACTTGCACACTGTTTTTATGCTGTTTCCTCTTTTTCTTATATCTTATTTAAATCAAAGTCCTGGGCAGTAACAAACTTCTGTTATTCAGCTCTTTGAGTCTGTACCTGTTTATTGCGAATTCCGAACCTAGATTAATTCCACAAGGCCCTATTTTAAATGTCTGTCTGAGTTCCCTAACATCGTCTGGCTTTTATTTTCTCTGTTCAGTTCTGAGGACTGGCTGAAGCACCACTCACAAAGGACTTTATCACAGGAATAATGACATTACAGATGGCCAAAAAAAGATAGTTAATAAGTAAAGAGGTACTCAGTCTAGAGAGGAGCCTGTTCCCTATGCTTGTTATTCCAAGTATGGAAGCACTGCCAATTCACCTCTGCCTCACTGAATCTCAAGCTTCCATCAAAGCTCAGCTCAAGAACCACATCCTGCTGGAAGTCTGCCCTGATCCCTCCCCCCTTATCAAATATTATTACTTCCCTCATCCTCAAAAATGTCTTTGTATCTACTTCGGACAGGGTGTCCCAAAATTTCTAGTGCCCTCTCAAGCTTAGAATGGCACTAAGATTTTAGATATATTTTATTTATTTTTCTGGGTACATGTTGTCCTTTCCCTCCCTCCAAAGGAAAGTCAGCTCCTATTTCACTTTTAGTTCTGTTTCTTCAGCACCTAATAAAGTTATCTTAATAAATATTTACTGAATGAATGGAGATTGAGAATCAATAAATCAATCAACCAACATTTATTAAATATCTGCCAGGCACTGGGGATACAAAAAAAAAAAAAAAAAAAAAAAATCAAAGAAAAAAGCCCTGCCCTGGAGGACCTTGTGATCTAATGGGAGAGACAACATGCAAACAAATTATATAGAACTAGGATAAGTAGGAAATAATCAACAGAGGGGATGGAGAAGGCTTCCTAGAGAAGATAAGGTTTTAGTTGGGACTTAAGCTTTCCAGGCATAAGAGACTGCCAGAGAAAATTCGTGGAGTACAGAGAATACCTATTGGGGAATAAGACAAAAAAGACTGGAAGGTAAAGGGAGGGGGGGCGCTGTGTGTAAAGGGCTTTAAATGCTAAATACAGCATTTTGCATTTGCTCTCAGAAGTTTTAAGGAGGGGGATGATAAGATCAGATCTGTGCTTTAGGCAATCACTTTTGTGGTTCAATTGAGAATGGATTAGGGGCAGCTACTTAGTGCAGTGGATAGAGCACCAGCCTTGAAGTCAGGGGGACCTGAGTTCAAATACAGTCTCAGATACTTAACACTTTCTACCTGTGTGACCCTGGGCAAGTCACTTAATCCCGATTGTGAAAGGAAGAAAGAGAGAAAGAGAGAAAGCTCTTGTTGGCCTCTGCCCCAGATACCATTCACAGAGAAAGATTTTAAAACTGAAAGAATACAACATAAAATATGAACTGTACAACACAAGGCAAAGGAAGTGTTAACGAAAGCAAGGTTTTGCCAGCTTTTTCCAGTGTTCAAAATCCAACCAGATTAAGTGCTCTCAAGGAGGTGGGAATATCATTTCATTCTCAGTTATTTTACTTAATTCTCCAGAGTTCCTAAAGGTTAAAATAGAAATCATGTTCAAATGACCACAAACTGACTTCCCCAGGAAACCACAAGTTCTGCAGGTGAATCATCAGCAACCTGGGAAAGATGTGGTCAATGTGAGATTAATAGGAAAATGAAAAGTGGCCACAATGAAGTTTCCCTGCCAAACTCAATGGGAGGGGGGGAAAGAGGAAGAAAGAAGACAAGGTTAAAAACAATCTCTCAGAAGCGATTCCTTTTTAGATAGAAGGAATTTTCTCCTTGTCTCCCTCATAAGTTTGCCCAGTTCTTAAGTAAAAAAAAAAAAAAAAAAAAAAAAAAAAATATATATATATATATATACATATACATATATGTATGTATATGCATGTATATATGTATCTGTAGTCGGTCAACAAGCATTTATGAAGATATTCTTAGGTATTAAGTGCTAGGAAAACAAACAGAAATAACAAAACACGCTGTTCTCAAGGAGCTTACATTCAAATGGGGGAACCAGGCAAAAAGAAACTGAAAGACAAGTGGGGAAGAAAGTTGGGGGGAGAGAGAGAATTCTGAGTGCAGCCTGAAGAGGAATGAGAGGTCTGAGTACCCTCCTCCTTAAATGAAAGTCCTGGAAGGAACCTTCCTATCAGAGGGGGAAACCACAGGGACAGAATTCCAGGGGAGTGAGGTCCAGGATGGAAAAGTGGGGCTTGGTAGAAGTCCAGAGGGTAGTCTGGAGATACCAAAATATAAATATTACCCCAAAGAGCCTTCCAGTCTTACTCGCCTTCATCATGTTTCAACCAGGGGTTGGAATTTATTCTTTGCCATGAATCAGATGACTTGGGCTCGGTTCCAAGATATGTCACAGATCAACAGAAAGATAACAGCCCCATTTCTTGATCTCTACGCCCCAGGATCTCTTTTGTTTAGAGAAGCAAACAACTTAAAGGAGCAAAAGCATGTACTTCATTAACTGTGCGAAGATGCTCCAAGGATTGATAATTATTGTTTATAAAATGCCTTAGGGCCACAAAGATGATGCTACAGTAGTTATAATGTGTATGGATTTCATATAATCTTTCAAAAAGATAAATGAGAAATACCTTACTAAATTATCAAAATCTTAAGTGTCATTTGTGCACTTCAGGTTGTGTAGTAAAACTTAGCATGGGATCCTACATTTAGAATGAACCTTAAAATTAAGGCCAACCATTCACTTTACAGATTAGTTAGGTCTGACAAGGAGGGAATCTGTTCAAATGTTTTAGAATCTGGGCCTTCAGACTCCAGCCAGGAGATACAGCGGACAGAACACTGGGCCCGGAGTCAGGAAGAGCTGAGAACAAAGACTTTACCTCAGACTATACACTAGCTATGTGACCCTGGAAAAGCCACTTAACTCTTTGCCTCAGTTTCCTCAACTGTAAATTGGGAATAACAGCATCTACTTCAGTGTGATTTTAAGAATCAACTGAGATAATGTTTGTGAACTGCTTAGCACAGTTTCTGGCCTGTAGCAGGAGTTAAAATAGTTAAATGCTTGTTCCCCGTTCCTTCACCTTCCAACTTCAATGCTCTATTTGCTTCACTATGCTATTTCTCAGTCTACCTTAAAGGGCTTCTATCTAGATTTTATTTCTCCAGTGTTCTAATTTTCTACTCAAGGCACGAGATTCTCACCCAGTGTAGAAGAATCCCCTAATCAATACACACATATTTATATCAATTTATCCCCAAAGATGGATCTTCCTTCTATTGTCAAGCCCCTTCAGCTCCAGAAAGTAGTAAGGAGAGAAAGTACACTCAACTGTAGGCAAAGCCAGCCTGCTGAAATGACTTGAATGCTGAAGTTGGAATCAAGAGAATCTGAGTTTTCCTGACACATAACTGGCTGTGAGACGTGGTCAAGTAAACAAGCATTTGTTGAGAGTTTACTATGGGCTAAGGACTGTACCAGGACATCCAAGGAAAGGCAAAATAACAGAATTGGTTTTCAAGAAAATCATAATATAATCGAGAACATGGAAATGACTATATGCACATAAGATACAATTCTGGTATAACTAAACATATGTACTCTTAAAAATTACCAAACTATGCAATAAAAACCATAGGACTTATGGGGAAAATGGGGCTGGGGCTCAACACTGAAAAATCTCTCTCTTTTTTTTTTAATTTTATTTATTTATAATTTTTTGACAGTATATATGCATGAGTAATTTTTTTTAATAACATTATCCCTTGTATTCATTTTTCCAAATTATCCCCTCCCTCCCTCCATTCCCTCCCCCCAATGACAGGCAATCCCATACATTTTACATGTGTTACAATATAACCTAGATACAATATATGTGTGTAAATACCATTTTCTTGTTGCACATTAAGTATTAGCTTCCGAAGGTATAAGTAACCTGGGTAGACAGACAGTAGTGCAAACAGTTTACATTCACTTCCCAGTGTTCCTTCTCTGGGTGTAGTTATTTCTGTCCATCACTGATCAACTGGAAGTGAGTTGGATCTTCTTTATGTTGAAGATTTCCACTTCCATCAGAATACATCTTCATACAGCATTGAAGCCAACACTGAAAAATCTCATCAGTGACATAAAAAGTAGAGGAAATTTAAAAAGTAATTTCAGGGGTAGCTAGGGGCACAGTGGACAGAGCACCATCTCTGAAGTCAGGAGGACCTGAGTTCAAATTAGCCTCAGACACTTAACCCTTCCTAGTTATGTAATCCTGGGCAAGGCACTTAACCCCAACTGCCTCAGCAAAAAAAAAAAAAAAAGTAACAATTTTATAGCTATTAAATAGTTAATACATAAATAAGTAGCTTTGACCTCAAACTCTGGGGTTCAGATCAACCTTCCTCCACCCACTGTTCCAATTACACTCAAAAACACAATACAAATATGTTATTCATCTTGAAAAAGATCTTAAGTTTTGTTGGAGAAGTGGGCTTAGGATGGGTTGCAGCTTGTGAATTAAAATATTATCCAGCCCTGGATAAGATGGTAAACCCCAGGAGTAGTTGGTGTTTGAGGGGTGTGCATTTTGTGCTCAGTTCGGCTAGATGTGCTTTTCTGTTTCAGGATAAGTGGATCAACTAAGTAAACCTGATTTTTACATTGTACTCACATTATTCCCTAATATATCAATCCAGTTGGAATAAATTAGTGTTTTTAAAACAATTATAACAGATCTGGTTGTGTATACAGGACAACTTGCAGGTAGAACTACCACTGAGGATTGGGAAAGGCTCCTTAAAAAGGTAGAATTTTAGCTCAGATCCAGGGAGGTCGGGAAGCAAAGAGGCTGAAAGGAGGAAGAGGATCGTAAGCTCATGAAAATGCCCAGAGTCACAGGGCGGAGTGCCACAGGTCAGTCACTGGGTTGTATGGTATGTGAACAGGATTCAAGTTTCAGTTCCTTCATCTCTCCGTAGTTTCCTCTTCTACAGAATGAAGGTGATAATAATAGCTGGGAATTCAGGGGATTGAGTCAGGAGACCTGAGTTCTAACATGACCTCAGACATACTAGATGTGGGATCCTGCGCGAGCCACTTCACTCTGTCTGCCTCAGTTTCCTCATCAGTAAAACAAGCCGGAGAAGGAAATGGCAAATCTCTTATCCTTGTCAAGAAAACTCCCAAAAGGGTCATGAAGGATTGGACACAATTGAAAATGACTAAACAAACAATAAAAGTGATAACAGCTGGCATCATATAGAGCTTTAAAGTCTACAAAGGGCTTTATAAATATTAACTCATGTAACCTTCACAACAACCCTGGGAAAGAGGCACTATTATTAATATACCCATTTCACAGGCTTGCACAGTGTCACACAGCTTGAGTATCTGAGACAAGATTCAAACTCAGGTCTTTTGACTCCAAGTCCTGAGTTCTATCCAATGGGTATCTGCCCTCATAGCTACACGTGTCCCACAGGGTTGTAAAGGATCAAAAGAGATACTCCATGTAAATGCCATGTCAATTTTAAAGCACTGTCCAAATGCTAGCTACTAATATAATATATAATATAATTGATAATTATCAATATAATACTATAATAATGGTAACCTTGGCCAAGTGAGGCAATCTTTCTCAGCCTCAGCTCATTCCATGTACTTTCTCCCAACCCCTTCTAGTTTCTGCCTTTTCACTGGGCCCTCTCCTCTAATCCTGAAAACCAGACTGTTATCCCTTCCACACAGTGACTTTCCCCAGCATGCTTTCAACAGATCATGATAAGAAACTGATGGAAATTGGGAGTTCTTCATAAGCTGCAGATGACACAGAAAGGCCAGTGGATGATAGAGACTATGACCAAATACATAACTCCAATTTTACAAGGTAAGCACCCCATAAAAAAAGAAAAAATTCATATCTTCTCTGGTACAAGGGGAGGGCCAAAAACTCCTACCTCCACCCCACGTACATCTCCCCTCCCCTGATGTGGAAGGGATACTGTACCTCCTGCCCCAACAACTCCCTCCAACACAGCCCCTGAGGGAAGACCTTCAGTAGAGAAAAGCCAGCTGCCTTCCCACCCAGCCCAGACCCTTCTGGATAATGATAAACAGGGGTCCTCACAGTACAAAGTCAGGACCCCCAGAAGGCTCCAAGAGTCCAAGGCTAAGATGTTATTTTTCTGTTAAAGTTACTTCTCCAACTAAATAGGCTAGATTTTCTTCATATACTTCAACTGGGACAGCTAGGTGGCGCAGTGGATAGAGCACCAGCCTTGAATTCAGGAGGACCCGAGTTCAAATCTGGTCTCAGACACTTAACACTTCCTAGCTGTGTGACCCTGGACAAGTCACTTAACCCCAGCCTCAGGGGGAGAAAAAGAATAAAAACAAAAAACAAAACAAAACAAAACAAAAAACAACAAAACAACCCATATACTTCAACCAAATACTATAACAGATTGAAAGTAAAAGCAGAGATGAGAATCTAGCTGTTATCTGGTAAGTCAGACATGAAAGATTTGCAAAAATATATAAATCAATGCCACTCTTCTCACAATGTTTTGTTTTTAAAAAACAATTATTTTTCATTAAAATATGATATTTATGTTGACAGGCTTGTTACTGTTCTTTTTGAAATCAATTAATAAATAAGTATTTTTAAAATTCATCAGTTTTAATTTCTAATAGGATAAACATCAGTATATTGTTGCTAGTTGTTGTTCAGTCGCATCCAACTGTGATCCCATTTGGGGTTTCCTTGGCAAAGATACTGGAGGGATTTGCCATTTCCTTCTCCAGAACACTTTACAGATGAGGAAACTGAGGGAACCGGGGTTAAATGAGTTTTCCAGAGTCACACAGCTACTAAGTGTCTGAGGCCACATTTGAACTCAGGTCCTCTTGACTCCAGGGACAATGTTTGCTTCTCCCTGCCCAGAGGGCTTCAATAGTTATTAAGAATGTAAAGGAACCCTGAGACCAAAATGTTTGTATTGGTTATGCATAGAATGTGTCCCAATGTGCACTTGCATCTCTTTGTAACTAACAGACATAGACTATACCTCCCTATATTGCCCAAAAATGTCAGGAACATGAGTTTATCAAATACTCTACTAAAATCAGTGACAAACTATATATAGTTTCCTTTCCTAGTATCTAGTAACCCTGTCAACAAAGGAAATTAAATTAGTTTAGTGTTTATGGCTTTTGGGGAACACAACCTAACTTTCTAAATGTTCAACTTATCATTCCTTTAAAAATATTCAAGAATTTTGTCAGGAATCAGTCAAGCTCTCTGGCCTTTAATTTGTTGATTCTAACACCTTCTATTTTTTTTTTAATTTTAAATTTATTCCCATTTAATCCTGCAGCATCTCACCTGTGCCTCACAGGTCACTGGCAGTGGTTCAGCAATGATATTTGCCAGTACTTTCAGTACTGGGACTGTTTTCATCAACTTCTCAAGAACAGCTAGTGGTCTCTTACTACTTCAAGTAAGTATTCCTTGTTTATGTATGTGTGGCAGTTCAGCTCATCAGTCACTTTTATCTTGCTCTAGATTCTAGAGTGGACAAAGCACTGAATCAGTAAGATCTGGGTGGCTAAATGGCACAATAGATAGAATACTTATCATCTTTCTGAGATCAAATCTGGTCTGAGACACTTCCTAACTGTGTGAACCTGGGAAAGTCATTCAACCCTCTTTGCCTCAGTTCCTCATCTGTAAAATGAGTTGGAAAAGGAAATGGCAAAGCACTCCAGTCCCTTTGCTAAGAATACCCCAGGTGGGGCCATGAAGAGTCAGATGTGGCTCAACAACAACATCACAAGTTGTAGGTATCTGAACCAAGATTTAAAGGCAGAATGTCTGACTCCAAATCAAGTGCTTTTCTACTGCATAATGTCCCTTTTTGCAACATAATCTGATGACAAAATTTATTGTTTCAGATGTTACTAATATTCACCCAAATATCCCCCATTATGCTTCCTCTCTGGTTGCTAAATTTATATTATTTATATTAGTATATATTATTAATATGGCATATAACATATGTTATATTACGTTTATAACAAATATCATTTTAATAATATAAATTAACCTATGCTATCAAATAACTATATTTATTTATAGTGTTAATCTGTTGTACACTTATTTTCTGCTCCTTTACTTAACCAGTTAGTTTTGAATAAGGTATACTCTTCTGAAGTCACATTACAGTCAATGACCCTGGCTCACCAGGTGTCCTTAATATTTTTGTTCTGTTAGTATCTCTAGTATACCTTGCTTATTAACCACACCACATGTTTAGTGTATAGTCCTCTGGGGCCAGAAGTATTGGTCTTCTTCCTAAGAGTTTCTACTCTGTATTATGTCTAGCTTAGAAGAAACATATAACTCTTTACTTCTCCCTTCCTTTTCAGTTTAAAACCCCTCTAAATCTGTAGGCAGACAATTAAGTAGTCCCCTACCCTTGTTGAGTACATTTCATCCCTGGCCAGGAACCTATCATTTTCCTTATTTCAAGCAGCTTTCTTAGAAATAGCTCCTGTAGAAAGCCTTAATGACTGATTAGGCAAGTGAATTCTTATATCCTTTTATGTAGACAAAGTATACACAAAACTTCCTTTTCTTCCGATTGACAGAAGGAATCATAGGCAAGCAGAATTACTGAACTTATTACATAAAATTATTATATGAAAAGAAAAGTAATTTGTATGTAATTCTAATTCTTGTGATGAAAATGATATTATATGATGTCTGTTAAGTGCAGAATTTTTTAAAGGGGGGAAAAAAACCTAACAATGTCCTTCTTTCCTCAAGCTTTTAATTGTATCTCAGCCTTTATCAGCTGAAAATCTGGTTTTCTACCACAAAAATCAGAAGAATGAAGACATCCAACTTTTCTCTCTCACTTGAAAATTTTCTTCTCCCACTTCTTCTTCCTTCCTTTTCATCTTAGCAAATGAGGTTTTACTCTTTGCCAAAAGTTCTATCTACCACATGGGCCTCTGAATATGTATAGTAGAAACAATGCTGAACTCTGAGACAGACTTGAGTTCAACTTTTAGCTCTGATACTAGCAACTATTGACCTCCAAGAATGATGTTATAGATTCAGAGATGCTGTCAAGTGAAAGATGATCCCATAAGGATCAGAAGAAGAGACAAATAATGATGATGGCTGACTGCCTGCTACAGGGCATGTTATTTAGAGAGTGTCTGTCCTTCACTCTCAAAGAGCACCAGGACATCAGGGAGGGAATGCTATGACTTGAAAATTAATTCCATTTAAGTGAGGAAGGTCTGTGAAAAACCACCAGCCTTAACTTCCTCTTCCAGAGCATCTGGGTCCAGTGGCCAGATATAGATCAGAATGACTGGAGATGGCTAACAAAAAAGGCCTTTCTTCCTGGGACATGTATCCAAGGCATGACGAGGAACCTACCAAAACTTGTCAAACTGGATCAATTCTGGTGATCACAGGGCCACAAATTACAAAATCAGAAAGCACCGAGGAAGCACTGCCAAAGATTATGAAGCTTTTGGCAAGGACCTGAATACCTTCAGGACATGGATGGTATTTTCATCCTTATGCTCATCAAAGGTAAGGGATTCAAAAGAAAAAATTAAATCTAGAAAGAGAGTTGCTGGTTAAGAAAATGGTGTCTGAAAATGGGAATAGCATTTCTGGGACATGGGTCTACACTGAAAAACCAGAATTTTTCCTGGGGAAGGATGAAATGTCCCTTAGAAATTAGTAGGAATATATTTACCTGGTCTAGCAGACATTAAAAAAGGGAGGCAGTGAGAGAGAATGGACTCAATACCAAGCTAAATACCATAACTATAATATAGGAAAGAGAACAGGATTTTTTCATTCAGTAGATCTCATTCGAGTATGAACCCAATATTCCTAATTTGCTTATGGTATCATCCTTTTTTTTCCCCCTAAATCACATACTCATTTTGACCTTATCTCAATAAAGTCTACACCTAGTTGGTTTACACCTAGTTTCTGCCATACTATTTTCCAGATTTCTCAAGAGGTTTTGTCAAATAGTGAGTTCTTATCCCAGAAGTTGGAGTCTTTGGGTTCATTAAAATCCATCATCTCAAATGTCTCTATACACAAATATAGATAATATTTTTTAAGTAATCAAAATTCTAATACTTGTATAGGGGAAAAAAGAAAAGTCTGACTTTCCTGGGTCCCATTGAAACCTTGTGGAGTAAGACCCGTCAATGGAAGGTTTCTAGAGGTATGTGTACCTTACTCAGGGGTAAGTGGTAGTAGGAGAGTAGTATGTTACTCATATCCAAAAAAACCCAAGTAAGCAGAATGATGAAGTGCATTCTTGCACTTGGGCGAAGCTAAATGGGGACAGAAACCAAAGTAATATTGTCTTCAAAGGTCCAGACCACCTGCCTAGGTAGAGGAAACAAGAAGTCTGAGAAAGAAATTATAAGCCTTGCATGGAAGCATGGCAAAATATGATGGCAATTTCCATTATCTCTATTAATGTTGATTTCATGTTTGAAAAGGTGGAGCAAGACATGTTTAACATATACTGGATTACTTTCCATCTAGGGGAGGATGTGAGGGGAAGGGAGGGAGAAAAAAATTTGGAATGCAAGGTTTTTCAAGAGTGGCTATTGGAAACTATCTGTGTATGTTTTGAAAATAAAAAGCTTTAATTTTTTTTTCAAATAAAATTTTAAAAAATAAGAGCAAAAACAAGGGGGACAGTCAATTCTGGATGTGATTCTCAGCAACTAGGTAAGGGATCAGCTGTGAGAGTGGAAACATATTGTTTAACATATATTTTAACATAGACTAGGGTCACAAAGAAGCAGACATGACAAAAAATAACAACCACCAGAAAAACCCTATGTAAATGTGAATTATCATTATTCCTATTGACTCATCTTTCTCCTCCTCTATATTCCTTCTTTGACATTGCTAAAAACAATCTTTCAAATGCACTGGCAAGATCACTCAAAAGTATCCTCAGATCAAAAACCTTTCATGGTTTTCAAATGTCTGTTGAATGAAATAACTTTTTGAGGCAGTCAAGCCAGTCTTTTATACTCTGGCTTCCTCCTAATTTTCTACACTTATTTCACAGCATTCCTTTCCTCTCTATACTCCAGACTTCCCTTACTTCTGCCCCTGTGACTTTGCATATAGCAATCTCTTGGCTTGGAATAATCTCTCTGCCTCCTACCATCTTTTCCTTCCTTTTAGGCTCAACAGCCACTTCCAAGAATCCCTTTGTGATTATCCCCACTAAACTCGATCTCTATTCTAATTTGCATCACACTTAGCTATGTACATATGTTCTCTCCAGCCTCCCAGAGTATCCTCTCCCTGAGGACCCAGACCATATGGTTTTCCCTCATAGTGAACTGATGTTTGTTCAAATGAAAAAGGAATCTCAGTTATCAAAGAGAGGTAGGAACACCTCAGCTGTCCACATCCATTTTTATTTTTGTGCCAGTGGTATCACCTGAGGCAAATTCTACATACAGGTGTGCCCACTGACTGTAGACCGCTTAAATCAAAATGTTGAAATGTCAACCTAGGTCTAAGGAACATCATGAAAATGTTTTCTCAGACACTGTACACAGTAACAGCAACTGTACAAGGATCACTTATGACAGACTCAGCAATCCAAGATAATTCCAAGGGACTCATGATGGAAAATGCCATCCACATAAAAAGAACTATGGAATCCAAACAAAGAGCAAAGCACACTTTTTTCACTTTTTTTCCTTCTTTTGTGTGGTTTTTTCCCTTTTGTTGAGTCTTCCTTCATAGCATGACTAATGAAATACATTTAACATGAATGTTTATGTTTAATCTATATCAGATTACTTGCTGACTTGGAGAGAGGGGAGGTAAAGGAGGGAGGGAGAAAAATTTGGAGCTCAAAATTTTACAAAGAATGTTGAAAGCTATCTTGACATGTGATTGGAAAAAAATACTATTAATTAAAAGTGTTCTCAAAAGATGAATCACTAAAAGTGTAAAAAAAAAATGATCATCTCTTAGAGACATTTATTCCATCAAGTCCCACATTTTTATTTCTGGTCTAAAGGATTGGGGACACAACCCTATGGCCCATAATAATTAGAGTCTGGAGGAATAGAAGAGCTATTTCCTATCAAATCAAACAAACATGGGGCAGCAGTGGATAGAGCACCAGCTCTAAATTCAGGAGGACCCAAGTTCAAATCTGGTCTCAGACACTTAACACTTCCTAGCTGTGTGACCTTGGGCAAGTCACTTAACCCCAGCCTCAGGAAAAAAAAAAATCAAACAAACAAAATACAGATAATTTTTTTACCTACCACCTTCCTCCCATATTAGCCCATAAGAGAAAACAGCTTTGATTTAAAAAAAAAAAAAAGAGGGGAGGACTTAAATTAAATTTGCTATACCACCATTCTATTCTTATTCCTGATACCCACTATCATTGAACATTATCATTTCATCATTACAGGTGCCAATCTCTTAGAAGCTTTTCTGTATACACAAGTACACTTTCACTCCCCCACCTCCCCCCAACACTGTCCTCTCAAGCCCAACTTTTATTAACTATTATACATGGGCATGGGCTCCACATTCTTCCTGGTCTTTTATGTTCACCAAGGGTTACTGGTTCAGGGTGATTTTCACTTACACCACAAATCAAAGGTGCTCTAAACACATACATAGTGGTTGTAAAATGTGTTTAGCACTACAAATGAAATACTACAGTTATTGTATAAATTCACCCACTCATATACCTTTAATAAATTCAAATGTACCCCTTCCAAAAGAAATTCTGGAGGGGAATCCTCTTGGGGAAACCTTTAATATTCCACAGGTTTCTTACCCTTTCTCTTACCACTGTTGGTCACCCTTTTTCTTCCCAGTTCCTCATAGACTCTAATCAAACACAGCTGATTTGGGGGCTCATTTAGGGCTCACAGTTTAGTGCTATTTGTGGAGGAAATGAGCAATATTATTGTTTTGAAAAGTATTGGGGCAGCTAGGTGGTGCAGTGAGTAGAGCACCAGCCCTGAAGTCAGAAGGACCTGAGTTCAATATGGCCTCAGACCCTTAACACTTCTTAGCTGTGTGACTCTGGGCAAGTCACAACTCCAGTTGCCTCAGCAAAAATAATAATAATAATAAATTTTTAAAAAATAAAAATGTATCCATTTTAATCTGCAATTGATGGTACACTTATTTCTAAAGAATTCACCTGCTAGTCTCTCTCTCCACTCCCAGCTCTTAGTCCTTAAATGAAATGTTCTTCCTCCACCATGAGTACCATCCTCTCAGGAGATCCATAATGTTCACTCCCCGATTAGATAGGGCTGATAGACAAAAATCTCACCTTTTACCTCCTTTCCCAAAGGCTAATAGATATGCTTATCCTGTCCCTGCACATAATAGTACACATAATCCACCAGGATAATCACTGTACATGAATGATGTCATTTGATCCTCACAATCACCAATAGCAAGTTTAAGTTAGTTGTATCTCTACTAAGAAAAAAATAGAGGTTACTTGCTCAAGGTTTACACAGCAAATAAAGAGTTTTGTAAGAATCTGAACTCCAGACTTCCAATCCTTTCTACTAGTGGTAGAATTTGAGAATAGAAGTTGAGTGTTTGAGGTCTTCAGAATAAGAACATACAATTTCAGTTTCACCCTATGGAAATACTCCCATCAATCAAGTACCATACTATATATTAAGGACAACAGTGAATAGGACTATTTTTTTTCTTTTTAAATTTTTAAAAACTTTAATAGCATTTTATTTTTTCAAATACATGCAAAGATAGTTTTCAACATTCACCTTTGCAGAAACTTGTGTTTTTATTGTGTTCCAATTTTCCTTCCTCTCCACACCCCCAAGATGGCAAGCAACCTGATATAGATTAAACGTGAAATTCTTCTAAACATACTTCCATATTCATCCTGCTACACATGGGGAAAAAAAATCAGAACAAAAGGAAAAAAAAATTTTTTAAGTAAACAACAATAACAAAAAAAAAAAAGAGAGAGAAATTATGCTTTGATCCACATAGTTCTCTCTCTAGATGTGGATGGCACTTTCCATCCCAAGTTTATTGAAATCGAAGAGGACTATTCTTTTTAAAAAAAGATTGTCATCTGGCTAGAAGAGATAACATGGACATGTATTTTAGAAACTGAGAGGGATCTGACAATCTTTTAGTGCCTAGATAACTAAAGACTAAAAATCGCAGAAAACCTAAATTGGAAAAAGTTTTTTTTTTCATTTGAGAACTTTTTTTGCATGAAATCTCAGATCCCTTTGGTCCCTAAAACACACATCCATACATGATTGGTCCAGTCCCAAGAGAGCCATCAAGTAAAGACTTCAAGTTTAAATTAATGTTTGAATTGACCCTCAAGGGAAATGAAGGATTTTAATAGGCAGAGTTGAGGAAGAAGGGCATTCCAGCATGCGAGAAAACCAATGGAAAGCTACAAGTTTATCACATTTGAATAACAGTTAAACTAATTTGACCTAATGGGGCACCGTATTACTAGAGGAATTTCTATTCTGGAGGATTTTAAATCCCTAAATTGCTTATATTTGCTCCTTGAAATAACAGGGAGACACTTTATTGAAGTCACTTTGGTAGCCTTGTGGAGGAAGAATTGAACAAAGAAGACTCGAAGTGAAAAGTGGTGAAGCAAAAAGTAGGAGCTATGTGAATAGGGGGTGGAGGGGAAGGAGATGGTGCTATAGCAGAGACTGAAACAAATGACAAAATTTGTCACCTGAATGGATATGCTGCAATGACTGAGAAAGGAGAAAAAAGGCAACACAGCAAACTTGTGTAAATGATTGTAATTGGGATAGCCTCTAATATCCCAGAGGCTTCTGTCCTGAGGGTGCTTCTCTTTTCTATAAGTGATCTCATAAGCTCCCATGAATTGATTTAATAACCATATGCTGATGATCCTCAAATCTGCTCTAAACTCTCTGTAGACCTAAGACCTCTAATCTCCAAAAGCCTTTCAGATATCTTAAACTGACTGTGCAGTATCCACCTTAAACTCCCTCATCCCAAAAGGAACTCATTATCCTTCCCCTAAGCCATTCTCTCCCTAACTTCCCTGTTACTATAAGGGCAACACTATCATCCTCCCTGTGTCATCCCTACCTCTTCACTCTCTCTCTCCTCTCAGATGGCTAAGGATGCTCCATTTCACCTTTGCACCATTTCTCAAACGTGCCCTTCTCTGCTCTGACTCTGCCATCAGTCTGATGCACACCTTCCTCACTTCCCTGTGACTTATCAGCCTGCTGGCAGGTCTGTCTGCTCCAAGTCTCTCCACCATTCAGTCTATCTTCTATTTAGCCACTAAAGTGATTTCCCTAAAGCTCAGACTCCCCGTGTCACCCCTCCTCAAACTGCAGGGGCTCACTATTACCTTCAGAATCACACCATATTTTCTTTGGCTTTCAGTGTCCTTTATCACCTGGTCCCTTCCTACCTTTCCGGTAGGAACAATAACACTGGCCTCATTTCGATTTCATGAACAAGACATCCGATCTCTGGCCTCGAGACATTTTCTCTGGCTGACTGGCCCTTTCACTTCTTGAATGCTCTTCCTCCTTATCTCCCAGTCCCTATTAAATGCCATTACCTCTGGCATCCTTTAAGTTCCAACTAAAATGCCACCTTCTACAAAGAAGTCTTTCACAAGGGCTCAATTCCAGGGCTCTCTTCAATTATTTCCTCTTTTCCCTGCAAACAGTTTGTGCTCTCCCCCATTAAACTGTGAGCTCCTTGAGGGCAAGACTGTCTTCGCATCTTCTTGTATCCCCGGTGCTTCGCAAACTGCCTGGCACACGGTAGGTTCTTAGCAAATGTTTACTGACTAACTGGAAGGGTGGTAGTGCACAAGAAAAATAAGCGCAATTTAGAGAGCACGTGGGGAGGGTTGGTGGAGGAATAAGAGTTGTTTGATTTGTTATGTTAGAAATGCCCTAGAGAAATCACTCTATCAATACTCCCGTGAAATACATAAAGAAACAGTCATTTAAAAAAAACTTCCTCCCTTCTTTCTTCCCTCCTCCCCTTCCAATAGCCTAGAAGAGGCTTTACAAAGGGTTCTGGCTTAATTTCCCCGCTTCGCTTCTAGCTTCAAGATCCTGAGATCAAAGGGAAGACTGAACACATCCACTGGGACAGGGACCCGCGCTACCTAAAAGCACCTTTCAAAAGAAGGTGGCTAGGGGAATTCTCAAAGGTGGGGGAGGGTGGGATCCTCTAGCCTGGGAAGAAAACCTGCGGTTTACGCTCATCTCCAGGTGAAGGAGGCAGATGACCGCGCTAGGTGCCGAAGGGCTGTGGGCAGAACCGGGACTGAGGACCTGCTAGGAATCCAGGGGATGGGAATTTGTAAAGTCAATGGGAAGGAGCCTGGAGCAGCCTTTCTAACGGGTCCGGCCACCCCCAGCTGGGCGAAGTCACCTGAAGAGATAACTAGCCGCACCCCCGCTTCCTCCCCACCCCCTCAGCCCCGCCGGAGGTGGGCGTGCTCCCTTTTCAGGTAACGGGAAGAGCCCGCTGCCTGGCCCGGACTCAGAACTGAAAAGGCGGGGGCAGACTCCGCAGCCCGCAGGGCCCCAAAGCCGGGACAGTGACCAGAGCTCGGTCCCTCCGCCCCTCACTGGGGCCCGACCAGACTGGGGTGCAGGTGTGCAGGAGCGCTGCGCGCGCAGCGAAGTCTGCCCCCCCCCCCATTCAGTAGGGAGCAGCTGCCAGGCCGACAGCCCAGGTGGGCACTGGCAGGGATCTTACCCGTGCGGGGATCGAAAGTGACCACGAACACGGCCACCACTTGGTCCTCCTCCTCCTCCAGAGGCAGGCGCCCGGACTGCCGCCGCAGCAGTTCCCCCGGACCGAACTCCGCCTCCTCTTCTTCCTCCTCTTCCTCCTCCTCCTTCTTCTTCCCGGGCTCCGCAGCTCGCCGGGCCCCGGATGCAGGCCCGCTTCCCAGCCCCCCGCCGCCGCCCCCTGCGCCCCAGCCCCGGCCGCCGGCCTGGAGCTCGGGGGCCTGCGGCGGGGATACGGCCGGGCCCTCGGCCCAGCGCAGCAGCGGCGCCTCGTCTCCCTGCTCCACCATGGCGAAGCGAGGAGGAGCCGCGGGCGGGGAGGGGGCGGGGGCAGGGGCGGGCTAGCGGGGATGCCCGGCCCGGCGGGAGGGACCCTCTCTGGCCTCGGGCTCTGGCCCTCCGCTCTCCTCCACCCCTTCTTCCTCCTCCGCCCCAGCCAGCCGCCCGTGCTCACCTGAGTTGGCGCTCCCCACCCAACTGGCCAGCTTCCCTCCTCGGGCCAGGTGCCGCGTTCCCAGGGAGCCCCGGAGGGAAGCGCTCGGGCATTTCCCCGTTGGCTTCTCTGATTGGGGATGCTGGTGCATGTGTACCCAAATACACACACGTGTGGGGCCTGGATCACTGACATGCTGATGGGGGCATCGTGCGCGCACCCCGTAGGTGAGCAGTATACCCACAGTGACACACCACGAGTGTGTACGTGATACACATATTGGATCATAGATGCAGTATATAAAACACACATGTCCGGGATCTAGCATTACATTTGAGTATAAAATACATTTAAACCCGAATACTTTACATAATACCGTATGCATATTGTGTTAGATATCTGTTTACACTGTGTGTACTTATATGGCATATGCTTTTATGGTGTTTATACATATTTATACATAGGTAGTTATGCAGCTATAGAAATATCTCACTTTCGTTGTTTAGAAAGTGTAGAAAACCCCGAGTGAGGAAAGTCCTACCAAAGACCAATAACTGTCCTAGCACAGTCCTGGGACACCAAAGTGATTTAGCGGCCCGGTGTCGCAGGTTGATCTTCCCGACCTTGAGGCAGTGCTATCCACTGCGCCGTACTGTCTCTCTACAGCAGTCCTTTGTGACTCAGGGGTCCGCAAACTTTTTACATAGGGGGCCGGTTCACTGTCCCTCAGACTCTTGGAGTGCCTCACACTCTGTCTCCGCCCTCAGCCATTTGCCATAACTGGCAGGCCGCGTAAATGTCCTCAGCCGGCCTGGCTGAGTGTGAGAACCCCTGCTGATCCAGCATATATGTATCTGTACCCTGCATATTATAAGATACTGTCAAAGCATTGTTAGCCACGGGAGGGAGAACAAGGGGCGGGGAGTGTGGGGTTGAGACAATGTCTCAAAATAAGGGAAATTCAACTCTTAGATTCAATGCTTATGTGTAGGTAGGTATATGCGGTTTCCTGGAAAGAACAGCAACAGACTGGACATCAAAGATCTCCTGATCCTGATCCTGAAACTTTATAGCCTTAAATTACTTTGACTCATTTAATTTAATTCAATTCCAGAATCATGGATCTAGAGCTGGAAAATATTTTAGAGGATATCTATCCCAAGCCCCTCTTTTACAGATTAGGAAACTGAGGCTACAAAGGTTGTGTCCAGTGCAAGGTCAACAGGCAGTAAACACCTACTTGTGAATTCCCTTTTCATAAACCGAGACTTGAGGAGGGGGAGAGCAACAGAGAAAAACCACTGAAAAACAAGCAGGATGGCACTCTTTAGAAGAAAATGCTATATAAGAAACAGTTTTGTTATAGTGCCATAAAATTTTGCCCTGGAAGAGATCTTGGAAGATCAAACTATCCCCTAACTTTAAGGAAAACTAAACGAGGATGGAGCTGAGAATTGTCTGAAACTGGAGCTGAAGTGTGTGTCTGAGCAAGCCGTCCTTATACCCCAGAGATTCCTCCCATGAAAGTTTAGCTACTGTCCCCTCTCCAGCTGCAATTGAGGGGGCCTTCTCACAGTTTTTCTGTACCAGCTCTTCACATCTTTGCACTGGCAGGAAACCAATGCTTGTAATGCATTTACATCCCACTTCACCCTTTAGTGAACTCCCTAGTTTCCTTCTACGTTCAGCTGATGGACCACCTTCTAAATGGGATATTTCTTAATCCCTCCAGCAGCTAATGCTCTCCAAGCTCCCCATCAATATGTATCTATTTTTGTAACTATATCTCTATTTGGAGTCTTTCCTCTAGCCACCAAGGGCTAGGGCCCACCCCCTAATTGCCCTGTATTTATTTGTATTTACTCTGTTTATATTTACATATGTATTCGTTGTTTCTTCCATTAAATCTCTTGAAAGTGAGTTTATCTACACTTTTTGAATCCACAACACATAAAGATTAAGACATTTTTTGACTGATTCATAGCAGGGTTTCTCCCAGATACGAATCTTATCTCCCTAAGGTCAGGGAGCCTTTAACTTTTGTCTCTGAATCCCCAGCGACGGAACCCAGCAGAGAACAGGGCATTTAGTTGCTCATTGATTCTCTTAATTACCATCCCCATTTCTCTGGCACTAGCACTTAGCTTCCAGCTGCACCTCAGTTTGAGGGGCATTTTTGGCTGTTTGAAAAAGTGCTCAGAAAGATCCATCATCCACATTAAAATCTCTCCCTCTAGGCATTCTCTCAAATTTCAGAGTAGCTCAGAGTAGGGCTTAAAGCAGCAACTCTCCAAACAGAGCTCACACATTCATGCTTTTGCCCTCACAGATGTGGTCCCCTTCAAAAATACCCATAAACATCCTGTGTAATCTCAGCCTCATTCTCCTTGAAGGGGCAGCAACATTTGTCTCTTTTGCTGTAGCCCCTATCTTAAAATTCAATCTTTTTTTTTTTTCTTAATCAGATTCCACAACCCAATCTTCTCTTTGGTCATCCCTTTTCTGTATTATTCTCTGCTTCCATAGTCTTCCTATACCCCAACTGGAAACTGCCCCAGGCTCAGTCTTCTGAGCTGCTTTCTATTCTACACTTTTACCTTATTTACTCTTCTGACTTCAACTATCACTTCTATGAAGATTTCCAAACTGAAAAGCTCTGTGAAATAGCGACAGGAACACTGTACTACTTATTAGCTATATGGCCTTGGAAAAGCCACTTGATCAGTGAGCCTCGATTTCTTAATCCATAAAGTGGAGATAATATATACTTAGTGAGATGAGTATCTGTCAAACACTAATTTTTTTTTAACCAGACATATGATTCAGGATGAAAAAAACTTCATCTACTGATGGAGGTAGGCAACTTTTCTATTATTTATATTGTCTTGGACAAGATCACTGATCTAAATGACCTCCAGAGAATTTATGGTGATTTAAGCTGCCTACCTCTTGACAGAGAGGTGACAGGTTCAAAATATAGAATAAAACTTGCCTTTTTGGAATAGGCTAAATGGAAATTTGTTTGGATTGGCTATATATTATAAGGGATTACCAATAGGAAGATACCCCCAACTTTCTATGGATACTCCCTCCCTAGAACCTGGAGGAGAGCTATACTAAGTCTTGTTCTAAGGAATCTGATTCATCAGTTAGAATGGAAGTTGGAAAAAGGACGCCCAGAGGTGTTTTGTTTCCTTTGGCCTATGACAAACAATTTATTTTTTGATAATATCTGCACAAATAAAAGAAAATTTTGTGGGCAGTCAAATTCAACTCTGAAAAAAAATAGAATATTATATTAAAAATTAATCAGTGTTTACAGAACATAAAAGGCATCTATTTACAAATGAAAATATTTCAAATCACACACAGCAAAAGACCCCCATTTTCTAGGACAGTCTCTTAAAAAATAGAGATAATTTACCAAATGATAAGTTTGATTTATAAAAAAAAAATTGCTTTATAAATGTAAACATTTTTCCTAATTTTGAATCTGAACAAGATCAGACCCTACATCCATAAATGGAAATTAACAATGTATAGTAGCACCATTTTGATTTCTTTCCCATTTGCTTAAAGGTGAATTTTGAAAAAAGAAAAAACTTAAAATAATGTATCTTTCTTAAGTAGCATTTTTTCTTTCTTTTTTTATTTTTCCTGAGCCAATTGAGGTTGTTAAGTGACTTGCTCAGGGTCACATAGCTAGGTAGTATTAAGTGTCTGAGGTCACATTTGAACTCAGGTCCTCCTGACTTAAAGGCTGGTTCTCTATTCACTGTACCAACTAGCTGCCTCCCCCCCCTTAAATAGCATTTAAAATTAATTAGGGTCAAATATAAATCTTTTACAAATAGAAACAATTTAAGGAAAAGATGTATGTTGTACAGATATTATATACAAACCACATTGTATCTTATTTTATTTTTCCATTCAATTACAGAGAATTCCTATAAGAAATCCTATAGCAAATAATTCCTATAATAATAAGAAATTGAGTTTAAGACAACTGCAAGATATCACTACACACCTCTCAGATTGGCTAAAATGACAGGAAAAGATAATGATAAATGTTGGAAGGGATGAGGGAAAACTAGGACACTAATACATTGTTGGTGGAGTTATGAACTGATCCAACCATTCTGGAGAGCAATCTGGAATTATGCCCAAAAAGTTATCAAAATGTGCATAGGCTTTGATCCAACATTGCTGCTATTGGGCTTATATCCCAGAGAGATCTTAAAGGAGGAAAAAGGAGCCACATGTGCAAAATGTTTAAAATTGTGGTATATTATGTTATGGAATATTATTGTTCTGTAAGAAAACACCAACAGGATGATTTCAGAAAGTCCTGGAGAGACTTACATGAACTGATGCTGAGTGAAATGAGCAGAACCAGGAGATCATTGTACATGACAACAAGATTATACAATGGTCAATTCTGATGGGCATGGCTCTTCTCAACAATGAAATGATTGATGCCAGTTCCAATGATCTTGTTATGAATGTTATGAGAGTCCTCTCATCTACACCCAGAGAGAGGACTGTGAGAACTGAATGTGGATCACAACATAGCATTTAAATTCTTTTTGTTGTTATTTGCTTGCATTTTATTTACTTTCTCATCTTTTCTGATTTTTCTTGTGCAGCAAGATAATTGTATAAATATGTATGCGTATATTGGATTTAATATATATTTTGACCATGTTTAACCTATATTGGATTACTTGTCATCTAGGCGAGGCAGTAGGGAAAAGGGGAGACAATTGGAACACAAGGTTTTGCAAGAGTTAATGTTGAAAAATTATCCATGAATATGTTTTGAAAATTAAAAAAAAACTTTAAGAAAAAATAAGAAATTCCATTCCCTTCATTACAATTTAATTCTGTTGTAAATTTTTATCTAATCAGTCTTTAAATCCCAGATTTTTCAGTGATTCTTGAGCCACTAGTTGCTTCTCAATTTTACATTCTATTCTTTTGATTTATTTCTGCACAAATCATTTTCAAAATTATTATAAAAACATGTCATGAATTTTTCTTTAAAAGTTTCACATTCACCAAAACCAGGAGTCAAAACTGAAAATCCTTTATTCCAACGGTCATAACAGTTGATATCATGGCAACAGCCTGACAAGAGGGCTTGTAGAGAGAACAAAAATGGTAGTGGGTTCTCAGAGTCTTCAAATAAGCTATAACTTCATGAAAATTGCATTAACTATGGCAGCCACAGTAATAGTTTTCTCCTTTACATCAATTAATTCAATCATTTACTTATTGTCTCATTTATTTGGTACATGCTACCTTCTATTTTAAGTTATAAGGTCCTTGAAAATAGTAATCATCTCTTTTATGAGACTTAATGTTTCCACTACTCCAGACTAGCACAGTGCCCTTCACAGAATGGAGTTCATTCAATAAATTCAACAAACATTTATTGAACATCTAATATGTGCAAATCATTCTTCAAAGTAAATATTTCTTGCAAGTGATGATAATGCCTCTGTTCTCCATAAATATAGAGCCTGAAAGAGTATTTATCCTGAATAACCTTCTTATTTAACCCTTTCTGCCCTTTTCTTTGCCCATCAATGAAAGGGTGGAAGGGGAGATATTATTCATTTTTGTATTGGGTTGAGGTAGAATCTGGACCCTACATCCCTGAGATATACTTCCAGAGGAACTAACCTGAGAAACTCTTCTTGGAAGAAATAAAATACTATTACCAGGTAAGGAAAGGGAAGAATGTGTGAAGAGGGAAGACTTCTCTTTGCTATTTGTCCTTCATTGTTAAAGAGGCCCACGACATGGGGAAGATGATACTATGACATGCAAGTAAATAATATTTAAGTGAGGGAAGAGTGTGCAAAGTCACCAGTCTCAGTCTTTCCTCCAGAGCCATCTAGGTCCAGTGGCAAGATGTAGATCAGGATGACTGAAGATGACCCTGGATGCCATGGGAAATTCTGGCCTTTTTAAATGTTAAGATAAGGAAAAGGAAAAAAGGGTGGAGAGGGAAGACTATGCAGTTAATAAAACAAGTCCAAAATACCACCAGAGAAGGGGAGAGAAGGAAGCTGAACCTGAAATCAGATGAGAAGTAATACGATGAATTTGAGAAACATTTGAAAGCTCAGGGGAATAATGTTCCTGATGGATCATAGCAAAGCCAAGCCTAAGGAATTAGGAAAAGTCTCACAATCTTGAGAGAACTAGTGTCTCATTTCTACTAGAAAAAAAATTTCAGGGTGGAGTTTCCTGTTCTTTAATTTAGCTCATAGATCTGGCCAGTCATACCTTTTGCCTATTTGTAACAATACTTTTAAAGAAAAATTAATGTAGCGTCTTTATAATAATTTTGAAAATGGTTTGTGCAGAAATAAAAGAATAGAATGCAAAATGGAGAAGCAATTAGTGGCTCAAGAATAATACTTTGTAACAGTTGCAACAAAAATAGTACTCCCACAATGCTTTAAGGTTTGCAAAACTCTGTGGTGTGTGTGTGTGTGTGTGTGTGTGTGTGTGTGTGTGTGTGTGTGTGTAACAATTGGGTTTAAGTGACTTGTCCAGTCACACAGTCAGTAAATGTCAAGTGTCTGAGGTCACATTTGAATTCAGATCCTCCTACTCCTGGTAGCTGCATCCCCTTAACTCTTCCACTCCTCCTCAAAAAGCTCTTTTTGGATATTAATTCACACCAGTCTGGCAGGTGTTATCATTGTTTCCTTTTTTCCAGGCAAGAAAATTGAAGCTCAAAGAGTTTGAGTGACTTATTAAATCAATCAACTAGTAAGTATTGAAGGAGTTCAGTCAGTTTTTCTCTCTGACTCCATCATTCTAGCAACTACACTATATTCATATCCTTCATATGGTGGTGGATACTGCTATCAAGGGTATAACTAGCCTGTGCTTCCTTGTGATTCTAGTCAGTGTTTTCCCATATACTCTGAATAGCTGATCACTCCAACTTTTGAAAGCTTATCTCTATGTCTTTTAACATCCTGAAGCTATCAGTACAGATTTATCAGTACAAACTAGTATCACATTCTAAGGCACTAACCACAAAATATATCAATTAAAACTACTTTCCAAAGTAATCCACAGTGAAAGATTTTCCCTTCCAGACTTTAATGATGCAATAAAACTTGGCAGTTATCTTGTAGTGGTCAAAAAAAATAAGACAAATGAAATAGAATAGAAATCCCTGAAACAAATCTTAAATACTTACAGAAGCTTAACTTGAGATAAACAAATTGATATTAACCTGTGGGGTAAAGAATTATATCTAATAAATGTTGTTGGAGAGTTGGATAACATTATAGAAGGAAACTGAGAGCTGTCTTATATCATATAGATCATATAACAAAAACTCTAAAAGGATCCATAAGTTAATTTTTTTTTTCTGAGGCAGTTGGGATTAAATGACTTGCCCAGGTCACACAGCAAGGAAGTTTTAAGTATCTGAGACCAAATTTGAACTCAGGTCCCCCTAACTTTAGGGCTGGTGCTCTAACCATTACATCAATTAGCTGCCCCAAGTTAAATATTTTAAAAACAAAAACAGGCTGGAAGAAAATGTAAGAGAAAAAATATCACAAAGGAGGGAGATAAATTTTTGAATGAAGCAAAAGAAGAAATTATTGGGGCTACATTAAGCTAGGTGGTGCAGTGGATAGAAAACTTAGCCTGGAATCAGAGACACCTTAGTTCAAATCTCAGATGCTAGCTTGGGTGACCCTAGGCAAGTCATTTAACTCTGCCTCAGTTTCCTCAACTGTAAAATGAATTGGAGAAGGAAATAGCAAATCACTCCAGTGTTTTTATCAAGAAAACTCCAAATAGAGTCAGGAAGAATCGGACACAACAGAACAACTACTAATAACAGTTTTAATTATGCGATTTTGAAAAAAATATCATGATAAGAATAGTATCAAAATAAAAACACAAGTTTATTGTGATTAGAATAGTCAAGATAGCATCTGCTTTGCTGGTCTAAGGGCAACTCCTATAGAGCTGGGCATGTGCTTTGGTCCCTTATAGGAAAAAAAAAAAGTTTTTTGGGAAGACTAGGCAACTGCTAAGTGTTCACCAGTGATAGGAGTTACTTCGAAAATGATTGACAGTTGAATCAGAAAGAGTCATCTATAAGAAGAACAAGGAGAAATGTTCTCTGGCTCTTTGAAGTTTTGTCTTTATTCATCTCTCCCTTAGATTTCCAGCAAAGGGATGAAGGGTAGATTTTTCCCCCTTCTTCCCCAAGTGGAATGTGATTGTTTAGACAAGCTTTCAACTAAATCTCAAGACTACAGGTCCCTCTTCTGCCCTCTGTTTCTTTCTTTGAGTACAATTTGTCCAATTACCAACAATCCTTAAAAAATGAATTTTTCCAGTCCCGGCAGTAACCTCATAAACTGAAAAAGTTCCATGTTTTCTAGCTGGGTGCAAGATGCTCAGAAGGAGATGGTTTCCACCATGATACTTATCAAAAGAGAAAAGCACCACTATTAAAAGGTTTTTTTGTTTGTTTGTTTTTTGTTTTTTGTTTTGTTTTGTTTTTAGTTTGTTTTTAGTTTGGTGATTGGCAGAGGGGGGGGTCCTGTGCTTTTTGTTGTTGCAACAGATGGACAAAAAAAGAGAGGCCAAACCATGAAGCAGCTGGTTTGTTCTTAGAGTAAAAATCCGAGGTATAGGTGAAGTATACACAAAATTATCTTTATCTATTAGAAGAGTGTAATATGTGATAAATATGTTTATGTTGACTTATATTTGTTAATATGCATCTTCTAGTTCTTCTATGTCTTAAGCATTTTTAATGGTGAAAGAAACAATCTGTTATCCCATAACAATATTCATATTGCCTCCTGAATATTTTTCCTAGGAAGAATCCTATTATCTGCTTTAGATGTTGGTCCTATATAAGCTTTGTTTTAGAGATTTTCCTGACTTACTCTAGTGTGGGAGCCATGGACTATTCCCTTCCTCCCTAACCATGAACCTATCTGATAAGTTCAAAACAAAAGCCTCTTGTGGAAACGGCCTTACTGGGCCAGAAGTCATATTAGGAAAAATATTTTGTGAAGTACTTGCCAGATGAAAACTTAATATTACAGAATTTATTTGTAAGAATAATGACCACTCCTTACTGCTTAGTCAATGGATATGTGGTAGGGTAGATCACAGAATCAAATCTTCTGGTAGTTTATTGGATAATGGAATATATTATTTCTAATTAATAAGAGGAAGGTTACTTAACCTTGTTAAGCAAGTAACTCAACAAAGAACAGCTCTGGAAGATTCAGCCTTCCTCATATCCATATAGAAATGGGTCTGGTTAACAGGATGGGGTGAAGGACCTTACTCAGCCTTGGGAAAGCTGCCAAGTCCGGAAGGGCCCTGACTCTAAAAGTACAGTTAATCCAACCTGAGGACACTAGAAAGATGTTTCAACAGCTATGTATCCTTCCTTGGAATGATCAAGTTTTGAGGTTCTTACTAGGATACTACTAAGTTCTTAAAGAAAGAATTAACCTACATGTCAAGGGATGGGAAACTGGCCTATCACCTAGTTCACCAAAGAGAAACCAGACTGTAAATAATACGTTACACTTGAAACATGTGCAGTTGTACCAATAATTAATGAATGCAAACTATAAGAACCATGAGGCTGCATTTCCTAAAGGAGAAGTCGTAGTATGAAGAGACAACCTAGCTTCGAGTCCTGGATCCTGCTATTCAGTTCCCTTGTGATCTCCAGCAAATCACTTCCCTTCTCTGGGCCTCTGTCACCTGTAAAATGAGATGGCTGAACTAGAGGGTTTCCAAACTTCTTTCCAGTTCTAAGTTTCTATATTTGGGAAAGGTAATACTTGACAAATGAAATATTACAGAAGAAAGGGGAAACAAGTCCTAGAAATTTCAAGACTTAAGTAGAAGGAATTTTGGTCATGTAGTTCAACCTCCTCATAATGCAGATAAGGAAACTGAGGCACTAGTAAGTTGAATGACTTGTCCCAAATCATGTGTGTAGTAAGTATCAAAGGTAGAATTTTAATCCAGATTCTGTTTCCCCAGTCAGGGCTTTTTCCATACTATTACTCCTCTCACAAGTGGCAGTCACACACACAAAATAAAAATTGGCCCAGTCATTCTGGAAAGCAATATGGTAAGCAGAAAAAGTCATAAAACTGGACAAACCCCCAATTGCTTTCTTTTGGAATCTCTCCCAAGTAAATAAAGAAGGAAAAAAGACACCTAAAAGAGGTTTATAGCTGTGCTATAAGGAATAGGGAAAAACTGGAAACAACCTAAATGTCTCACACTTGGAAAATGACTAAGCAGACTGGATTAAGGTACAGCAAGGCTGTGGGGATGACGTGGCCACACAGAAGGACAAACTCAAAGAGCAAACAGAAACTTGGAAAGATCAATACACAGTAATGCCAAGGAAAAGGAGCAGAACGAGAAGTTCTGTAACAAGCCAACGGCAACAATGTTTGAAATATTGCATCTGTACACATGTGACTAAAGGATGCCAGGTGGTCAAACAATAGGTTGCTGATCAGCTGCTATCAGGACTTGGATTGTTATATTATTTGGATTGTTTTTACTATAAAGATGATGATAATTTTTTTTTGTATTCATTTTTCCAAATTACCCCCCCTCCCTCTATTCCCTCCCCCCGATGACAGGCAATACCATACATTTTACATGTGTTACAATATAGTCTAGGTACAATACATGTGTGCGAATATCATTTTCTTGTTGCACAATAAACATTAGATTCAGAAGGTACATGCAACCTGGGCAGACAGATATTAGTGCTAACAATTTACATTCAATTCCCAGTGTTTCTTCTCTGGGTGTAGCTACCTCTGTCCATCATTGATCAACTGGAAGTGAGTTGGATCTTCTTTATGTTGAAGATTTCCACTTCCATCAGAATACATCCTCATACAGTATTGTTGTTGAAGTGTACAGTGATCTTCTGGTTCTGCTCATTTCACTCAGCATCAGTTGATTTAAGTATCTCCAAGCCTCTCTGTGTTCTTCCTGCTGATCATTTCTTACAGAGCAATAATATCCCATAACCTTCATATACCACAATTTACCCAACCATTCTCCAACTGATGGACATCCATTCATCTTCCAGTTTCTAGCTACAACAAAAAGAGCTGCCACAAACATTTTGGCACATATATGACTCTTTCCGCTCTTTAGTATTTCTTTGGGATATAATCCCAGTAGTAGCGCTGCTGGGTCAAAGGGTATGCATAGTTTGATAACTTTTTGGGCATAATTCCAGATTGCTCTCCAGAATGGCTGGATTCTTTCACAACTCCACCAGCAATGTATTAGTGTCCCAATTTCCCCACATCCCCTCCAATATTTATCATTATTTGTTCCTGTCATCTTAGCCAATCTGACAGGTGTGTAGTGGTATCTCAGAGTGGTCTTAATTTGCATTTCTCTGATCAGTAGTGATTTGGAACTCTTTCATGTGAGTGGATATAGTTTCAATTTCTCCCTCTGAGAATTGTCTGTTCATATCCTTTGACCATTTATCAATTGGAGAATGGTTCGGTTTCTTATAAATTATGGTCAGTTCTCTATATATTTTGGAAATGAGACCTTTGTCAGAACCTTTGTTTTTAAAAATATTTTCCCAATTTGTTACTTCCCTTCTAATCTTGTTTGCATTAGTATTATTTGTACAGAAACTTTTTAGTTTGATGTAATCAAAATCTTCTATTTTGTGATCAATAATGATCTCTAGTTCTCCTCTGGTCATAAATTCCTTCCTCCTCCACAGGCCTGAGAGGTAGATTATCCTCTGTTCCTCTAATCTATTTATTATCTCCCTCTTTATGCCTAAATCATGGATCCATTTTGAGATGATGATAATTTTTTATAAATTATCTACTACTTCACACCATTCTTTTTTTTTTCATTTAAAGGTTTTTATTTTCAAAATATATGCAGATAGTTTTCAACATTAATCCTTGCAAAACTTTGTGTTCCACTATGCTTAAAAAGTTATCAAACTGTGCATATCCTTTGACCTAGCAGTGTTTCTACTAGGCTTTTATCCCAAAGAGATCTTAAAGGAAAGAAAGGGACCCACATTGCATAAACGTGGCAGCCCTCTTTGTGTTGGCAAAAAACTGGAAACTGAGGAGTCCCATCAGTTGGAGAATGTCTGACTAAGTTGTGGTGGTATATGGATGTTATGGAATATTATTGTTCTGTAAGAAATGACCAGCAGGATGATTTCACAAAGGCCTGGGGAGACTTCCATGAACAATTCTGATGAATGGGGCTCTCTTTAACAATGAGATGATTTATATCAGTTCCAATTGTTCAGTTATGAAGAGAGTCATCTACACTCAGAGAGAGAACTGTGGGAACTGAGTGTGGATCACAACATAGCATTTTCATGCTTTCTGTTGATGTTTGCTTGTATTTTGTTTTCTTTCCCAAATTTTTTTTCTATCTAGATCCGACTTTTCTTGTGCAGCAAGATAACTGTATAAATATGTATACATATATTGGATTTATCATATTTAATATGTAATGGAATACTTGCCATCTAGGGGAGCAAGTGGGGGGGAGGAAGGAAAAATTTGGAACAGAAAATTTTGCAAGGGTCAATGTTGAAAAAAATTACCCATGCATATATTTTGTAAATAAAAAGCTTTAATTAAAAAGAATAATAACAAAAACTTTGTATTCCAAGTTTTTTTTCTCCCACCCCCTCCCCCAGATGGCAAGCAATCCAATATATGTTAAACATGTGGAATTCTTCTATAAATATTTCCACAGTTATTGTGCTGCAGAAGAAAAATCAGATCAAAAAGGAAAAAAATTGAGAAAGAAAACAAAAAACAAGCAAACAACAAAAAGAGTGAAAATAGTATGTTGTGAACCATACTCAGTCCCCACAGTCCTCTCTCTGGGTGCAGCTGGATCTCTACATCTCTTCATCACAAGATCATTGGAACCAGCCTGAATCCTCTCATTGTTGAAGAGAGCTATGTCCATCAGAATTGATTGTCATATAGACTTCTTGTTGCTGTGTACAATGATCTCCTGCTTCTGCTCATTCCATTCAGCATCAGTTCATGTAAGTTTCTCCAAGCCTCTCTGAAATCATCCTGCTGAATGTTTCTTATAGAATAGTAATATTCTATAACATTCATAGACCATAATTTACTCAGCCATTCTCCAGCTAAGGGGCATCCACTCAGTTTCCAGTTCCTTGTCATCACAAAGAGGACTGCCACAAACATTTTTGCACATGTGGGTTCCTTTCCCTCCTTTAAGATCTCTTTGGGATATAAGCCCCCAGTAGAGACACTACTGGATCAAAAAGTAGGCACAGTTCTGGGTATAGTTCCAAACTGCTCTCCAGAATGGTTGGATCCATTCACAATTCCACTAACAATGCATCAATGTCCCAGTTTCCCCACATCCTTTCCAAAGATTCATCATTATCTTTTCCTGCCATCTTAGCCAATCTGAGAGGCGTGTAGTGGTATCTGAGTTGTCTTAATCTGCATTTCTCTGATCAATAGTGATTTAGACCATTTCTTCATATGACTAGAAATGGTTTTAATTTCATTATCTGTTTATATCTTTTAACTACTTATCAATTGGAAAATGACTTGTATTCTTATAAATTTAGGTTGATCCTCTATGTATTTTAAAAACAAGGCTTTTATCAGAACTCTTGCATGTAAAATTTTTTTCCCAGTTTAACTTCAGACCATTCTTGATAAGATTGCAAACACCATCTTGGTTCAATGCAATTGTCATGTAAAGTAGAAATGGCAAAGAGAGATTAGAAATAAAGGCATGTAGGTAATACCTAATGCATCCTTAGTCTTTGTAAAGTCCCTGGAAAACCTGAGCTCAAATCTTGCCTCAGACACTTATTAGCCATTACTCTGAGCAAATCACTTCTGTCCACCTCAATTTCATCAATGGTAAAAATGTGGATAAGAATAGGATCTACCTCACAGGGATGTTGTGAAGATCAAATAAGATATTTGTGAAAACAGTGGCACATAGGTGGTTAATGAGTGCTTCTTCCTTTGACCTCCCTCTTAAATTAGGTGTTTGAGACAGGCAAATTCAATTTCACCCCCAATTCTTTAATTGAGGTACAATTATTCAAGACTGAATCTCCTATAAGTAAACAGCACATAGCATTTTTCTTAGAGGAAATGGAAATGTATTATAGACAATATTTCATTTTTCCTCACCACATCCCTATGATGTAGATAAAGGGAAAATTTTGTTCTTATTATTATCAATAGTAAAACTTGGGCACAGGGGAAAGACAATGAATTTCCCAAGTTCAAATGACCCTTCTCACTATTTTCTCAATTCAAATGCATCAAGGAACTGGAAATTGAGTGGATGCTTCTCAATTTGGAAATAGCTAAATAAGTTCTGATATATAAATATAATGGAATATTATTGTTCTATAAGAAATGATGAGCAGGCTGATTTCAGAAAACCCTGAACTTAGATGAAGTTACATGAACTGATGCTAAGTGAAGTGAGTAGAACCAAGAGAACATTGTACATAACAACAAAACTATGCAATGATCACTTCTGATGGACATGACTTATTTCAACAATGGAGTGATTCAGTCATTTCCAACAGACTTGTTATGGAGAGAACCACCTGCACCCAGAGAGAAAGGACTGTGGGAGTGAATGTGGATCACAACATAGTGTTTTCAGATTGTTTGCTTACTTTTTGTTTTCTTTTTCATTTTCTTTCCATTTTGATTTGATTTCTCTTGTACAACATGATAAATAAAAAATATATAAAAGAATAACACATGTTTAAAATATATTGGATTACTTGCTATCTAAGGGAAGGGTGAGGGAAAGGGAGGAAGAAAACATTTGGAACACAACGTTTAGCAAGGGTCAATGTTGAAAATTATCTGCATATATATTTGAAAATAAAAGGCTAAAAAACAAAACAAAACAAAACAAACAAAAACCTTATAAGAACTGATGCTAAGTGAAGTTAGCACAACCAAGAGAACATTGTACACAATAACAAGAAGATTGTGTGATGATCAATTGATATGGATTTGGTTCTTTCAACAATAAGAAGATTCAGTATATTTCAATAGACTTGTGATGGAAGGTGTCACCCACATCCAGAAAGAGAACTATGGAAACTGAATGTGGATCAAAGCATGGCATTTTCATCTTTTTTTGCTGTTTGCTTGCTTATTTTTTTCTTTCTCATTTTTTCCCTTTTGATCTGATTTTTTTGTGCAATATGATAAATATAGAAATATGTTTAGAAGAATTGCACATTTTAACCTGTTTTTAACAACATTTTGGACTACATCAAATTGCTTACTGTCTTGGTGAGGGGGAGGGTGGAGAAGGAGAAAAATTTGGAATACAAAGTTTTGCAAAGGTGAATGTTGTATCTTTGTGTGTTTTTGGAAAAGCAAAATACTATTAAAATTTAACATAAAAGATTTAAAAATGAAATACATTAGAGATTTAAATAGCTGGGGATGGTTTTGAGGACTAATTTTTTGAAAGTTGGGTTACCCACATGTAAAATGTATGGGATTGCCTGTCATGGGGGGGAGGGAATGCAGGGAGGAGGGGATAATTTGGAAAAATGAATACAAGGGATAATATTATAAAAAAAAATTACTCATGCATATATACTGTGGGAAAAAATTCTAAATAAATTAAAAAAAAAAAAAGAAAGTTGGGTTACCAAGATGTCAGGAAAAAAAGTTAATGCAATATAGACACAGTATTTAGAACAAGTCCATTATAATTCTATTGGTATTGGCTTCTTCCCAGGAAAACCCATGTTTATTTAGGTGTGCAGTAGTTACAAGGACAACAACATATTGTGATTTCAGGAACACCAAGAAAAATTTACATTTGCATTTATTCAGTACCTATTATGTGCCAGTACTGGGCTAGGTAATGGGGGACATGAATACAAAGAATCAGTCAACAAATATTTATTAAGCATTTGCTCATAGCTCTGGTAAAAAGTCAGCCATCTCCATCTGGCCCATTAACAGCTTGATTTTCAATTAACAGGCATATATTTTCGCTCTCACATCTCCCTACCCCAGTAGAAAAAGAAAAGAAAAACAGGACCCTAGTAATAAATATGCATAACCAAGCAAAATCAATCCTCATACTGGCTATATTTTAAAATGTCTCATTTTGAATTTTGAATTTAGCACCTCCCCATTAGGATATGATAGCATGCTTCATCCTGAATTCTCTACAATTGTGCTTGACTGTATGGGCCAGAACTTGAAACAAGGTGCCAAGTCAGTAGAAATGATAGAGACAATAGTTATCTAATTTAGCATGGTTCAGTATGATTGATCTGATCCTACAAGGAGATGTTATGGGCCAGAACTTGAAACAAGGTACTAAAATGGAATTGAGGAGACAATAGTTAAATCTAGTTTAGCATTGATTTAATTCTACCACAAATCTTGGTTTCCTAGTGATAGAATGATTTGTTTGTACTCAGTGTGTAGCATATAAGTTAGGAGCCTCAGCCAGGATTTAGTTGGGGAAATTCAGAAGTCAGAGAAGGCAAGTGGCAGCTCAAATTCTTGGAACCAAGGAGAGAAGTAGGCCTCCAGAAAAACTAGCTGAGCCCCAAGTGAAGGAGACAAGACTTTGAAGGAGACAATGAAAGATTTGGACTTTAATCCCTGGCTGCATTTGAGATGATTACACTGAACTGAAAGGAAGGCTGCCTCCAGAAGTCCCTCAAGAAACCTGCTCCTAGAGGACATTACATTTTAGAGAAGAATATTACATTTGGCTGATCACCAAATTGACTAAAATTGATAGCTTGAATTGATGACTTCATTTTCCAAGGAGACCAGCAGATTTCAGCACTCCTCCCTTCCCTGATCTTTTGTCAATATGTATAATCAGGTAAGCTGGAATGCTTTTATTAGGGAAGAACTACTAACAATGTTTTGTTTCTGACCAGCTCTTCCCTCAACCTACCCTACCTTCTATCACCCCTTCTCCCTTTTCTTATCCCTTTATCCAACTCCTCCCTTTTCTTTCTTTTTTCTCCTCTTACTTTCCCATAGTAAGATACATTTCTATACCTAACTGAGTGTATATGTTATTCCTCTTTGAGCCAAAAACATGAGATTAAGCTTTAGACAATGGTCGCCCCTCACACATTTTCTTTCCCTCTACTATAATAAATCTTTTGTGCCTCTTCAAGTGATTTAATTTACCCCATTTTACCACCATTTCTTCTCCCAGTATAATCCTTTTTTTTACTTGTTAATGTCTTTTTCTTTGATATCATCACATCAGAGTCAATTTATACCTCTCTCTCTCTCTCTCTCTCTCTCTCTCTCTCTCTCTCTCTATATATATATATATATATATATATATATATATATATATATATATATATATATATATATATATATATATATATGCCCCCTCTAACTGCTCTAATAAAAAATACAGTTCTCAAGAGTTACACATTTCACTTTTCTAGGTAGGGATGTAAACAGTTTAAACTTTAAATAATATTTTTTTCTCCTCTTTCCTATTTTCTTTTTTATGCTTCTCTTGAGTCATGTGTTTATAGTTTTTCTGTTTAGCTCTGGTCTTTTCAATATAAATGATTAAAAGTCTCCTACTTCATTGAAGAGCTATCTTCTCAGGGCAGCTAGATGGTGCAGTGGATAGAGTGCTGGCCCTGAAGTCAGGAGGACCTGAGTTCAAATCCAGTTTCAGACACTTAACAATTTCTAACTGTATGACCCTAGGCAAGTTACTTAACCCCAATTGCCTCAAAAGAAAAAAAAAAAAAAAAAGAAAGAAAGAAAGAGGAAGATCCATCTCTTCCCCTGAGAGATGATGCTTAATCTCACTGGTTAATTGATTCTTGGTTATAATTAGATTGGTTATAATCCCAGGTCCTTTACCTTCTGGAATATGGTTTTCCAGGCCTTCTGATCCTTTATTGTACATGCTGTCAAATCCTGGGTAATACTGACCATGGCTCTTTGATAGTCTAATTGTTTTTTTGATTTTCCTTTTTCTTTTTGGGATTTCTTTCCAGAGGTGATTAATGGATTTTTTCAAAGATAATTTCATTTTCTGATTCTGTATATAAGGGCAATTTTCCTTTTTGATCTGTTGAAGAATGCTATCCAGGCTCATTTTTTGGTCATGGACTTCACATAGTCTAATAATTTTTAAAACGTCTCTCTTGGATCTATTTTCCAGGCCAGTTGTTTTTCTAATGAGGTAATTTTACATTGTCTTCCATTTTTTCATTCTTTTTAGTTTGTTTGAGTGATTCTTTGTGTCTCATAGAGTCATTAGCTTTCATTGGCCCAGTTGTAGTTTTTAATGTGTGATTTTCTTCAGTTAGCTTTTGTATCTCCTTTTCTATTTAATTATCTACTTTTAAAGATCTTGTTTTCTTCAATCGACTTTTTTTTTTACTCCTTCTTGCATATTTCTCATTTCTTTTCCCACTTTTTCTACCTGTTTTATTTGACTTTGACATTTAAAATCCTTTATGAGCTCTTCCAAGAAGGCTCTTTGGGTTTGAGACCAACTTATACTACCCTTTGAAATTTTGCATGTGGGAATTTTGCCCTCTTTTGAGGTATTTTGGTCTTTCCTGTCACCATAGCAGCTTTCTATCGTCAAGGTTCTTTTTTGTTTCTTGCTCATTTTCTTTCCTTCCTTCCTCCCTTCCTCTCTCCCCACCTCTTCCCCTCCCCCCCCCCATTTTTCCTTCCCCTTCTATTTTATGACTTTTAAAGTGAGTTTTGCTCTGGGGAACAAGGGTTCTTGTGCAGCTTTGAGCCTTGGCTTTGATCACAGAAGCCCCTTGTGTTAGGTGTTTTGTTCCCAGCACTGAGATAGCTTGATCTAGTGCCATTTGTTGTTGTCTGGTTTCCCTAGGCTGGCAATTTGTCTTTTGAGCTAGGACTGGAGGTTGCTCCACTGATCTGCTCTGCTACTGTTTTACTGAATCAGAATCCAGGATCTTAGTTGTTGATCTGCTGTGATTAAGACTCCCCCACTGACTTTTCTAGACACCATCTGAACTGGGTTGATCATCCCTTTCACTCCAGTGAGACTGATCTTTCTTGAAGTCCTTCCAACCCTTCTTGAGCCAAAAATTATTTCATTCCATCTCTTTGTTGCTTCTGTTGTTCCAGATTCTGTTCAAAGGCTTGATTTCATGTGGTTTTCAGGGGAAGCTAGGAAAGCTCAAAACAGCTTCTTGGCTTCATTCTCCCACATTGGCTACCACCAGCATTTGTTGGGGAGGGGGGAATTTGTCAGTGAGTTCCTAAAAAGAGTCCATAGAAAATCTCACTTTCTAATAAATGGGTCCTCTAATCTACTAATCAAATAAAGTGAGTAGCCAAATGGAAAGGAAAAGAAATTTACTAGTACACTGTGCAGCAAACCCTTCTTCCCCCCACTCCCACCCCAGTACAAATTTGGATAATCCTGGCTTTTCAAACCCCTTAAAGTATAAGGCAAATCAGCAGGATACTGGTAATTGGAACAATGAGGTATTGTTCTGCCATACTGGATTTTCAGTAATGGGAGACTCAAGAATTTGTATCACTTACTTGTTCAACTAGACCAGTGGTGTAGCTGGAAAACTCTTTCCAAAGAAACAAGGTAGTCATTTTAGTCACACAGTTTGCTTCTAAAATGGTGCATTTTGTCTCCCTCCATATATTGCAATCAGTAGCTCAGTGAGAAAAGTAGATGGATTGCCTTGCCAGTCATGCTAGCTTCCACAAATTGTCTGATGGCATGGATAGTTTTCTGTTCTCTCGCTCCTGTGGGCTCCAACTCCATAGAAGAAGGGATAGTTACCCTACTACCATGCAAGGTGCTCCCTCCATTCCAGTTAGGCTTGGTTGTCTTTCCATGGTCTTCATAGCCCTCCCTTGTTCTAGTGACTCAGAAAGCAGAGGAGTATGTCTTTTCATTTGTCTACTCAGTAGACAAAAATCATGAAAACTCATCCCTTTTAAATCTTGACAAATCTCTCAGCTTTCTGATATGACTCCAAATCCTGGGTTTTGGAAGGAAGCCAGAGAAATATAACTGAAAACCTCTTCCTCACCAGGTGAATTTTACCTTCTTAATATTATGAAGAATTGAGTCTGGATCTACAATTTCATTGCTATCAGGAACCCCCAATGCATTAACACATTTGTGCCCAAGCAGGTAGGCCCCTTTTCCATAGTATATCTAATTTTGGTTGCTTAGAACCCTGAGAGAGTAAGTGATTTGCTGAGAATTACATGACCAGCATGTGTCACAGCAGGGATTTGGACCCAAATCTTCCTGGCTTCAAGATTGATGCTTTATCTTCTATGCTATTGCTTCTTGATATTATATGTTTAAGATTCATCCCTAAGTTGCCATTCCCAGGTCTCTGTTTCTGCACCACTAAATTCTTCTGTCATCCTTAAAGTTAATGCAAATTTTCAATAATGAACTAAACACCTTATTTTTATTATAGAATTAAATCAGATAAGGACATTGATTGTAAGAGCTAGAAGAGAGCTTTTGAGCAGTAGATATAGTACCAGATCCATAGACAAAAAGAACTGAGTTCAAATCCTGTCTCTGACACTAGCAGCATAACTTTGGGCAAGGCACATAATTTTGGTTTGTCTCTCAGTTTTCTCAGTTGTAAAATGGGGATATAAGCAGCATTTACCTCCCATGGTTGTTGTGAGGATCAAATGAGATAATATTTGTAAAGTTCTTAGCACTTGTGCCTGAAGGTTAATAACCACTGTATAAATACTTATTCTCTCTTGTCCCTCCCAGGCAAACCTTGTGTTATCATTAGACTGTAGGGGACTACCCTTAATTTTTTTTTGAGGAGATACACAGATTCTTTCCTAAGAAATTTGGTTCCAAGATTCATTAAACACTGTAATTTCTACCTAGCTACACAAATTAACTCCTTCTGTTCCTAGGACTAGAAAAGGCATAATCCAAATATTCTTTAATGTAGCTGTCATAAAGGAAATGAAAATGAACACAAATAGCCTTCCTATAGCACTAGTTTTGGCATGATGTTTCACTAAACATTCTATTTAGGTCAGATTTTTCACAGTAAAAGCAAAGTAAAAATTATGTGATAATTGAATAAAGCAAACCAACCAGGTTCTAAAGTGTTGTTGTTGAGTAGCAAGGATGTGGGAGTGTGAACATTGTGATGAAAGCTATCACAATAAGAAACATTTCAGGACGATTTACTACTGATGACAGTGAGTATGGCAAGAAAATCTCAGAATCATAGCCGGCACTCACAGCACAAGACTGAAGAAGTGGTAAGCAGTGAATAAAGTTCTCGATTTAAGAATCAGAAGGGATCTGGCTTTTATTTCTGCTTCTGATACTTAGTTATCATCAGCAAGTTACTGAGAAAATTAGGTATCCAGGGGAATAGAGTGCTACATCCGGAGTAAAGAAGACCTAAATTCAAAGCATCCCTCAGATACTTACTAGCTGTTTGATTCTGGACAAATAACTTAACCAATCTGTCTCAGTTTCTTCATATGTAAAATAGGAATGATAATAGCACCTACTAGGGAGGGTGTGGAAATAAAATGAGATAATTGTAAAGCACTTTATAAACTAAAGTGGTCTCTAAATATTGGCTATTATTATTTAAAAATAATCTTGACTAATATGATAGAAGAGGAAATAAAAGTTAAAAAGTGTCTTTCCATGTAATTGGAAAAATAAAATACTCTTAAGATAGATTGAAAACAATTATTTAAGTCTCAGTGTCCTTATTTGTAAAATGAGGCATTAAAATGTCTATAATGTCTGCTTCTCTGGTGAGAATTAAATGTATATATTTGTATATAATTGTCAGCAAAAATAATTAGTAAATTCACAAGGATAGCTAGGTAGCACAGTGGATAGAATGCATGAGTCAGGAAGATCTGAGTTCAAATCCTGTCTGACACTTAGTGTGCCTGGAGCACATCACTTCAATTTGGTTTCCTTGGTTTCCTCATCTGTAAAATAGATTAGAACTTGCTTTACAGGTTGCTGTGAAGATCACATTTATTCTATTTTAATATATTTTGTTAAGTGTTTCCTATTTATATTTTAATCTGGTTGAGTAGCACTCAGCCACGATCCTGGAAGCCTAAACTATATTTGACGCTGCCAGTCCAATCTCTCTAATCCCTTCATTTTCCACATGAGGAAACTGAGTCCATCAAACAGTAAAAATGACTTGCCAGAGTACCCAGATAGTGATGGAGGAGTCTGGCATTTGATATATACTTCCGATTCCAAATCCAATGATCTTTGCAATGCTTAATGTAGAACAAAGTAGCAGCAGAGAAGCCAAATCAACTTCAAGAGTCAAAATAGGCAGCATGGCCCACTGGATAGAGAGTTGACCTTGGCATTAGGAAGATCTAGGTCCAAAATCAAACACCTACCATGTGATCAGGACAAGTCTTTTAACCCTGGTAATTCTCTGAGATTATAAATTACAGAGAAAATAGAACATTGCCCTGCCCCTAAAAAGGAATTCCCCACAGAATTTAAATTAGACCCTAAGTTTGTGACGCTGGACAAGACATTTAACCTGTGTGTGCTTCAGTTTCCTCAAATGTAAAAAGGTAATAATAGCACCTGCCCCTCAGGGTTGTGAAAATTAAAGAGTTAATATTTATAAAGTTATTAGTTAGTTCAGGGCACATAATAAGTGCTATATATAAATGCTAGCTTTTACATGACAAAATCACAGATCCAGACTTACCCATTTTCCTTGAGAATCTTTTACTTTCCTTGGGCCACTATTGTATGTTTATATAACATATATGTTATATGTCTCTCTCTCTGCCCCCCCCCCCCTTAGGAGTAGTGTCAGACTTCTAGGAAGAGGAAGCAAAAAAGATAAATACGATCAAGAGAAATATCACTGACATAAGGCAGATCACCTGATTCCAAATGCCCTCTTCCCCAGTCAACTTAGTTTCACATATAGAAGAAACATATAACTGCACATATAGCTCTTTGCAGAACTTGGTCTCTTTTCTTCATCACTTCTCCCCAGGCTTTCTCTTCTTTTGAAGGCCTTAAAAAGAGATTATAAATAACAATAGTCAATAAAAACAAATCTTCAAATGAATATCAAAGAGACAAAAATTTTACTCCTAGACCTTTACCTTTAACTCCGTAGAAACAAATGTGACCCACAAAGAAAAGATTTTCATTCTGTGAGGAACTTGATTATTCCAAAAGGGGGTGTGTTCACCAAGCATAGTTATCAAAAGTGAGGAAGGGCAGGTGGATGGGGTGGGGCCTAGTTGCTGATAAATCAAATTCACTCTCTGGGTTTTATTTCCCACCCCCCATTCCTCCCTCCCCCTGCCTCACCCCCATCTCCACTCCGGACTTTCCAGGGGATTGAATGCTGGCTGAGTTTACCCAGAATAATTTGGGGATAGAAGCAAGATACTCAGCTAAAAAATAAAACAAAACAAAACAAAACAGCAATCCCATCCCTGCTTGCCCTGCCCTCCCATACCCTCCATTCCTCTACTTGTAGATCTTTGGGATTAGAATTGGAGGATAAAAAACTAGGAGAGGCTTTGGAAATCTTGTTTTAATACCCCATTTTACACAAAAGAAAACTGAGAAAAATGATGAGGGGAAGGGATTTGCCATAGCAAGTAGCAGGACTGAGTTTCAAATCCAGAACCCAGAGTTCTCTAGTTTTCTAAGAGTTAAGTCTACCAGTCATTCGTACCTCGGGGCCAATTGCTTTAAACTTTTAAACTTTTCCAAGTTTATCCTTTGGGAGTTTTCTATAGGAGGGAGAATCAAAGAGAGGAAAAGGAAGGAAAAAAATATTTCTGTCCCATCTTTATTATGAGGATTGGAGAGAGTCTCCCCTACTCTCCAGACTTTTAGGAGGCAAGCAGAGAATCTAATTAAAGAGGCATTCACTTTTCCCATGGGTGTTCTTGTTTGATTTTAGAAGTTTGGGTGATGGTTTTCGTTCTCATTTTATTCCCTTCATTTTTCTTTTCAATATTTGCTCCCTCTCCCCTGCTTTTATCTAGAGAATGAAATAAGAAATTGTAATGAAAGATATTTTATAAGTACAAAAAGTACAAAACAAAACTCCAAGAAGAAGACTGCTATTATTGCTAAAAGTTCTATTTTGTGTACAAATAGAACTTTAATAATAGTAACAGTCTTCTTGGAGCGATTTTTATCCACCTTCTAAGAGCCTTTTACCTGGCAGGACTGATGATTCCTTAAAATCTTTCCAATTGTAAAAGCCTAGATTATGTTTTGTCTGTGCCCTTTCCCTTCCTAATAGCTCTTTGATCACTCTTGCTTCAGAAAATTTAAGTGATGCAGTCCATGTGGATCTGTGTTGGGGTGAATATGTCAGAGGATCCAGAGATGTTGCCCTATTAGAGCCCTGAGCTAGTGCCAAAGACTGTGTGAGGCTCTTTAGTTATGGTGATTAAGTACCGGTGGGCTGGATGGTAATTACAAGCTGTTAGCTTAAAACACGAGGCAGGTGAGTATTTATAAATAGTGTGTGCTCAAGATCACTGCTCAGTTATTTCTCTGTAAGAATGGACTTCGTTCCAACCCTTTGCTAGTGGGATTAAAAAAATATATATCCAGTAAATGAAATCCATGTTTGGCTAGCATGTGAAACACAAGGGTAAGAGAATGAGTGAAGAACCTGGAAGGTGGGACTTGAGGGATAGAATTGCTTTTTTGATTTCTTATAGCCTCTAAGAGGTTTTCTTTACATTACAAGATGGGTAATGTTTAAAGTGTATCAATGGTGTACCAATTAGTAATATTTAAGGTAATTGGTAGGTAATATTTAAGATGTATCAATGGCTGTACTAAGGATATATCTTGGCTTCTGTATTGAACAAAAAGGAAGCTTATAACTTGAGGACCAAAATTTTTCCTATTCTCTTTGCTGTAGGCTACTGACTAGTACTTTGAAGCCTATTTGGTTGAGATGGAAGGCAATAAGAATAAGGGTAACCTTGTGCTGGAATCAAATATCTCATTTAGTGAAAAAGATGCTGGGATTCTGGGAGGAAAAGAGAAAGGAGGAAACAACAAGAAACTGCAGGAAGCATCCTCGGACTCCACTCCATATTCTTCTCCAACTCCCCATTGGCCTGCATCCTCATTCCAGACCCCAGAAAAGACCTTTTGGCTTGGATCTCCATTGACAAATGAGGTTTTTGAGAGGATTCCCCTAAGGATCTCCAGTCAAGCTACACCCCCTCTCAGAAGTTTCAGAGATAGTCCTGACCAGAAGGCAAATGGCTCCTTGGGGCAGAGTCCTTTGTCACAATCTTTCCTTGACCTCTCTAGAACCCCAGTAGTATCCTGGAATAACTTGCAGCTTTGTGACTCTCCATGTACCCCTAAGGTAAGCACGTTATAGAGAGGGGATAGCTGAAGCCTATGGCAAATATTTCCCTTTTGGAGACACAATATGCTTTTTATTTCTGAGGAGAAAATAAGTATATTTGATTTTATATTTCCATTTAGTATTCTATTTATTTGAATCTTAAACTTTAAGCACTTTTCTTGAGATGATCAGTCAATAAGCATTTGTTGTTGTCTTTAGTTGTATCTGGTTCTTTGTGACCCAATTTGAGGTTTTCTTGGCAAAGATACAGGAATGGTTTGCCATTTCCTTCTCCAACTGAGGAAACTGAGGCAGAGTTAAGTGACTTGTCTAGGGTCACACAGTTAGTATAAGGGACTGAGGTCAGATTTGCATTCCAGTCTTTCTGATTCTAGGGCTTGCCTTCTGTCCACTGCTACCTAACTGCCTCTCAAACATTTATTTAGAGCTTAACTATACTGAACATTGAGGATCAAAAGAAAGACAAAAGTTGACTCTTACTCTCCAGAAACTCACAGAGGAGACAGTCCAAACAACTCAGAGTAAACAATTATGTATAAATAAAGAATATATGGGATAAATTGGTAAAAATCAATTAAGGGGAAGGCAGAAGATGAATGAAGATAGCAAGACTTGAGATGAAATTTTGCATCACATTTTGTACACATTATGGAACCCTTCCAGTATTTTTAAAAATAGATTTTTATTGATATCTTTCTTTTCTTGCTCCTACATATCCTTCTGCTTTCCTATTCCTATAGTGATCTATCCCTTAAAACAAAAGCAAATGAATAAAAATCTTAAAAATAAAAAAAAAAGAGGATTGAGGATCTTAAGGGAGAAATTAAGCAAAAGTAATCTACGCATTAAAAAAAATCTAACTTTATTCCAATGTCCCATATTTGTGGACCTTTGTCCACAGGCAGGGAGGGTTGTTGCTTTATGTAATTTATACTGTTTATTATTCTTTCCATTTACATTGTTATAATTTTTGAATGTATTTACTAGTTTTGTTTAATTCATTTTACATCAGTGCTGTCTTTTCAGACTTCTCTGTACTCATTCATTATGTTACCTTGTCTTATAGCACAATAATAGTGCCTTTGTGTATTCCAGTTTGTTCAGCCATTTTGCACGTGATGGGCATGTATTTTATTTCCAGTTCTTTGCTATCACAAAAAGTACTGCTATAAATAGTTTGGTATTTTCCTCCCTGACTTCCTTGGGGTATGGGACTGAAAGTGAAACCTCTAGGTCAAAGGATTAATCACTTTATCTAATTCCAAACAGCTTCTCGAAATAATTATAATTCATAGCTCAAACCTACAATGCTTTAGTATGCCTGTCATTTCATGACTGCCATCTTTCTTTTGTCATCTTTATTAATTTACTAGATGTGAGGTGGAAATATTAGGATTGTTTTGATTTGTTTAATTGGCAATTTGAAGAATTATTTGCTATGGTTATTAATGGCTTATCTTTGGGGAAGTGTTTGTTACTATTCTTTGACCCTTTGAACTTCGAATATATTATTTCAAGTCATATTAAAAATAGCAATATCTCTCTCTCTCTCTCTCTCTCTCTCTCTCTCTCTCTCTCTCTCTCTCTCTCTCTCTCTCTCTCTCTCTCTCTCTCTCCTCCCTCCTCCCTTCTCCCTCCTCCCTCCTCCCTCCTCCCTCCTCCCCCCCATGGCAATTGGGGTTAAGAGGATTGCCCAAGAGCGGAGTCAACTAGGAAGTGTTAAGTGTCTGAGACCCCAGATTTGAACTCCAGTCCTCCTGACTTCAGGGCTGGTGCTCTATCCACTGCTCTCTTTTCATTGTTTTTGTTCTGTACAACCTTTTGTGGGCCTTTGTGCTGCCTTTCCAGCCATACTGCTGGACTCAGGAAGATTCCAAATGGAACCATAGCTTTGTAATCTTGAACAAATAAATCACTGTCTTTTCCTGAATTGTAAAAAGGAGAGAATAGCACTTATCTAGAAGGGTTGCTTGCAGGATCAAATGAGATCATATTTTCAAAAAGTGCTTACCACCATGCCTGGCACACTATAGGTGCTATTTAAATGCTTATTCGTGGTTGTGTGATCCTGTTTACCTCAAATTTTCATCTGTAAAATAAATTGGAAAAAGAAATGGCAAACTATTCCTCTAACTTTGCAAAGGAAACCCCAAATGGGGTCCTGAAAAGCAACTGAACAATAGCCTTTCTCTTCCCCCTGTGGTAGTTGAAAATACTTTTAAAAATGCATGGATCCTAGATTAAGAACTCCTAATCTAGTTGAAAGCCCTCTAAAATCCAAAACTCTTTACATCACATGTTTTGGCCAAGAAAGTTTGTTTTTAATTAATTTACTATATATTCAATGTTTGTGAACTGATATCAAAATGCATTTTTAGTCATTTTGGTTTCTGTATGGCATTTGGTAAATTATAAAGTGCTTTCCTATCATTTGGCTTGATCTTTCACAACAATCTTTTTTTTTATGGTTTTTATATGCATAATATATGTCAGAGTTAATCACAGTTAATCAGAGAGCACTTGCTTATGTACCAAGCATTATTCTGAGTGTTGGGGATGGGAAAAAAAAAAAAGGCAGGAATGGGAAAAACCAACAACAAAAAGTTATTGCTCTATGAGTTTATATTCCAATGGGAAAGTTGGTTTTGTTTTTTTTTTTTTTTTTTTGTTTCTTTGTTTGGTTTTTTTTTTTTACTCTCTCTGGCTTTGTTTCTGGGTCCTGGTTAGGTTGAAAGCCTTTCTTCCATTAGGGTTTTCCTTGGTCCTCCTTTTTATATAGACCTATCTAATTTGGGGGAAAGTTCCACTTTGTAAACTGTTCTGTTAATTTGTATGATTGAAGAGAATTGTCATCTTTTTAAAAAGGGGATTATCTTTGCAACATAATATTAGAGTCTGAATTATATGATCTTGGGGTCAGGGTTTCCAGCTCCTGTATATTCTGAATGGGGGCCTTCATCTAAAGTGGAATAGTGACTTGAGAGATGTAGAACTGTCTTTATTAGAGAAGAGAAAGTGGTGGCTGTCAAGTGAGCTAGTGAGAGAGCATGTACCTGGCTTAGTAATTGGGAAAGAAGACATGCATTCAGGGTTTGTTTCTGGCTTACAGAGGTTAGTCACTTAACCTCCCAGTACCCAGGCAATTTCATCATACCCTCCCCTTACCTTGAAATCATAATGTAAAAAAAAAAATTTTAGTCAATCCTGACATCTTTTGAAATTTAATTTTGTTGTTCTCAAATCAGACCCTGCTGACAAGTAATATGTATTCCTCTGGAAAGCCACCCATAAGAAATTCTAAGCATGCCCGATGTACATCTGCCATTAGCACATATCAGATGTCTTCACCAGTTCAGGTCAATGTGAACCCATTCACCCCAGAATCCTACAGGAGGATGGTCTCTCAGTCCAGTGGCAAGAGGAAAATAAGGGAAGAGCCGTGAGTTTCATCACATTTTTCTATTTTTATCTCTTTTCATTTGTTTTATGTACATTTATAATCTTTCCCTCCCACTGCCTCTTCTTCGAATTGGAAAAAAAAAAGTTGAACAGCAAATGTGCATAGTCCAGCAAAACAAATTCCTGCATTGATCATGTACGTGTACATCTTTCCGTAGTTAAGTTCATCCTCTTCCTCTAAAAGGAGGAATGTGTTTTACCTTCAGTCTTTTTTTCCTTTAAATTTGTGAGTTGTTAGTGCATTGAATAGACTTGGTTTTCACTAATGTTATCACTGTATAAGCTGTTCTGCTTATTTCACTCTTGTCACTTCATAGAAGTCTTCTCCCTTTCCTTTGTACCACTAACTTATAACTTCTTTTGGCACAATAATATCCAATTAAATTCATATGCAGACATTTGTTTAGCCATGCCCCAAACAATAAGGAAGATAACCACTTAGTTGCCCATTCTTGACTACTATACAAAGAACTGCTAAAAATATTTTTGTATTTTTTTGTTTTAAGAATAATTAAGTGCTATCCTGGCTTTTGAGGGAGAGTGAAGGATTTTCAAGAAGTAAAATTGAGATTTCAACTTTAATCAAAATAAAAGTCTCTGTATATGTTGCTGTCTACATATGAAACCTTGACAATTTTGGCTAAACCAAAGGAAGCCCAGAGGTATTTGATATTGAACAAAGATGTGAAAATCTTTGAGTTTATTTTGCCTGTATTTGTTTATATGTTATATGTGTATATGTACAAATAGGGTGTATGTTTTTGTACCTGTTTCCCTGATAGGATGTAAACTTCTTTAGGGCATCCTAGGCTCTTTATATTCCCATTATCTGAAACATAGTTGCTTCATTTATGAAGCAAATGCTTGTTGACTGAAATTTTTTTTAAGGTGAATGATTAGTGGAATTGGATCCTCTTCTAATTGCATTTGAGTATTGAGGGGCAGACATAGTACCTTATGTGTCCTCTCGAGTCCAGCTTGTATTTGATCTAGGGAAAAAGTTTGAGGTGCCCATAGCTGAGTGGGGATCATGTGGGAGCTTGATAGTTAAACAGTTGAATTGAATTGCCCTGCAAAATGGTTTCAAAGGTAGAAATTGCTTAATGTTTTGTATATTTCAGGACAGTTTTACTGTTTTAAAAGTATTTTCCTCCTAAAACTGGAGAAAGGAAGCCTGCTGACAGAAGAATTCTGTTATGTTAAGAGATACTCCTTAGGCTAACATTGCAAGTTCGGTTTTATTTCCTTTATGCCTAGGTCTATTGTGTTGGCCAGCATAGATCTCCAGCATGATATCATTAGAATCTTCAGTAAATAGAATTTCTGCACAAGTTACATTATTAGCCTGCTTCTGGTGCCAATTATTATAGTGGGTAGCCCTTTGAAGTTTAGCCCTTGTCTATGTGTATATTACTCATTACAAGACGGAAATGATATTTAATATAAACTTCTGACAGGGTGGTGAAATTTATGGCCAGTGTTGATATATGGACCTTGAAAAGGAGATTAGCTTCAACTAAACTCCCATAATCAACCTAGATTTTGCTCAAACATATGAACACACTTGCAAGTTTCATTCACAAATGATCAAATAAAGTGAATCCTGTCTTCTGGTTATCTGTTTTTCTTAACATCCCCTTCCTAGGCAGTAAAAGTAAACCTTTAGAAGGTTTAATCATTGAAATTATGTGAAGAAAAGTTAGGGGGGCCAGGTTTCCCCTCCTGGATGCTGAAATTTAGAAGGAATTGACATTCCTAGTCCTTCAGCTACAAGGAAACACAAGAGAATTTAGCATTAACAAGAACCACTAGTTTAATAGGAAATTGCCAGATGGCAGCAAGTCCCCAGGCTGTTAGGGCTCTAGAAACATTTTTTTTTTCTGATTGAGAAAGCAGACTTTTTGTTGTTGAACCTGATAATATCTTATAAGAAACTTTGTATATTTAATCCATATTAAACCTACTTACTTTAGACTTCAAGTTAAGGGCCTCAAAAAACCATAGTACAATTCTCATCTCATTTATGAATCACTTCTGCCATTCTCACTGTAGTGAGAGTTGGGGAGTATATACAATCGTTCTAGTGTCATTCTCCTCTCATGGGTTCCCAGAAGGGAGCAGGTAACTCCTCACCTTACGTTCCTTAGGGTAACCCCAAGGAGTTGGAGTTGATTTTAGGATAATTTCTTCCAATTCCTATCTTGGGAGTGTGTTTCTCATTAATTAACAGTCAGCTACAGTTAGTTTTTATTTAGGGCTATTTAATAATATGGTATAATAATGGTTGGTACTCAAAGCTTGAGATTAAAGGGAAGAATTCCTCTTTTCCCTTCATGTAGTTCTTATGACGTTCACCTTAGATGAACTCTATTGAGCTCAGAGATTAAATAAACTACTGAGACTACCTGCCCTCTTGTCTATCAGTAATCTTTTTTTTTTTTTAATAGTTTTTCTTTACCAGATATATGCATGGATAATTTTACAACATTGACAATTGCCAAACCTTTTGTTCTAATTTTTCCCCTCCTCCCTCCCACCCCCGATGGCAGGTTGACTAATACATGTTAAATATGTTAAAGTATAAATTAAATACAATATATGTATACATGTACAAACAGTTATTCTGCTGTACAAAAAGAATTGGACTTTGAAATAGGGTACAATTAGCCTGTGAAGGAAATCAGAAATGCAGGCAGAGAAAAAAAGAGGGATTGGGAATTTTATGTACTGGTTCATAGTCATCTCCCAGAGTTCTTTTGCTGGGCTGAACTGGTTCAGTTCATTGCTGCTCTATTGGAACTGATTTGGGTCATCTCATTGTTGTAATCTTTTATTAAATAACTGCTACGGGCTCAACATAGTGTGAATTACTGGAGATACAAACACGTGAAAACAATGATACTTCCTGCCCGCAAGGAGTTTACAATTTAATGCAGGAAGAAAACACATAAAAGGCAGTGAGATTTGGGAAGTGAGAGGAGAAGGTACTTTGTAAAAAGAGCATGATGGAGAAGTTAAAAGAAGTCAAAAAGCAATGTAGCTGATGGTAAATGGGGAAAAGATTGCACTGAGATTTCTCTTTAAATAGAAGCCTTGGAGCCCATTCAAAGGGGTTGAAGATACTGATGAGATGACTATTACCAGACAGATTCAGTCTTGTAGAATAAATAATGAGATTTCTGAAATATGAGTTTACTGAAGAAGGAAAACATGATGGAAAGGTTCAAAGGAATCCAGAAGCAGTGTAGCTAGTGGTAAATGTGATTAGCATATCTACTACTTGGAAATACTAATTCTTAGGGGCCTTTAAAAAGATCTTGAGGTTTTCTTTTCTTCAAAAGGTATGGGAGATGAAGTCAGATTCTTTCCCCTCCTTCTTGGAAAGGAGCTTGATTAGAAATGTTCTGCTATTAGGGAGTAGTAGGTTATGGAATGTCAGACTCTAATTTGGCTGGCAGGGTGCTTTTTCTCCCCCTATCCCCTGGACAATTCTCAGCTCCCCCAGCAAGACTGATTCTCTATAACTATCCACATGACTTTTTTTCCTTTATATCTTTGATTCAATAAAGATATCTAGAATTTGTTTACATTATTAACTCTAACTCAAAAGAGTTTCTCGCCTATTATGGATATTGAGAAATAGTTACTTTAATGATGGAATTGAGGAATGTGGGACGGCTTTCTTATGTGTATTTATATGTATATGTTGTTCTGTTTCGGCTTTTTGGTTTGGTTTTGTTTTTTAGTCAGGAATCTGACTTCTCTGAAGACAATGAAGAGCAAGGGCTTCCTGCCAAGGTGAGTGAGGGTTTCCAGGTCCTGGAGTCTTTGATGGGAGCATGAGTATTTTGTGAGATTTGCCATCTGTTTGTAACACCCCACAGTGCCCAGATCTGTTTGGATATAATCTAGGGTCTTTTTGCTCTGATGTTAACATAATCTTTGTAACCTAGGATTTCTTTTACAGTTTCTTTAGCTCATGTAATTTCCAAATCTAAAGACTGTTGCCCCTATTGACATTAAGGAAATGTAAGCACTGATTGAGGTAAGGAATAAGAAGTTTAGAGGGGGAACACAGATTCCAACTAGATAGTGGACAAAGTTTGACTTAAAAAACAAGAGTTGGAGTCCAGACTGCCAATGGAATCCATGAATAGTTTCTAAATAAGAGTAGGAGCTGGAAAAAGCCAATTTGCAGAAATTGTATATATCTCAAGACTTTTGGGGGAGAAAAAAGAGAAAAGTAAAAGAAAAAAGGGTGATCTAGAGTTTAATTGAAAATAATTAGTTAGAGTAGTTGTATAAATTTCACTTCCCAGAAATCCTACCAAATAAGCTGGTAATTTAAATTTCTCCCCCTCTGTCTTCAACTTAAGGAAACATTTTAAGTTAGAAGGGACTTCCAGGGCTGCTTGGTCAAATCCACACCTTCAATCCAGTCTGACAATCAGTCATCAGAACTAGATTCGAACACCTTTATTCAAAAGGATCCTATTACCTTCTCGAGGATCCCACAGCACTTTTGAACAGCTTAGTGTGAGGAAGTCCCCATTTGGGGTTTTCTTGCAGAGATACCAGAATGATTTGCCATTTCCTTCTCCAGCTAATTTTATAGATGATAAAACCGAGAAAAACAGGGTTGAGTGACTTGTCCAGGGTCACACAGCTAGAAAGTGTGTGAGGCCAGATTTGATCTCAGTAAGATAAGTAGTCTATCCACTGTGCCACTTAGCTGCCAGGTCTTACTAGTCCAATGCTTTGTCCACTCTACCAATGGTCCTCTAAGTAGAGGAGGTAGTTGGTGTAGAGAGAGTCTTACATTCTATATAGAATGTAAATTTCAAATGAGATAATTGATTACTACTTCTCAATTCCTCTGTCTTTAAGAGAATATTTTTCATAAAATTTTAAGAAAACCATTCTTATCATCATATTTAGAACATATTGAAAAGCAATCAATGCTGAAGATAAAAAGAAATTTGGAAAGGCATGAGTAAGACCTTAGAGCAAATGACTTTGAAATAAGCTTATGTTAGAAATATATAGAAAGGAATATAATTAAGAGATCTTGTAGAAGATGAGCCAGCAAGACTTGTTAATGACCGAGGAGGTACAAGTCAAAGTTAATTTTATTCGTAGAGGTTTCACTTCTCAATTTCCCCTGTTGTACAAAGGTATTACTGTCATCACATTTCTTCAATACCGTATCATTAAAGATAAGTTTGGCTTTGGAAGTTGCAAAACCCAAATACAATTTTAGAATCCATTTGTGTATGGACAATTAAACATTAGAGGATAGAGAAGTTCTTTAAAGGGAAATTAAGGAAAGAAACAAAACACCCAAGGGTTAAGCATATAAACATATTGTTTGGGAAAAGAAGCAAAGAAAGTTGGATGTGAGAAGAAATTAGAATATAAGGTTATTGAAAACTAAGATAATGTAGAGGAAATCACTGCTGCCACTGGTTTCAAAGAGTAAGGAGGACCCTCCCTTGAATTTTTGAAGATTGTTAAGTATCTTAAAATCATTTAGGAGGGAAGATGGCTAACATCCTTTTCTATGTCCTTCCTAGCACATTTCATTCCATCCTCCCTTTTTTTAATCTTCTCAGAGATATGTCACAAGAGGAAGCAACATGGTTTCCCGATATGAAAAGGAATTCCTAGAGTTAGAAAAAATTGGGGTAGGAGCATTTGGCTCTGTCTACAAGTGCATCAAGAGGCTGGATGGATATATTTATGCTATTAAACGCTCAACAAGACGTTTGGGAGGATCCACAAATGAGTAAGTTTTAAACATTTATTATTTTGAAATAGAGGAATTCATCTAGAACATTCAAGATTTCCTTCACAATCGCACAAGATGGTAATATTTCAATATCTCTTTTAGATATTTAATTGAAATACAGTTTGAAGCTTCATACAAAATTTTCTTGCTTTCTGGCCCCAATGTCTTAACAATACCAATGTTATATTGAGACAGCTAAATGATGAAATGAATAGAGCTCCAGTCCTGGAGTCAGAGAGATCCAAGCTCAAATCCAATCTCATATATTCACAAGCTTTGTAACTTAATCCCTATCTCCCTCAGTTTTCTTACTTGTGAAATGGGGATAATAATAGCATTTACCATCTAGGGTTGTTGTGAGAATCAAATCAGATATTTATATTTATAAAGCATTTAGCACATTGCCTGGCACATGGCAAACTCTACATAAGTATTAGTTACTATATTCCTAAGACTTCAGCTTCAGAAGCAGAGGATTAAATCTTACAGAATAACTTGATGATGCTATGCAGTAAGAAGCATAATTTCTTGCTCTGGTTGTTGTTCTAACTTTACATAAATTGGCCCTCTGTATGTGTGCCTGCCTTGAAAGCACTTTTCTTGTAATATTCAGCAGATCAGGAATGCTATCTATAAAACATTCATGTTGGCTTAAGATTGTTTTCTTTGACCTTTTGTACAAACAATTGAAGCATCCAAGATCCTGTTTAATGAATGAGAAAAATTAGTAGCTTTGCCTTCTCGTTCTTGTTCTAGTATTGAACAATCAGTGTTTAAGTTCTGCTTTGACTATGGCAACGTGAAATGAAACTGCATTTAGCATCAATTGCTAATGTCAGATAACATTCTTGTGTGAAGAGGCACAAAACATTAATTAGCCTCGAGTATAAAAATATTGGAGTTGCCATTTTTCTCATGGAAATTAGCCATATGAATCAGGTAAGCTATGACTTTTACAGCCCTGTTGAGATAGAATAAGAGAATTTAACACAGAATTTAAAGATGTAGGTCCAAAATATGGTCTTGGTATTCAAGATGAAATTGAGCAAATATTATACTCTCTGTTCCATGTATTTCCCATTCCCCTGCCCATTTTATTTTGCTAATTTTTCCTTAAGGCTGGTCTTATGTGGTCACATACTTGTGGCTGGATTATAGTTTTGTTGTTAGAATGAAAAGCTAAAATTCAATTATTCACTGAACTCTTTAGTGTTATTCTCTATTCTTTATTCTAAAGAATAACTCTTTAGAGTTATTCCAGGGCACAGGAAAATATCCTTTTTTCTTATTGAAGTATAGTGGATTATTGTAACAGTTCAAATTTTCCCCTCTGCCTTCCACTCTACTTTGTAATGGGACTAGAAATAGAAACACATTTACCTTCCTGGCAATGACCACTGAGAAACCTCCTCCTAAAGTCATCATTATTGGTATTTTCTATATGTGTAGAATGCGTATTTTCCATACGTTTGAATGTTTCCAAAATGTTTATACCTTGTACCATTTTGTAAAATGTTCTCATTTTGTTACCCTTTTGTCTCTAAGACCCTCAGCTTTGCGAGAAGTTTACGCACATGCAGTGCTGGGACAGCATCCCCACGTTGTCCGTTACTATTCTGCATGGGCGGAGGATGACCACATGATCATTCAGAATGAGTACTGTAATGGTGAGTGCTGGTACTCCGATCTCTAGGGAATGGAATGAAATGATCTCTTGGGAATGAAGTAAAATCCAAGGTCTTCAGGAACTGTCCTGCACTGATGGCACCTTGTGTTGTAGTCAGCATAACTATGGGAGGGTCTCCTTGGTACTCTTGCCCAGAGGCAGGGGAATAAAATAAGATGAACTCCAGATCCATTTTCTGCTCTTTGACTTCAACTATGGCCAAATATGCCATGTGGTGTATGCATGCTATTGATCCCTCTCATTTTGCATTCAACATCTAATCCAAGTTCCATAGTTACTTCAAATATAGTTAAATTTTAAACTTATTATACTGTTAAACAACTTGTTAGGTATTTATAAAATTCAGATTAAATGATGGGGTAGATGTGGCCTAGATCATGTGTGTAAGGTATGACAAATAATTCAACAAAATTCTATTAAACACTTACCATGTACTGGGAATACAAAGATGAAAAATTAGTTTTGGCTGTATACTAAAGAAATTGCATTCGGGTTGAGCATTATAAAGCCATGTTCAGTGTATTAGCGATACTGAGATAGAACATTTGAACTATGTAAGGTAGGGATTCTTGGAGTCCATAAACTTTTAAAAAAATATCTGATAATTATATTTCAATATAATTGATTTTCTTTATAATCCTATGTATTTTATGTACTTAAAATATTCTGAGAAGGGTTTCATAAACTTCACCAAAGGGATCTATGACATAAAAGAGATTAAGAATATTAATTAAGAATAATTAATTAAGAATATCCCTGCTCTAAAGTGACTATAAAGATCTCTAATTGTGGAATCAGCTCAGATCTGTTTACATCTGTACCTGTCATATACGTCTATGGTAGGCTAAACTTGGAGAACTACAGGATTCCTGTGGGATGTACATTAGTTTTGAAATTCCCAGAATCCTTAAGATGACATTGCATTGAAAGGAGTGCCTGTGTTTAAAATAGGTAACCATCACATCCTTGCCTTAGCTCCTAAAAAACAACAACAACAACAACAACAACAACAAACAAACAACAAAATGCAAGTATTTCTTCCACAAAGCAACATTGGATAAGCTATATAGCTAGGTCCCAATAAGTATGAATACATGATTTTGCCTAAAGTAGTTGCATAATTCAAATTCTTACTTTGTTTATGAATTGGGCTGGAACCAATAAGCCTATTTTATATAATTATGACTTCAAAGAGTTCCAATTCAAATACTTTGAACTACTTTAGGAAATTCATTATTCACGCTAATTGTGACCTAGCTTTAGTGCTTGGGGTTTTGAGTGCAGTAAATTCTCTTTAGTCAAGAATAGTGAGTCATCTCATAATTCACATTGCTTTTTCCATAACAGTGTAATTTTTTTATCCACTTGTTAATAAACTAATCTGTATGGTTTGTTTTGATAAGCCTGTAGCATGATTTAAGGAAATATTATGACTTTGGTGTCTTCTAACTTAACTAGAATTCTATATTAGAAGTGATCTTAGGTTGTCTACATTCTCCTTTCTCCCTCTTCCCTTTAGTCATTTTGTAGATGGATAAAAAGTAAATGCCAGAGAAGTGAAATGACTTACTTGCCTAAAGTCTCATAGGATCTGAAACCAGATTCTGTCTAATCCAGTGTTCTCCCCAGAGTTGCATGTTCTGTGTGATTACTCTAACATGAATTAGAGAAGAATCACAGCATAACGAAGTAGGTGGTCAGTTGTAGAGTTAGGAAAACCAGAGTTCATATTCTCACACATACTAACTGGCTGACATGCTTCCAGAGAACTTTAAATTATAGATATTGCTTTATATAGGAAATTGATTTGAGTTTTCCCCCTGATTTTTGGAATGAATTCCCTGGCCTAGGGGACAATCAATAGGTCTGAACCACCAAAAAATGTCTCTGATTTTTAGTTTTCATCTACCTGGTGAATTTTTGAAAAGAAGACCAGGTTCTCAAGTATTTAAGCAGCTGCCTGTTTTTGGTATTGGAAATGCTTCCCTAACATGGGAGATCGGAGTTTTCTTGCCTTTTGGCTGCTCAGGATACCCTAGCTGTCCAGATTAACTGTCAGCTTGATGGCCCAGTAGTTGGAGCATGGGGTCTGGAGTCAAGAACACCTGAGCTCAAATTCTACTTCAGACTCTTGTTGCCATGTGTTTTTGGATGTCTTAGCCTCTTTATCATCTGTAAAATAGGGACCATAGAAAGAGCATCTACCACCCAAGATTGGGAGGCCAATTGCCCTCAACTTGCCTGCAACTTCAAGTATTAAGTAAATTTCAGCTTCACTTTGGGGTGCTTCCTCTCCTCTTTGGGAAATTATGCTTTCCAATTCATCTCCTAGAATCACAACAGTGAGACTCCAAGGAATGTGAAATACACATAGAGTATTGCCTCCTCTTATGCTATCTAGGCCCTCGCTTTAAGTCATCCAAGTGACTTAAAACTTACTGAGGGGCTTCAGTTCTCTGCAAACTTATTCTTTTTCCAGTCGTCCATACTTTTCCTTTTTACTCATTCTTTCTTTTCTGATAATGAGCCAGCCACACTGAACAATTTCTTCCCAAGCAAGGTCCTGGCAACTTTTCTTTTTCTTTTTTCTTTCTTTCTTTCTTTTTTTTTTTTTTTTTTTTTAATAATCTGCTATTGCCTTCTGGCCCTCAGAAGGGACGTGATGTATTTTCTCTAAGTTATAGAAAATAGGCTTTTGAAAATAACTGTGTCTAAATGCCTTTTTACAGTGATATTCTTATAGTCCTGTCATCTACCTTAGTCCTATTTCCTAGAGTGGTCCCTAGAATTTCCCAATGATTTTACAAATGTATAGCACTTAGGGGTCTCTAACATACTTTCTTTGTATTTCCTTAGGAGGCAGGTATTATAAATAGTAATAATTCCATTCCAGGACTGTTCATGGATCTCAGCCAAAGGAGGCCCATAGCCCAAGTCGTTTATAAAGAGCATGCAGTGGTTTAGCACAGTAGGAACAGTACAGAGATATTGCAGTACCATGGAGAATGTTAGAAAACCATTCTTTAAGCCTCTTTCCAAAGGCTATGCTTTCTCTTCATGCCTTTCCTAGGAGATTTTTCCCTTTAAACAAAAGCACATGCATTTGTTCTTTAGCAGATTGGCTTATGTGCTTTACTGTTGCTTTGGTCTCTCTCAATTTGACTTCAGTGTGTTGTTCTCTGCTAGGTGGGAGCTTGCAGGCTGCTGTGTCTGAAAATGAGAAACTTGGCCGTTTCTTCCAAGAGCCAGAACTCAAGAATATGCTCCTGCAAATCTCCATGGGGCTAAAGTATATCCATCATTCAGGCCTGGTGCATCTGGACATCAAGCCCAGTCAGTATACCTCTCCTTTCTTCCCCTTGCTACTACTGTAATGTCCTTCCAGTATTAACTGTTGTCAGAATTTGTGGGTGTATTAAAACAAATGTTTCTGTTCACATAGCATGGAGATACAATTCTTCCTTCTCTTTCAGGGAGAGAGAAAAAGGGAAAAAATGTTAAAGTGGGAGGAAAAATAAAATTACAGATTTACTTGAGGAAAAAGGTCTCACTACAATTGTCAGAGAAAAATGTGCACATTGAGTAGGTTTACATACCTGTTTTTTATACTATAATTCTTATGTCGTTCTGAGTCAAGAAGTAACTGGATAAAAATGCAGAAATTGGAGTTGGGCTAGGTATATTTCCTTTTTTTTTTTTTTTTTTTTAGGACTTGGGAGGTGAGGGGAAGAAGAATACAGTGTGATTTGCAAGTGATTTAATTTCTTTGAGCCTCTCTTTATTTATCTGTTAAATGGGAATAATGGTATCTGTTGAGCCAACCTCAAAGGGTTGTCAGAATCAAATGAGATGATAAATGTAAAATGCCTTCTGTACTTAAAGGATTATATAAAACCAGCAGTTTTTTCTTTAATTTTAAAGAATGATCATGTATGTTTTATATTAATTCAGATAATTGCCATTTTGGGGAAGGAAGGTGTTAATAAAAACTTCATTTTTCCTGTTAATTTTTGTTAAGGGATTAACTAAATGTAAGACTAGCTGGATAACTGCTATTGAAAGCTTTAACCTTAGTGCCCCCCAGAATTAGGGGACAGCCAGGTGATGCAGTGGAGGCTACCTGTCTTGAAGTCCCGAAGATATCAGTTCTATTTTGGCCTCAGACACTAACTATCTGTGTGACTCTGGGCAAGTCACTATTCGCTTCAGTTCATCCTCTGTAAAATGGGAACATACTGGAAAAGGAAATGGTGTCTGTCCCTACCAAGAAAATCTCATGGACCAAGGCAAGGGAAGCACATACAATCCCATATGACTGAATAACAACAAATATGCAAAGCACTATGTTAAATGCTGATAGAGATACATGTAGAAAAGCTCTCAAGGAGCCTTAATTGCCATTCTTATGGGTGTTCATTTATTCCTGTTAGGTAGATTAGCAATGAAAAAAGATAAACTAATGAAAAGAGTTCTGCTCCAGGAGGAGCAGATGACAGATTTTGGTCATAGCCCATAATCCATATTCAATCTTATTAAATTGTATCATATTAAAGATGAGAGAAAATTTCAACAGAGACAATAATCTTAGTTGTAAGGATGAAAAGGAAGGGAATTCTAGGAGGAAAGAGTCCTATTAAAAGTAGTCATGGACTAAAAGAATTTCAGGAATCTTGTTCAAATTAATGTTTTCCAATTTTCCCCCCTCTGGGGAGAGGAGACATTAACTCTTTATTTGATATTTTATTTTTCCCAGATATGTATAAAATAATTTTTAAAATGTGTTTTTAAAAGTGAGTTCCAGATTCTTTCCTTTCTTCCTCCCTCATTCCCTTCCCCTAACATTGAGAAAACTAAAGTTAGAGAGAGACATTAATGCTTTAATTAGTCCAATTCTGTACAGGTAACATCTTCATCTGTAAAAAGCAAGAAGATGATATCCCATATGTCTCAGAAGAAGGGGAGAATGAAGATGACTGGTTCCTTTCTGCTAAAGTGATGTATAAAATTGGTGAGACTGCCTGCTCTCCGTATCATTTAATTGTGTTCTGGTGAAATTCATACTGATATTTGTAGTCCTTTCCTTGAGAAATCTCTAAAGTGATTCTTTCATTCTTTCTTTTAGGTGATTTGGGCCTTGTTACTTCAATTCAGAGCCCCCAAGTAGAGGAGGGAGATAGTCGCTTCTTGGCCAATGAGATTTTACAAGAGGTACAGTTGTAATCAGGGAGGTAGTTGGGGATGATATGTACTGACAGATGCTGAATCTACTGACAATGAGGCAGGAAATGTAAAAGTATTCCTATGAGAATACAGAGTCTCTCAGTCCAGTTGTAGGAGAAAGACTACAAATATTTTCCTGGATTAATGGTTTTCAAAGTATATATAGTTTGTTTAAAGTACTCTGAGAGGCCAAAACTATTTTCATAATAATAAGACATTTTAATTTCTAGTATAGGAAATATTGAGAGGTATAATGCACATAAACAAAAGCTTTTGGGGGCCCCTTAATTTTTAAGAATATAAAAATGTCCTACTTTGAGAACCATTACTCTAGATGAATCTCTTATTCATTAAGAATCAGTATAGTTTGATCATTTATTATTAAGTACCTTGGTGATATAAAAACAAGGTTTGTTTTTGTTTCTGTTTTTTTTAATACTTTTAGCTCTTAAGGACTTTATATGTTGGTAAAGAAGGTTTCATGCTGCTTTGAGATAAAATATTGATAGATCAAATACATTTAGATTTTATCTTCCTGCCAAACTCCTATTTGTAAAACCTTCATAGCCCTCCACTCCTCTTCTTGTCCTGTTCCCAGTATTTCTGGTAGTGCTGTCCATTCCTTGTAATGCAATATCTTAGCAATCTTCTATCTTTGAAGAAATCTGTCATGAAATATAGGATAACATGGTAACGCTTCATGGCTTTGAAAATGAAGAAAGGAAAAGAATCTTCTTTCCTGTATACTATGTATATTATCTTTTTTAAAAATGTCTTTAATGTCTTTTACCTCAGAGTATATAATCGTTTTGTTAGGTTCCTCAAAATTCACAACTGCTCATGAGCTGAGTATAAAATATTTTTATAATTTTGATTTCTTCCTTCCAGGAACAAAGAAACAAACTTTAAAAGTCTAAAGTGTACAGATGTATATTCCCATGTATTTGACAGAACTACTGAAGTTTTTCTCAGAGACTACTTGTCCAGTCTCATTACCATTAGTAGATTCTTTACTTGCCTTCTTGTTTTTTATTTTTTTGAAGGACTATCGATTCCTGCCCAAAGCAGATGTGTTTGCCCTTGGATTGACAATTGCTGTAGCTGCAGGGGCAAAGCCATTACCAACCAATGATGAGCCTTGGCATCGTATCCGTAGAGGCAACCTTCCAGCTCTCCCACAGAAGCTTTCTAAAGACTTTTACAATTTGCTTAAGGTTGTATCTCTTAAGACATCAGGTTAGCATTTGGAAAGTGGGGATAGAAGTTAGATAAGAAGATCAGAATATTGATGGAATTAGAGTGGAAGGAAGATGATTCAAAGAACAGAGCAAATAGAAGAAGACATCAAAGCAAGATCAGAGTTTTGAGGCTACGCTGATTTGAACTTGGAATATAAGAGAATAATTAACTACACTGGATTACTTGCTATCTAGGGGAGAAAGGAGGGAAAAGAGGGAGAAAATTTGGAGCACAAAGCTTTGCAAAGATGAATATTGAAATGATTAAATTGCTGTCTTACTATCTGGACCTTTATAACTTTTATAATACTTTAAAAAGTCAATTTTTGTGTTGTTTTTTGGGGGGGGAGGGGAAGGCACTTTCAGTTCAAGTATTTGTGTGTTACATGCAATATTATGTTAAGGTTGGATAGTAGAGAAAAATTTGGGGGAAAAAAGTTTCCAGTCCCTGTCTTCAAGGAATTCTCTATCATCTACCTCTTTAAAATATATATATATATATATATATATATATATATTTCTTCTTCTACACTTCCCTATATTCCTTTTTCTTTTTTGTTCCTGTAGAGCCATCCTAGGTAGAGAGATCATTCCAGCATATCCAGGTAGGAGGAAAACCATGATCAAAGGCAGAAATGCATAGGAAAGATTTGAAGCAATTTGGCCACTACTGGTTGAAGTAACTGGTTCCTATGATGAATATCCATCAACAAACATTTATGTGCCAGGCATTGAGAATTCAATTAAAAATAAGATAGCTCTGTATTTTAAGAACTTAGATACTAATAGGAAAACATAATACATTGTGGAAGAGGAAAAAAAAAAGATAACTCTAGGAAGAATGGCACTATGTGATTGGAGATCCCAAATACCAAGTTAAATTGATGCTAACTTTAACTTGATGTTAATCAGATACATCAAATCGGGCTTAGAAGCTGTGGATTTCTTATGTTGTTTTTTGTGAATTACTTCTTGAATGGTTTCCCCTCTATTCTCATCTATAAAATGAAGATAATAGCACCTACCTCATAGGATTTCTATAAGGATCAAATAGCAACTTTCAAATTACTTTTAAATTTTCCTAAATTACTTTATAAATGTTGACTATTTTAATTAGCTATTTCCCCTTTTAATCACAGGATTTATTCATATAATAAATGTTTTTGTTTGGTTTAAAAGAAGAGAATAGAAATATGCATACACACACATATATATATACACGCACACATATATATATATGTATGTATATATATTTAGAATTGGAAGGGACCTTTTGTGAAAACTTTGCCCAAAATGGTTTAAGAAGAGAAGCCAGTGACAAATGTAGCAGTGAAGCTATTGTTATAATTTAGACATCAAGTAGTTAAGAAATGGGACAAGAGTGATTGCTGTAAAACTGAAAAGGAAATTGATGGATGTTGGAAATTTTTCAGACAAATAACAGGTTTTAACTAATTGTGAAGGGTGAAGGAAAGCATTAAATGTTCCCTAGTCCTTAGACTAGAGAGACAATGGTCTCCCTCGTCCTCTTCCCTTCATTAAAAAAAAAATTGATTTTGAGTTCCAAATTTTTTCCTTCCTCCCATTCTTTCCTTTCCTCTCTTCAAGCAATTTGATATGTTATACATGTACAATCATTTTAAACATATTTCCATGTTAGTCATTCTCTGAAAGAAAAATCAGAAGAAGGAAAAATCACAAGAAAAGGGGGAAAAAAAGGTGAAAATAGAATGCATCAATCTGAATTTGGTTTCTATTGTTCTTTCTCTGAATGTGGAGGGCATTTTCCATCCCAAATCTATTGGAATTGTCTTGGCTTGACAGTAATTTTTTCATAAAAAATAGATATATCTAAGAAACATTTTTATGTAGGGTGAAGAAAGGATTCAATTTAAGGTCATTGAGACTGTGGTGATTGGACAACTAATTGTAATTATCTAGTAAGTAATACACATGAGATTGAAGGTAAGGAGGAAAAGTTAAGACAAGAATAGACTTTGGAGTCATCTACAATAGAGACTAGAAGCTATAAGGTTGGGCAAGCTCGTTTGGAAATGATCCCATTTAGGAGGAAGAATTTCTAGAAAAGGATAACAAGGAAGACCAATCAAATGATAAGAAGAATTAAATGTCAAGAGAAGAGAATATCACAAGGAAGACTAGATAGTTAACAGTGTGAAGGAGCACAAAGGCAAAAGGATGTTAAAATCATCTTGAAGATTCAAACAAGCCAATTGTTAAATTTTTTAATATGAGCATTCATACCTCAGAATCTAACAAAAATTACAAATCAAGGCTTGATCTATTTTTTCTGTTAATAGTCAATATTTGAGGGGATGAAGAAAATATTGATAATGCAGATTAAATATGTTAGACAAACATTTTTTCTCCAGAGAGCTAGATGTTAAATATATATATATATATATATATATATATATATATATATATATATATATATATAAATACACTTGTATGAGATAGGTCAAGAAGTTTTAAAATCTTCAAAAAGGACCACATTTAAATAAATAATATTTTACTTCTTTTCACAGTATATGATCCATCCTAAGCCAGAGGAGAGGCCGACAGCAGCAGCTTTGGTTAGGAACACAGTCATCAGACCGTTTTTGAGTATAACTGCAAAGCTTCAGAAGGAGCTGGACAGAGAAAAATCTAAGACGGCTGAGTTAGAGAGGTGGGTTCTGAATATTGGAAGCAATAAAGGCTCTAGTCAAAGAGCTCTCGTGTGCTATATTTTGGCATGAACATTATAAATGGCATTAGCCAAAAGAACCCAATGACTTCAGTTTGTACTATGGAATTACATAATAGAACAATCTTAAAGAGTAAACTAGTCTTGAACTTTGTCTTTCCAGGAAGAGATTTGTATCGTTGATTCTTGAGTCCACTCATGTCTTAGCCATTCCATTTCCCCCCATATTATGACTTTCTGCTACTACATGGTGGGCTTTGGTTTTGGTTTTGGCTTCCCTTTTTGCTTAATTATATCTGACTGGCAAAAACATCATAAATGAGTTCTAGTTTGCCACACATTTGGTCCTGAACATAAAAGAGCCTACCTGTGGAAACTACTTTATAGTAGGATGGAATTAATTAATAGTTTCTTCTCATGCTGTGTTCGTGATGCAGTTTGTCACTAGTAAAACTGGTACCTGCCACAACTGATAATTGTCTGGACCAAGTAAAACAAATTTTATTTTTATCTTAGGGAACTGAAAGAAGTTCATCTTGCCCAGAGCCACCAAGAAGATACCAGTCAACGTTCTCTTGCACTTCTTGGATTCCTCGCCAAAACTGAGTCAAGTAGCTCCAATAGATTGGTGGGAGGGAAAGTCAAAAGATCCCACAGTTTCACTTTTGGAAAATCTGGGAAAGCCTAGACCTGTTCATCTTCCACATAACCTCTGGAAGAGCTCCATTTTGTGCTAATCAGCCCCACTTTGAAGGTAGGCTCTAGAAACATTTGATGATTCCTCCAAACTGAAACTTGACACCAATTATTGCTGCTAAAAAATGGAAAAGTAGCCAGTAGGAATGATTGCAACTTCCTGATACATTCTGGATTTTGTATGCAAGGTCTAGTTTTAACTATAAAGGTATATTGGCTTTTCAACTGGATACAGACTTGGAAAAAAATTAATTGGTAGGCATTTCTTTCTGCTGTCCTTATACCCCTAGATGCCACTATTCAATGTATTCGAGCAAAGGCATAAAAGAGTTTTTGGATTCTAAGAGATTGATGAAATGACTTTCCAGGCTGAGATTTGGTTGTCGGATCACTTTCAAAAAGATCCTCTGAAGATATTTTTGCCTAGAGAGAAATGGAATCTTTGCCTTGTGCCTAGATTTTGGAAATAAGGTTAATAGACTTTAGTAATGCCTGATCCCAACAATTCCTAAAGGGTTTGGAACTAGTGATTCTTCTAATATGTTTTTTTGGAGGGAGAGAACATTTTCTGTTCTTCCTATAGTTACATGAATAGTCTAGCCTTTAATTGAAATGGGAAGTTATATTTGCAAATAGGAATACCTGTGAGATTGCCAACAAGCTGTGATGAAACATTGGAAGAGGAATCTGATTTTGCGGTCTTGTCACAATTTTACTCTTTCTTTCTGGTGTTTGGCTTTAATTTCCCTGTCCCTTCTGAATCACTAGTTTCTTTTGATTTTAAAACTTGAATTTGGCTTTGTTTCTAGTGATTTTTAAAAACATTAATTTTATTAAGTGTTTCCCCTTTCCATCTTTTTTTAAATGAATAGAACATATGTAAATAAAGGTTTTACTTTTCCAAAGCCAAACATGGGAAAATTCTCTTTTTTTGGACAGGATAGTCAGTAACTTGAAAAATCATTGACAGAAGCATTTTTAATTCATTTGGATAAGAGTTTAAGAAGCTGATAATGAAAAGTATTTACAATATTTTTACACTCTTAACAAGTTGACAACTCGGCTATATTCTATGTATTATCATCTGCATAAATATTTGATAAAATCTATTTGGAAATATCTCTAGGTCTAAAGAAGACAGATGTTAATTGTCTAAATGTTATCCTCTATTAGAATATATCCATCTTTTTTTTTTCTTTTTCTTTTTATTGTTCAGTCATTCAGTTGTGTCTGACTTTGTGTGCCCATAGACTTTGTCCCTGGGGTTTTCTTGGCAAAGATAATGCAATGGTTTGCTATTTCCTTCTCCAATATGTCTCCATTTTACAAATGAGGAACTGAGGCAAATAGGCAATAAATGACTTGCCACAGGGTCTACAGCTAGTAAGTGTCTGAGGCTGGATTTGAACTCAGTTCTTTCTGAATCCAGACCTGATGCTCTTTCCATTATATGAACTCACTGCCCCTCCTTTTTCTTATAGTCATTCCCATTTTCAGAAAGAAATTGAGAGAGAAGTCCTGAAGTAGTTTTTCTCCCTTGCTATAAAATAACTAGATGAGGAAATGAGGCAAGGCATACTCATCTAGTGTTTCAAAACTGGGATTCCTTTAAAAAAAATTATTAACTGCTATCTAAGGATTTAAAAAAAAAAGATATTTGGGGGGGAGGTATTTTTTTGGTTCTCACTTCCTTCCCACCATACTTTGGTATGCCCTGTTTTCCCTCAATTCCTCCAACCATTTTCTTTTTGTTCACATTCAAATAATTTAGATTATATACTTGCTATGTAAGAGAATTAAGGATAGAAGAAGGGATAATGTCACATGTACTATGTACAAGGAGCCCCGATTATATTTTTGTTTTATTGCTCTTATAAGTATGGGAATAAACAAAGGATCTGTAATCCCCGTGGTTCTGGGTAATTGTCATTCATCTCAACTGTTTGACTTGGTAGAAAAGTCCTTGGAAATTGTCAGAATTGCATAAACTTAAGCAATATGCTTGAAGATCAGTAGCTATTAAGTAGCACAACTTGAGGCACAATTTGAAACCAGGTCTTTCTTAAATTAAACACAGAACTCAAAAAATATTACGCAAATACCTGTATTCCCAGTTCTAAGTTAGGTACACCAAGGAAGTCAATCATCCCTCCCTATGATGACATATTTTATTCAACAAATATTTATAGGGCTTCAGCTATGGGGGATATTAGGAAGTGAGGGCATTTAAGCCAGGTGGAAAAGATCAAGGACACAGTAACTATCTTCACAACTTTTTTTAATATAAAAAAAAAACTTTTATTTTCAAAACACATGCATAGCTAGTCTTCAACATTCACCCTTGCAAAACCTTTTGTTCGATATTTTTTTTTGTTCCTTCCCTTCCCCTCCTCCCCTAGATGGCAAGCAATCCAATATATGTTAAACCAATATATATATAATTCCAATATATGTATAATTCTTCTATACATATTTCCACAATTATCATGCTGCACAAGAAATATCGAATTAAAAAGAAAAAAAATGAGAAAACAAAATGCAAGCAAACAATAATGGCAAAGAAAGTGAAAATACAATATTGTGATCCACATTCGTTCCCCACAGTCCTCTCTCTGGATGCAGAAGGCTCTCTCCAAAACATATCTTCACATATAGAAGAGCTGTGTTTGAAGGGATTACATCCTCTTTTGTCTCTGAGTCAAACAGCAGTGGATGAAAGTTTGCAAAGAGAAGATTTTGGCTGATGCCAAGGGAAAAAACTTCCTAATCATTTGATCTGTTCCAAAGTAAAATGGTTTGGGAAGAAAGGTAGTGCATTCTCTTTGGAATTCATTAAGAGGCTGAATGATAACTTGCCAAGTACCTAAGAGAGGGATTTGTTTTATGTATGGCATAGGCTGCTGAAGATCTTTTCAACACTCCAATTCTGTGAGAGACAATAAAACAATCCCTATCCTTAAAGCTTTTATTTTGTATTAATGGTTGTACAAATAAGTAAGTTTAAATATATTCACAGTAATTAATTGCAGTATTCCCACCTCTCCACCTATCTCTATTCCTCCCTTTCCCTGCACTGTGAAGAACGACTGCTGGAACTTTGGGACTAGAAAATTAAGAGGATTTGAAGCTGTCTAGCATCTTTAGAGGATAATGGGAAGTTCCAAAAGAAAGGGAAGCAGGAATTTGAAGTCCTTGTTAGACTACTCTCCCTTTTCTGGTATGGATAGCCTGTGACCAGATGATATCAAAAATCAGTCAGTTTGGAGTACCAACCTACTTGGAATTCACTGGATCTTAAATGCTTGTTTACATGGCTCCAGTGATAGAAAATCCCAGAGCATCTAATTATCGATTTTATGGAAGATATTAAACATCCTATGTTATCATTTTTCATTCATTTCAGTTTTCCGACTCTTCATGACCCTGTTTGGGGTTCTCTCAAAGATATTGGAGTAGTTTGCTTTTTCGTTCTCCAGCTCATTTTATAGATGAGGATACTGGGACAAATAAGATTAAAATGACTTGCCTAGATCACACAGCCAGTAAGATGAATCTTCCTGATTCCAGACCTGGCACTTTATTTGAACACTGCCTAGCTATTATATTCCTTTTTCTTCCCAAGGGGAATTTCAAGTGAGCATCATATGCAACTTCTGGCTTCAAAGTTATTGTTGATAGAGGCTCTTTGTTTTTGAAGAGGAGGATATGATTCCACATTGGAGGATGGGGGGGCGGGGAATTTGGGAGGTTTAGGAGAGCAGTGAATTTATTGTTAATTGGTAGATTTTGTCTTGTGCACTGTGCTTCAGATTATTAAGTACCATTATGCTTATTGATTCTATATTAAGAATAAAAATACAATATGTAGCATAACTGCTTCCCTAGGGAACCAACTCCATTAGATCAAAATGAAGTGACTAAAATACTCATTGAAAATATTAAAAAAAAAAAAAAAGTAGTGGGTGGTGGGGGCTCAGAGCTGATTTTGATTGATAGATTCACAAATTCATATACCTTTTCTACCCGTGTACTTTGAAGCAAAGCATGCAAAATCCATTGGAGTGAGGAAAGAAAATATTCTACTTGTTTTTATTTTAAATGAGAAATAAACTTTACTAATATTGAATATATAGGCTGACCTTAGTCTCTTCCCTGTCCTCATGCACATATGGTATATATTTTATATACTCTATATCTTGTATAACATGTGACTGTATCTTGAGGGAAGAATGAGAGGTTCACAGCATGGGAGGATTGATAATAGCTCCTTTATTTGTTTGATATATTGTAACTTACTGTGATATATACGTATCCAGTTAACTACATTACTAAACCTGACAAATGGACAAATAACTTGAAAATCTTTTTTACAAAGAAACTATAGTATGAAGAACCACTGAAGATGGGAGAGCTTATGAGTTCATCAGACACATTGTGAGATTAAAAACAATGACTACTCAGACTTGACAAAAGTTGACCCAAATCTCAATCATCATAGATGGGTTATATTCACTATCAATGACAAATCTCTCTACAAATATGCTAACTTTTGAGAGTTGATAATTAGGAAGATATTTTAAAGTCCCCTTATACTGCCAAAAATAGTGCTATTTATAGAATTATACATGTGTACAGATGAACTTGAAAACAGACTTTTTGGCACATTTAATTTTTTTCTCTTTCTTTTTACAAATGAAATGAGTTGGTGAATTTTGAGCCCATTTTTTTTAACTTTGAAAATGGAATCCCTTCCAATTATTTTCTAAGAACAACTTGGTGATATTGAGAATGTTTTTTAGTCAAATTTCAACAAAACTTTATGTAATTGTTGGATAAGACTTGAAATTCGGTATTGTGCTTAAGTATAATCAATTATACATTTCCATTTGGATCTTTGTAGCTCTGTGGGATCTCTTGGTTCTAAGAGCCATTTAAACTAAGTATTAAAATAAACTGAATACAGAACCAGATCCTCAAATTGCTGTCTCAAGAGGTTTAAGTAAATGGTCCCATCCCATTTAAAGTATTAAAATTCTGAGCCCTGATACCTTTACTAGGTGAAAATACTTCTACTGAATCATAGGCATTAGACTATGTGGAAAAACTCCTTGATCAATTGGAATTAAGTTGCACAAAAAATGGCTTCAAATTTGGACATATATTGAGGGTCGCCTATAAAATATTGAGTGTTTTTAGGTCTGAAAGATTCAAAAATCTTTTCTTAGAGAAGAGAATCCTATCCCTAAGGACTTGTTTTGATTAGACAACTAGTGAACTTGAGATCCAGAAATTATTAGACTTTCTATTTTTCTATTGGCAACTTAGCAATATCCCTGAATTGGTTGGTAATGGTATCTTTATCTAGTGCCAAGGACAAAGTGGGTGAGATGAAAGGAAGAATCAAGGCTCTATAAGATTTAAACCCTTTGAAAAGTTACAACATATCCAAAGGGGCACAATTTGAGGATTCTAGCAAAATTGCTTATAGGAGTCAAAAGAAAAAGAAAGATGTTCTGTTAGGCATTTACTTGACAAAGCATATTTAAAATCAATCAATCAGTAACATTTATTAATCCCTTATTCTAAGCACTGGAGTTACACAGGCAGAAATAGTCTTTGCCCCCAAGAAACTCACATTTTTTTTTTTAAAAGTTTTTATTAAAGCTTTTTACCTTCAAATTGTATTTATGGATAATTTTTCAAAATTGACCCTTGCAAAATCTTGTTCCAAATTTTCCCCTCCCTTCCCCCAATGCCTTTCCTTAGATAACAAGTAATCTAATATATATTAAACATGTGCAAGTCTTCTATACATAATTCTACAATTATCATGCTGCAGAAGAAAAATCAGATCAAAAAGGAAAAAAAAGAGAGGAAACAAAATGCAAGCAACCAACAACAAAAAGAGTGAAAATGCTATGTTGTCATCTATACTCAGTTCCCACAGTTCTCTTTCTGGATGTAGATGGCTCTCTTCATCACAAGATCACTGGAACTAGCCTCAATCATCTCATTGTTGAAAAGAGCCAGGTCCATCAGAATTGATCTTTGTCATGTACAATGTTCTTCTGGTTCTACTTCACTTATTAGTTCATTTAAGTCTCTCCCGACCTCTCTGAAATCATTCTGCTCATCATTTCTTATAGAATAATATTCCATGTACCATAACATTTTCATCCATTTTCCAACTGATGGGTATTGATGCAGTTTCCAGGAATTACATTCTCAGAATTTTAGGGGAGATATGCAAGAAACTTGGTACAGAGGAGAGATGTAGGAATGGAAGGAATGTAAATCTTATAGGGGAAAGCACCAGCAGCTGATGGGATGGGAGAAAGCCTTCTCCAAAAGTGATTTGAGCTGATAATTTTTTTTGAGGGGGGGAGGAAGCCAACAGTTGAACCAATGGCCATGGGTACCTGTCCCCTTAAGCCCAGCATGGATCCTTAGCAACAGATCCCAAATTCATAATGGGACCGGTTTCTGGAATTGAGAAGAGTCAGTGGTCATTGACAGAAGATAGGAAAGGGAAATACTGCTTAAATCAGACAGGACAAGGTTTGAAGCTGGGAATTAGTGTATGTGAGTGGACCTACTCGAGAACAGACCTAAGGCCAAAGACAATTGACTGTACAAAAATGTCTAAATATTGGCGGGATACGGGGAGGAATCCTCAATTGAAGTGTGGGAAGGACTGGAAAGATTGTACCTTGGATGTTCTCCCAGAAATAGGAGAGCAGGGATATTGCTATCAACAAGTCACTACTGCTGAGTGTAATGAAGTAGAATGGGATGTATTAAGATGTATAAAAGAGAACAAGAGGAAAGGGAACATATACATTGGGTACAGTTACCAATGGGGTTGGTATAATGTCACCCCAGGGACACCCGGGCAACATGGGACTCTGTTTTCCACATTTTGGAGTACCTCTAACAGGCCAGTGGCCAGTTGCCAATTGTAGTCGGAGAAAAGAGCAAGGTTTATGGAAATGCCAGTATGACCCCTTTGTGGGGGGAAGCCCCCTAGGGACAAGAGACCAACAATATTACCCTTTTACAAGGAATAGCTCAGACATATTTCCAAGGGAACAACCTGCTCTAAAGGGTCATTATTGGATCTGTGGTTTAACTGCCTATACTCACCTGCCTCTCAATTGGACAGGGAATTGTTATATTGGACTAATAAAGCCAAAAGTTTTCTTTCTTCCCGAACAGGCAAACCAATATTTAGGGATTCAGTTGTATGATGATTTGGGAAGGGGGAAACGGAGTTTAGATACCTCCATCACTTGGACTGGAGATGCAAATGGTTGGGGTGAGGCCTGGCCTCCAGAAAGAATAGTCAAAGAGTATGGGCCAGCAACCTGGGCTCAAGATGGAAGTTGGGGATACAGAACTCCAATATACATGTTGAACAGGATAATTAGGCTTCAGGCAGTTGTAGAGATTATCACCAATCAGACAGCTGAGGCACTAGATCTTTTGGCTGATGAAGCTACTCAAACCAGAGAGGCTGTTTTACAACATAGACTTGTGCTGGATTATTTGTTGTCTGAGGAAGGGGAAGTTTGTGCTAAACTAAATTTATCCACATATCCACATGTATAAAGATTGATAACAATGGTAATCTAGTGAAGGAAATCACTAAGAACATTAGGAAACTTGCTCATGTTCCTGTACAGACTTGGACCTCACTGTTCAATACTTCTTGATGATCCTGGTTTGGGAAGCTGGTGGAAGCAGCTCCTTTGGTTTGGCCTTATAGCTCTTAGTGGTGTTATATTATTCCCTATCTACATCCCTTGTTTGATCAGATTAATAACCAGAATTGTCCAAAACTCATCATCTGGAATGATCAGGTTGGAAGAGAAAGCTGAAGGGTCTGTTAGATGGATGCTGTTAAAAGGGCAAGGGTGGAGCCGGTGGCCCAAGGCCAACAGAAACCAGAAGGAAGTGAGGAATTCATAGGGAACGTGAAGTTATGTTACAAAAATTTGAAGGGATCTCAGTGTACAAAATAAGAGGAGGGACTGAATGAGATGAGGTGAGATCTTTCAAGACAGTTGTGAAAATCCAGTAAGGCTTCATCTACTTCAGAGTTCGAGTAGGCTTGAAGGACTCTGAAGTTCCCAGCAAAGGACATTGCCTTCCTCTCCTATGATATCATCTCCCTATATCATCCAAATATGGGCAACTATGTACTTATTGGTCAAGTTCAATTTCATGGGTAGATCTCGAGTTTAGAATGTAAGACTCTCAGCCAATGAGGATGAGAGTCAGTGGTGGGAGGGGGCGTTTTGTGTTAGGGATTAAAAGTGCTGTCCTGCCCACAGGAGGTGCTTCCTCTCTTCGATTGTCTACTCAAAGGGTGGGACGCCCTTCTCGAGAGAATGTACAATAAACTTTGCTTTTCTCTAGAGCTCTCTCCAGCTTTTTTATTAAATGGTGACCCCTCACCATTTCCGTACCACACAGGGCCATATCAAGGATTTCTGCCCACCGGTGCCAGCCCTGGCCCTGGTGTCTTTCTACCTTTTACCCTTACTTCCAAACCCCACAATAAACCTCTTTTATCAGTCTAGGTTTTCGGGTCTGTAAATAGACCTCATTTAACTCTGTATTCTTGCGACAAATCCAAAGGGGTTGCAGGGGAGCTCTATTGACTCCCTGTACTCCGAACCTGCCACTAGACCTCAATTAAACCTAATTTAATTTAGATACTCCTTATCTAATTCTCATCAGTGTCATTCAGCCCTGGAACCAAACCATGGATCCATTTGATCCCAGTAAATCTCTCCCATTTAATAAATTATTAAAAACTCTCTAATCTCTATCTTGCCTCAGTTTCTCTGGCATTACAATGAAGGTAATGGAATATTATTGTTCCATAAGAAATGATGAACAGGCTGATTTCGGAAAGGCCTGGAAATATTTACATGAACTGATGTACAGTGAAGTGAACAGAATCAGGAGAACATTGTAATGAGGGAAAGGAAAGGAGGAACCCCATTTGTCGGCGCATAGATAATTCCCTGAGGCACAGTGTCCCCTGTAACATGAATTTACAGGCCCGAAAACCTAGATTAATAAATAAAAGGTTTATTGTAGGAATTTGGAAGTAAAGCTCAGTTAGAAAGATGGGCAGGGACCCTTACATGGCTGGAAGAATACCAAGCGTTGGCTGGGAGGGCTCCTGCAATGAGTGCAGTCCAGCTTGTTTCTTTTATACCTAGAAGATGATGGGTGGTACCCAGTTCTGGCAGGCTTTTCAGTTAGCCCAGATCAGGTGAGGGCTGGGGGAAGCTGAGCTGAGAGTGGGGGGCTGGGCCCGGATATTCAAAGGGTGCCTTTGACCAGGATTTGTGAATCAAGGGTCAGTCATGGGTTGGGCAATTAGGAATCTTAAAGGGACTCCAACCCTCATCAATTGTACACAATAACAGCAAAACTGTGTGATGATCAACTGAGATAGATTTGGCTTTTTTCAACGATGTGGTGATTTAAGACTATTCCAATAAACTCAGGATGGAAAATGCCTCCCACATCCATAGAGCGAACTATGGAAACTGAATATGGATTGAAGCAAAATATTTTCACCTTTGTTTTTTTTCCTTTTGGTCTAATTTTTCTTGTACAACATGACAAATATAAAAATGTTTATAAGGATTGCACATATTTAACCTATATCAAATTGCTTGCTGTGTTGTGTGTGGGGGAGATAATGGAGAAAAATTTGGACAAAGAGTTTTAAAAAAATGAATGTTGAAAACTATCTTTACATGTATTTGGAAAAATAAAATACTAGTGAGGCAATAAAAAGCAAACACACACACACACACACAAAGAGAGAGAAATAGAAGCATTAATTATGCACTATTATTTGGCAAAAGTAAAGCAGTAATGGCTGAAAAGCATTTACATCCTTCCTTTTGAATTTCACCTAGGGCTAGAAGGAAGGATAAGAAAGAAAAGTTCAATTCCTCCTGTTTTTTTGGTTCAGTCTTAGATGGCTAAATACTATCCATGTACAAATAGTCATGCTCAGTGTATGCTGTTAGTTTAGGGCAAGAACTCTGTGATAGAGTAGATGCCAAGAATGCAAATAGGTATAAAATAAATTAATTTGTAATTACTATCAGTGCAGCCTCTCCTGACTTCAGTAGACAAAAAGCTAAAACAGCACCTGGTTGATACAGAAACTACTTCAATGATACTTCTGGGAATGGATTGGTAATTGATTGGAGAGTAGTAGTAATTGAAAAGAAGGAAGTGAAATATAAACTGTATTAGCATAGTCATTAGAGAAACCCAATGGAACTATTGAAAGGATTAATATGTCCCAAGTAATTGCATCACCTTTCTGCCATGCAAAGGTGACATTTGGTTGGTTGTATTTAAGGAGAAACAGGTATGATGGCTTTAGGAAGTGGATGAAGTACTGAATGAAATTATATTGCCTTTAGATAGAATTTCTGATTTTTGGAGACAGAACTATCATAAATAAGCAGCTGTAGAGCCAATTAAACTGTGACTACTGTAATCATTTCATAATAGCTGGCTTCTGATTTCTATGACCTTTATTATTAGGTTATAAAAGGAAGTATTTGATTTTTAAAATGTTATAACTAAAAGTAATATCCTTTCTTAATCTGAGGAATATTTGTCAATTGATATTCTTGATAAGAGAACATGAACATAGATAGATAACCATATTGGTGAGTTGAGGATTATTTTTTCCTTGATGAGAATTAGAATTCTTGGAAAAATTTCCCTCTCTTGTGGAATACAAGCTAATTTTCATAGTGGTACCATAAAGGGAAAATATTGTAAACTCTTCCATAATGCCTTTGATTTTCTTCAAATAACAACTGGTTTAGGTCAGCCAATTTTAAGAATTAGAACTACCTGGAAGGAGTCATGCCCATATTATTTGGCTAGTACTCTGAAAATGTTCATAATTTCTTACTCCTTTTTGCTTTCATTCCTAAAATTGCTTTTCCCAATAATAACTTACTAGATAAGTGTCCATAAAGACCAAAATGGCCTCCTTAAGACCTCCACATGCCCTCCTGATAGCTCACCTTGAATAAATTTTAAAATATTCTCATCTCACCAATTGAGGTATTATAGATAACCTTTCATACCCCACCAATGACCATCCCATAATGAAAGATCATTTCTGTCACGTCAGAGATGGGACTTTTCCTAAACAAAAAGGAAGTACCACCCCAAAGTGGGGGACAACCACACCAGTTCCCCAATCTGGATTCTGGTTTAAAGACCTGAAGCATTCAATCTCTATCTCTGGCTAGAAAAAATATCCTTTAATAAATATACACCAGCAGTCCACATAAATGATACTTTTGGTCCTAGAGGTACCAATCCTTAAGCATCCAGTATGGTGGGTAGAGCCAAGATGATGAAGTAGAAAGAAGCACAGTTGACCTGTTCTCCATAATTCTTCCAAAGAGATCTTAAAAACTCACCAGACTGAGTTGTGATTGGCTAATACAAGAAAAAAAAATCATAGGTGCTCATTTTTCCAGCTTAGTTGGTATGGGGAAACAGATCTGATAGTGGGGACAGTGTCCAGCCAGAAACTTCCCTGGAAGCAAGGGCCCTTTCTTGTCCAGTATTCAAGAATATTCAAGAATAGGCATCAAGTAGCAGCTCTGTCAGAGTGGACTGAGCAGGGGACACAGTCCTAAGGGCAGTGTGCCAGGGTGAGGAGTGATCATGGACTCTAGATTGTGTGCAGAGGAAAGGGCAGCTGTGTGCTTTTGACTCCAGGAACATAGCAGAGCTCTTAGCCCAATCTGAAATTTTTCAGAAAAAAACCAGAGAATGATTATTGATGGCTTAAAAAGCAAGTTTAGAGAGACATTTTGGTTTGATAGAATGCAGTAATGATAGAAATGTTGAATGAGCCTAAACAAAAACCTAAAAAGTCTATTTAGGAAGACTTCTAATATCTAGGAGAATACCATTAAGTACCGGGGGCCAGAAAGAGAGGGCATATGTGATTTGGTGTTTCTTTACTGGTCTGGACTCCATCTTTCATCTCTTGAGGATGTGCTCCATTTATCAGTGAGGAGATGAACTGACCCAAGCAAACTTTTAGGGTGAGAAAGAAGTATAGATGGTTAGGCGGAGTATCCAGGGATGTCTTTATTTATGTGGATCATTCTGTATGTTTCTTTTATTCAGTGACCCAATAGAATGACAGTCAGGGGTGGAACTAGGAGAGCTTATAATTGTAGGATTTCTACACTACTTCTTGTATACTGTGACCATCTCTTGTTCTGCTTTAGGGTATTTGTGTATGGTGGGGGACAGACAGTGGTGGTTTATTATATGAAGAGTGAATCTGTGATGGATTAATTCATATATAGCCTAGTTTAATCTTCAAAGACAGTCTGAATTTCTGCCCTATTTTTACAAGGCTATGTGTGAAGCATTACAAAGCAAGTTAGGTACTTATTGTATATAGATTTTATGTTCTTTGATATTTTGCTCCACTTAGGATCTATTCTCATAATTTGTATATTAACCATATAATAGTACCTCTGTATGTCTTATTGCTTATTCACATTTGGCTTTTTAATATCTCTGTTGTAGTTTATCTCCTCTCTGTTGTAGTGAAGTCATGTCTGTCTTTTCATGACTCTTTTTGAAGTTTTCTTGTCAAAGATACTGGAGCAGTTTGACATTTTTTTCCTCTAGCTTATTTTACAGACAAGGAAACCAAGGCAAACAAGATGAAGTGACTTGCCCAGGATCATCTAGTTAGTAAATATCTGAGGCCAGATTTGAAATCAGGAAAATGAGTCTTTCTGACTTCAGGTTTGGCACTCTGTCCATTATATCACCTACCTGTCCTCTATCTCCCCTCTTAAATTGTAAACTCCATGAGAGGAGTAATAGATCTTTCTTTTTTTGGTTTTGAAAAATCATTTTTACTTAAAAATTACTGAAATTGTTTTCTCTTTCCCTCACTTAATAGTATTTTCTTTTTTCCAAATATATATATATATATATATGTAGTTTTCATTATCCATTTTTATAAGATTTTGATTGCAATTTCTTTTCTTCCCTCTCTACCTTCTCTTTCCACAAGAAAGAAAAAAAAAAAATTAACTGTGAAAATAGTATGCCTTGATCTATATTCAGATGCCATACTTCTCTCTCTGGATGTGGATAGCATTTTTCCATCACAAGTCTTTTAGAATTGTCTTGCATTATTGTATTTCTGAGAAGAGCTGTTTATCGTAGTTATCGTTGCAGTGTTGTTGTTACTATGTAAAATGTTCTTCTGGTTCTGCTTACTTCCCTCAGCAACAGTTCATGTAAATCTTTTCAAATTTTTCTGAAATCAGTATTTCTTATAGAACAATAGTATTCCATTACATTCATATACCACAACTTATTCAGCCATTCCCTAATTGAGGGGTGTTCTCTCGATTTTTGGTTGTTTACCATCATAAAAGGAGTTGCTACAAATATTTTTTGGTGTCTTCTTTCTTACTGTCATGGCATCTAGCGCTTGTCTCCGGTGAGTGAATTCTTAATAAATATTTCTGAATGAATGAATGCATATGTGGATAAGGAGTAATTAATGAGTTTCCTCATCTGTAAAATGAAGAAAGTTTGACTAAAGGATATTTATGGTTCCTTCCATGTCTAATATTCTATGATTCTAAAATTCAATTTTATTAATAAATATTAATATTAAATATTTTTATTTAATTTTAATATAATAAATAATTTTATTAATGTTAAATATTTTTATAATTGTAAAATTACTTATATAATTGGAGACTTAGTTTTAAAGTTTTATCTTCCAAATAAGGCAGCCATCTTGTGGTAAAGTGTTGGAAGAGCATGCAGAAACTCACAAAGTGGAATGACTAGAAAAAAAGATCCTATCACTGCATTTTTTTTGTAAATGTGTGCAAGCATCTATTTAATACTACCTTCTACAATTTTTTTAAAGGGTTGAAACCACACTAATTTGTACAAAGTGTCCAAGATTCATCATTCCCCACCTGCCCTTTTCAAAAATTGAGATGATGTCTTTGTTTTCACAATTTTGGTTCTTGGTGTTTTTCTGATGACATATAAAATCTAAGCCCTTCTGCATTCAGAGGCATTGAACTTATTCATATTATCTTAATCATTGATTTTTTTTAACAAAATTTCTCCTTATGATTATGAACCACTACATAGAATTCCCAATCCCTCTAATTTTGTCCGCCTGCATTTTGGATTTCCTTCACAGGCTAATTGTACACTATTTCAAAGTCTGATTCTTTTTGTACAGCAAAACAACTGTTTAGACATGTATACATATATTGTATTTAATTTATACTTTAACATATTGAACATGTATTGGTCAACCTGCCATGATGGGGGGGGGGGAAGAAGGGGAAAAATTAGAACAAAAGGTTTGGCAATTGTCAATGTTGTAAAATTATCCATGCATATATCTGGTAAATAAAAATATTAAAATATTTTTAAAAATTTTCTCCTTGTCCTATCTTGTCTCCTTGTCCTTATCTCATCTTTCAGATCGCCAGAGGTCTTGGCCAATTTGATATCATTCCAAACAATTTTATGATTCTGTTCCTTTATGAAAATGGTAAATAGTACCAGAGGGGACATGGGAGTTAAGTGGAAAGATTAAGTGAATTCATTGATTGAATGTCTTTGATTGGTTTCAGTCTAAAGGTTGATCTCCAGGGCTCTGCTGCAAGGCTCAAGCCTTGGTGCCTTATGTTCAACATATTTACCAGTAACTTGGATGAAGCATACAGGGCATATGCATTAAATTTTGTTATTATACAAAGCTAATAGTAATAATTAACTCATTGGATGGTAGGCAGAGTTAAGATCCCCACAGATCTTGTAAATCTAGAAAAATGGGCCAAATACAATAACATTTAATAGGGATGCACGTAAAATATGATATTTGGGTTCAAAAAAAGCAAATGCATATGTCCAGGATTGGGAATGGAGGTGGGGCTTGGTTAGACAATTTGTATGAAGATTTGAGGAGTTTTAGTGAAATATAAGCTCAGTAGCAGTATATGTGAGTATATTAGTAAGTAGATAAAGAAGTTAACATAAGCTTAAATTGTGTTATAAGAAGCATAATTACTGGAGTGTGAGTGAAGTAATGATTTTACTGAACTCCGTCCTGGTCAGGTTATATCAGGAGTGTTTTGTTTCAGAGCATCCTCTTTACCTCAAATTTTCAGTATCTCCTTATTCAATGGCTTCTTCCACTCTGCTCATAAATATGACCAGAATTTTATCCTCCTTATAAAAATTTTAACTTGAATCTACTAATATCCTTATTCTATCATCCTATACTGTTCGGTTCTTACTAAGTGCTAATGAGATAATGAGATATTAGGTTCTTACTAAGTGCTAAGTCGGTACTTAACAATTCTCTAGTTCCCGGCCTTTATTGAGAGTTTTACTTGTGAATTCCTGGGGAAGAGCTTGCATACTCAGGAGGAGCAAGTTCATTGGTTGAAGCAATTTTTCCCAGAAGCCTTTGTGTTATCCCATGCCCATTCTCTGGGAGGATAAAAGAGGGCAGCTCTGGAGGAAAGGGAGAGTTTTGTCTGGACTAGACTTGAGGCTGCTCTCTGCAGGAAGGGAAGTGGGCTCTCTACAGGAAGAAGAATCTGTCCGAGAGATTTGAATTGACACAGCAGATCTCCTCCCAGAGAGAGATTGGCAGCTTCTGGAGACAACAGCACGTTACACTATACCTCTCCTCATTCTTTCCACTGTCTGATCTCCCACTCTTCAGATTAATGTTTATGACCTCTATTCCTAGATTTATATATCCAGTCCTAGTCTTTATTCACATCACTAATTCTTTACTAGATGTCTCCAATTTGATGTCCCAGAATCATTTCATACTCTACATCTTCAAAATAAAATTTTTTATCATTTTCCTCAGACTTTTCTTCCTAACTTCCAGGTCTGTGAAGGGTACCACTGTCCTTCCAGTCACTAGCCTTGGAGTCATTCTCATTTCACCCTCACCCGCACATCCAATCGGTTGCCTTATTTTGTTGATTTCATCTCCACAATATTTCTTACATCTTTCTCTTTCTCTCCACTCATATGCCTCTGTGGCTCAGATCCTCAGCATCCCTGTCCTAGACTAATTGATGTACCCATGTCCATTTTCTTCCCTTCTGCAATTTGCCTCCAGAGTGGCCAACTTGAGATTGCTAAAGTACAGATCTGACCATGTCACCTTTACTCAAGAGGATCCTCTGACTTTTTTCTCATCTTTATGTAAAATACATACAACTCTGTAGGGGCAAAAGATCTTCATAATCTGGTTCCAATCTACTTTTTTAGGCTTAATTCACATTTCTTGCCTCACAAACTTGCTTGCTTGCTTTTGCACATTGTTTCTTCTCATTGGTGTCTTTTATAGGGCATCTTCTTATCCAGAATGCATTCCTTGTGCTTCCTATGAGGCACATATAGGTACTGTACATGTAGTATCAACTATATAGAGTAATTATATGTATATTAGAAATTTTCTGTGCAAGGATTGTTCCCCCATTAGAACGCAAACTCAATCAGGGACTATTTTATTTTTGTCTTTGTCTCCCTTGCAGCTGCCATGCAAAGTTGGAAAAATAAGTGGTGGCATTTAGGCTTAAAAAACTGAAGTTTTACCTGGGACATAGGATTTATCTTCAAGTATTTAAAGGGCTATAAGGCAGAAGAATAATTAGAGTTTTTCTGCTTGATAACAGCAGCACCAGCACTCAAAGATTTAAAGCCTCATATTAAAAAAAAACTGTCCAAAATTAGAATTTTTTAAAAATCTAGAAACAAACTAGGTGTTCAGTGATAGGAGAATGGTTAAATAAATAACGGAATAGAAATATGATGGAATATTATTGTGCCAAAATAAAAGATGAATGTGAAGAATTTAATGAAATGGAAAATAAGTGATGCAATGAAAATAAAAACAAAATAATATAGATATTAACCACAATTATATAATTAATAAAAATTTGTAGAAAAGGCTAAAAAAAAGTCACCAAAAATTGAATGTAAATTACTATGGTGTGGAGGTATATTTCTCTTTTGGCGTATTTATATTTTAGGTTTAGTTAACAAGTTATAAAAAATGGCAGTACAGAGGGATGGCGGTGACAGAGGTCAAGGAGAAAAGTGAGGGCACTCGGTTCGGAGCCGAGCCGGCAGGCGCTCCTCGGGGAACGGCGGGAGGCGGGAAGGAAAACGCAGTCCTCCCACCGTGCCCCTCCCCCACTAGAACGGAAGCTCCCTGAAGGTAGGAGCTAACTTTTCCGTTAATTGATTTCCCAGCACTTAAGCAAGGAGTCCCGTCCATAGAAGATGTAAGTATTAATAGAATTGAAAGAAATTATGAAAACGGAGGAAGGAACGTGGGAGCAGTTGGAGAGACGAGCCAAATTCTACTCTGGAGGAAGCAGCAAGGACGAGAGTGAGAGGACTGCTCGGGCGCCGCAGGGCCTACTTTTCAGGCTAGGGGCGGGGCCTGCGCAGAGGAGATGCGTCAGACCCTCCGGGCCGCAGGGGGGCGCTGACGCCTCTTTAGCCGCGTGGCGGCGGCTCTTCCGCTTCCGGCGCGCTGCAGCTCCTGGGTCCCCATCTGCCAGGTTCGGCACCGCTCGCGGGCCTCCGCGTTAGGTAAAGGCGGGGAGCGGGGCGGGATGACCCGGGCGGCTTCTCGCGCTGCCTCCTTCCTCTCCTCTACGGCCCAAGCCGTGGGCAAGGCGCCCGGACATGGCTTTGAGAGCCAGGGCTCAGTGAACAGGTGTTCCAGGCCGCGCCGCCGCGTGCGGGGAAAGTGATGAAGCGGGGAAGGGGTTGAGGCGGAGGGAAGTAGTCACTCTTCCGGCCACGTGACACAGCGGAAGTGCTCCCGGGACTCGGGAGCCGAGTTTGCTTTCCATCCTGGCCGCTGCTGTTTCTGTGTGGTGTAAATTGAGTTCGCCCATATTTGTAGTTAAACCGCAGGCATCGAGAGCGGCTAAATGACTTATTACTGTTCCCATGGCAGGAAGTGGCAGACCCCGAGTTAGAATTTGGGGCCTGCGACACCATAACCAGGATGCTCCCCCATTGGAGCCGATGGCTACGGCAGGGCTCGGCCCCCAGATCCGTGACCCCGCTTGTCTGCCTCCCCCCACGGTGGTGTGGATCCCCTGATGCCCCTCTCCGAATGGGATGGGCGCTGAACTCGGACGCAGCCATGACCCCCCCTCCCCCCACTTGTCCCCGTGGCTATCCTTGGCTTTGCGTTGGAGGCCCCCGGGGAATTTACACCAGAGTTGAGAGTCGGGCTAAGAATGAAGGGAGGAAGATCCTGCGATCACTTGATCCCACTTGTGGGACAGTTTTTGGGGATTAGAGTGTCACGTTGGGGGGAGAGCCAGGGAAGCAGTTTGGCCGGAATGGAAGCGTTCTTGAAGGGAAGTAATGAGACTTAGGCTGGAGAGGGACGTGGGAGTCATCGCGGAAGGAAGGGGGCTCAGGAAAGGGGTTTTGAGCGCACACAATGATCCGAATTAGAGGGTTGTTTTTTGTTTCCAATTCTCTGGGGATTTTGGAAAAGAAAAGGGAGGGCAATTAAAAGACTAATTAAAAATAATAAAAATGTATAATTTATATAAAATAAAAAATACAAATAAAAAAACAAATTAAAATTAAAAGACTACAATGGGAGAGAAGGCTTTTAAATCCCAGTCGTGGTTAGGATGGAGGACAAACAGGTAAAACGTGATAACTTATTGGGTAATAGGAGAGAATAGAATCAGGGATAGCAGACAAGCCAGGGAGCTTGAAGGAAGGCTGTTAAAGAGGAAGGGCTTCAGCTTTATTTTCCATGTGTTGTCTGAGGTAGCTCTGGGAAGCCTAGGTCTAGATGACCAGGTAGTGTGCGGTATAGCACTGCATTCAAGAGCGGGAGTATGACTGGATGGAAACCACAATTTAATTCAATAATCACGTATTTAGTACCTGTTATGTATATCAGGCACATAAAGCTTGCTTCCAGATCTCCACTGAATAGAAACCCACTCCCCAGCCCGTTCCAGTTCTGGATAGCTATATCCAAGGCCGAGTTTATATTTTGTAACTTCTGCCCGTTGCTTCTGGTTCTGCCATCTGGGATAAAGAAAGTCCAATTCCTTTTCTGTAGGACAGTTCTTTAAATAGTCTCCCCCTCCACCCATCTGGGAGTTTTTTGCCTAATTGAACAACTGGGGAAAGGAGTTGGATGATCCTATAAAGAAGACAAGTAGGAGGGCAGTATCACGGAATAAGACTTTCCTGATCTCTCCTCCCCATCTGGAAATGTATGTCCCTCCCAAACTATCTTTATTCATATAAAATATTCATTTGTATATATCCAAAAATATACCTTTTGTCTTCTTCTATTAGAATGTGAGATCCTTGAGGGCAGAAGCCATTTTACTTTTCTTTTTTTTTTTTTTTTCCACAGCTCCACAAAGCCCCTAAGATGCAGAGAAGTCAAAGGAGGATGAATACTGAGGAAAGGCCTTTGGAGTTAGCAGTTAAGAGATTGCTGGTAGAAAGCAGTTTGAATAAAGTGAAACCATAAATTGAATTGAAAAGGGGTTTAGAAGGGAGTGGAAGATAAGGTGGTAATGGCTTTGAGGCTGTTTTTAGTCCTCTTCTAGCTGGTAAGGGTGAGGCTAGAATAGCCTGTGTGGACAAGCTATCCATATATCAGATCCGTTATTCTTAGAGTGAGGTTGTGTACAGTGTGAAGTAATTTCTCAAGCCTTCAGACTTTTTTTCATTTAAAATTCAAATCAGCAGCTCTGTTCTGTTAATGAGAACTTTTGTTCTAAGCTTGACTACACAGGAATCCTCTGGAAGCCAGACTTTAAAGCTGTTTTAATTGGCATACAGAGCAGCATATAACTCAGTTTTCTGTTCTTCAGGAAGAAATACCAAATTGACAAAGAAGAAAAGAAAATAGAAGCCATGTTTCAAAGACCTGCTTTACAGGTAACTTTCTTTTCATCTCAGTTAATGGAATCATTTGCTGTCTGAAATGTTTCAAAAGTTTGAGCACTTTTAAATCATTACTTGGGTGGGCAAAAACCTCTCTTAGGTGTTTTTAACATGAAGTCCTTGGACCCCTAAGGGGATTAAGGGATACAGCGGCAGGTAAGGAGTGATTGTGAACTCTGCCATTGCCCTCAGAATGTAACAAGACAGATTGGGTGCTACAGTGACTATACTCATCATCTATTCTGTGTGGGGCCTTTCACCTTTCACCTTGGTGTGAAATCTACTTCTGAATTTGGCTAGCTCTCCCAATCTACAATCACAGTACCTAAGTTACCAACGACCTCTACCAGATGGTTATAACTAAACTTTCTCAGCGTCTTAGGGGATTTACCTTCCTCATCACTCTAGCTTTTGAACCTCCTTCCAATATGTTTTCTGTCTATATAGCCTTCTGCAATAATGACATATGTAAGATCTTAAACATAGCCTTTTAAAAAAAAATTTTTTCAGTTTTTACATATTTCCACATGAAGTCTTGTTGGGAGAAAAATCAGAACAAAAGGGGAAAACCACAAGAAAGAACAAGTACCAGAAAAACAAATATGAAAGGTTATGTTTTGATCTGTATTCAGCCTCCATAGTTTTCTCCCTGAATGCAGATGGCATTTTCTATCTGAAGTTAAATATAGCTTTTGCTTAATAATAAGGCAAAAGAAATTATATCAGATCACACTCTTCCACCAGTGTGTTTGGGTGTGGGATATATGCAGCAGCCTGGAAGAAAAACATGTCGGGGAAAGAAACAAGTGATTAGTGCAACTGCAATGGACTGCAAGCTTCCTTGTCATGGGTCCATTCAGGAACATTTGTATTACTTGGAGCTACTTCTCTGCCAATGAACTTCACTTCTGTGAAAGCTGTGGAAATCCTCCTTGACTTGAAAACAGCCTCTGCAGACTTTTTCATTTGCTAATCATCACCCTCAGCTATGTGACTGGTAGTTCTCTTTAAGGTGAACAGCTGCTAAGTTCATCAAGGTCCTAGCTCTAGGCTGTACAGACCAGCCCATGCAGGAGCAGCACTCTGAGCTGTGTAGGCAGAAACTGTGCAGGGCAATCAGATCCTCTTCAGTGCAGCCACTGTGTAGTCATGGCACAGTTCGTAAGGTTCAAGTTCCCTTCTCAAACCAGCTTCTCCGGGTGCTACAGTCTCTGCTGCTTTTTCTTCTCTGGCCAGAGGACTCCAGAGAGCAAAGCTGGTAGGAGAAGCTTCACTTTGATGCAGCTGTAGGTGGCGCTGAAGTGCAAGAGCTGCACCTGGGGCTCCTGTCCAGTCCTGTCAGTTTTCACTGGCCATCAAAGCCCAGGAAGCTTTTCTGCTGACTGTGGGAGGCTTCCACTGCTGAATTTTCCTTCACTTTGTCTCACCTGTTGCTGCCTTCTCTTGTCTTCATTGTCCTGGAGTGTCATAAATGAGCCCCTCCTGACTCTCAGTGACCTACCTTTTATAGAAAAAGTCACAACTTTGCTAATCTAGTCCATAGCCCTTTTTAGTCATATATCAACCATCATATGTTTATATAATCTCCTATTTTCTTAATTTCAAACTCTTTAATCACATATACATTTAGATGTAAGGAGGTTCATGTCATATCTCTCTTTAAGGTTTCAACAGAATAGTCTGTATATGAAATGATTTCTTTGCACTCACAATTTTCTAGTTTTTCATAAATAATTGACCTTATATAATCCACATTGTTGACAGAGTTCTAAATCCTGAAATCCAAATCATAGATCTTTTTTTCTTCCTAAAATTGTCCAATTTACAGTAAAACAGGGTTCATTTTCTGGTTTCATCAGACATCAAAATATTCATCCCTAACAAATACAACTGCACTTGACAATATAAATCTTTTTTTAGAGCACACACTTCTACTGTTTTTATTTGAAACATATGCATATGAAAATGGCTTAAAAATATTGTATCTTGCAGATAAATTTTAAGGGTGAAAAATTACATTTTTATTTTTAATTAACCTCTAACTGAAATTTAGCATTTCCTTCATTTATTTAAAAACATTCTCAGGATTCCATAGGTTTTTCCCAGCCTTCCAAAGGGATCTATGACATAAAAAAAAATACTGGAATATAGTTTGTATATAAAGCTGCTATGTTGTTTCCACTCTGCATACTGTGCCAATCTTTAGCTTAGTCATGAGACTTAAAAAGAACTCTGACCATATGGAAATCCAAGAAGAACCTGGACACAGTCAAGGACTGTATTATTCTGGTGCTCTCTATTGTAGTCTTAGGAACATTTTAAATGTATAATTAGGTCTTTTGATGGTGATAGTCTCTGTTATGCCCTTGAAGAGAGGGGAAATTTACTCTCTTTGTGATAGAGGGGGGTTTTGGGGAACGTGATGAATTGTTTTGAAAATTCCATTCAGTACTTTTTTCAACCAGCTATTATTTTGTTCAGATTTTATGGACAATTGTTTTTTGAGTTTTGTTTACAACAAATTATTTCTTACTTTAAAAAAATATCATTTGGTTAGCAAATATTCTTTTTTCTCTGCTTGTTTTGTTTATCCTTTCTGGAAATTAACACTATGCTGTTGTTTTTTCCTATTTAGGTACTTCGTCAATTTGCAAGACATTACTCTGAAGGAAGTACTAATTTAGTTCTTGAACGGTGTAAGTAGCTAATAGCTAAGTTTATATTAATTATGTAAATACCCTTAAATTTAAAGGTTAAATTAAATTAAGCTTAAATTCTGTATATTTAATTTATGTAACATATATAACAATTGTATGTATATATGTGTTAATTTATCTATGACAAATGACCTATGAATTCTTTCATTATCTTAGGTTTTGTGCCTGAACCAATGATCCCTTAGAGAACATCTGGTCCAAACCCTTCATTTTATAGATGAGGAAATAGGTCAAATCAGGTGAAGTGACTTGTTGAACATGACACATAGTAAGAAACAGAGCCAAGATTAAGCTCAGGACCTTTAATTCCAAATCCAGGGATCTGCCACTATTTTGTCACTAACTAAGGTAGAATGGGCCGCCTCAGCATACATTTCCGAAAGTCTGTGCTTTTTTGCCAGACAATTTTCTATTTCTCATTGAGTGTAATCAGTTTAGAGTTCAAGCTCCCTGAAAAGTCTGAACTTCAGAACATAGGGTAAAGGAGAAGGGGTATATAGAACTGAAGAAGATATCCACTTTCCATCTATCTTCCTTCTGTAAAAATAAAAGAGAAGTAGGAGAAGGGGTATGTGGAGGAACAGATTAGAGGTCCTTGAGATTTGCTAGTGTTAGAAGAGCAGCTCAGCTATTAACCAAAGTACTTATCAAGTATCTAATCTTCCTACTTTGCCTATAATTTGGCTTTTCCTTGAAATGTTGAACTTAATCTCACCCAGAAATTCTCAATAGGGCAATAATAATCAGCCACTGACTTCATTGTAAACAATTGCCAAACGTGGGTCTATAGCTTCTAGAAAGTATTTTACATACTAGCATCATTAGGCATGGGAGGAAGAGAAACAAGGTGAAAGTATGTCTATCTATATGCCACTCTTCCTGAAGTTCTTAAGCATTTAAAATTGACTGAGAGCTCCAAGGAAGTAGACTGAGAGACATGATATACTGTATTGGACATGGGCTAAAGAGGATATGTGATGGGAGATTTGGGGCATGTACATGCCTTCTCCCAGCCCTTTCTGGGAGAAAGGAAGCATGTTCACATTATGTAGAACTTCACATTTCAGTGGCTATTTACTTTCTTCCCTCCTTGTATTTTCTAGTTTGATCTCCAAGTCACAACTTGCATCCTTTGTTCTCATTCCACTTGGTCTCTGTGGTGACATCAACATTTCAAAGGTCTGCTGATTAGTCTGGCCTGTGCATTTGATCACGTTGGAGCCTCTCTTTGACTAATTGCCCCTGTTAGCTTGTTTGATGCTATTTTCTTCCTATCCTTTTTTTGGTTTGAAGGGTCTGAAATCTTAAATTATAATAGTAGGTAGAGGAATAAGATGTTGCTTTGTATAAGCAGAGAAGATATGTCTTGTCTACTTGTGTTACTATGAGCAAGAATTTAACTTAATTATGATTTTTTTGACTCTTGTGAATCTTATTTTATGGGAAACATGGCAAGTGAAAATAGTTAGAAATCCCTCTGTTACAATACTAACATGGTTTTATAGCTATCTAAATTTATTTGCCTTATTAAAATATGTTTAACTTTTTTTAACTTAAAAGCTCATAGCTATTATTTTGAAAGTAATTATTCCACAGTATGGATGTGGGAGGTGTATGCCCAGGACATATCCTAGAAAATTACTTGTTTTTAAATTATATTTTGTCTTTTATGTAATCAGCAGAAATCTACCTTTTCTCCCTTTTTCTCATCAAAAGAAACCACTTAGCTGCCATTTGACTGTGCCAGTGTAATAATTGTTGCAATAACGCTGTAAAATTGAATCATGTATAAATGTTTTTTCTTAAAGTTTATCCCTTCATTTTTAGATCTATTTTCTAGCTGATGAGCTGCCTCTGAGGCTTTATTCTGATACCAGTTATCAGTGTTCTTCTGAAAGCAGGCTCTATTCTCCACCTTTTTCCTCAAGCATGTGTCTCACCCACTTTCCTCACCTTCCATTTTGGAGCGGTGAAATGGATAGAGGCTAGGTCTGGAATTAGGAAGCCGTGAGTTCAGATGCAGCTTTAGATATTTAACAAGCTTGTGACCCTGGACAAGGCTTACTCTGTCTTTTTTGGTTACTTCAATTGTAAAATGGGGATCATAATTGCACTTATCATCTGGGATTTTTTTGAGGATTTAGTGAGATAATAATTGTGAAGCTCTTAGCACTGTACATGACATATGGCTCTCTTCCTGTTTTCTCCTATTAAAGCATAGAGAGATTTAGTTTTGTTGTTTTTTGAAGTATTTCTTTCAGTTTAAGATTTTCCTTTTTCAATTGTACTTTTATCTTTGTTTTTTTATTTTAGCTCTTAATCGTGTTCAGTTACTTGGAAGAGTAGGTCAGGATCCTGTTCTGAGACAGTCAGAAGGAAAGAATCCGGTCACAATCTTTTCTATGGCCACAAATGAAATGTGGCGGTCAGGGGAAAGTGATACATCCCAACAGAGTAAGTTTTAAAGGCTTTTGGGTGAACCAAATATTTTTATTATTTTGGGTAACAATGGGAGTGTTAATCTCATTTATAAAGTAAAAGACATCCTTTCCCCTCATATATACATTGTTGTCTTATGTAAGTAAACTGACTATCCTAATTCTTTTCAAAGAGACTCCAATTTTATACTAATTTTTTAAATAGTGGCTTCCTTAAGACAGATTGGATAAGATTTTTCTGTGTGTTTCCTTGTGTTTCTTTTTTATTCTGATTTGAATGAAGACTAAATGAGCATCTCTCTATATATAAGATAACAAAAAGAGAAGATTATACATAAAAATGCAAATCTCTTTTATGTACTGCTTGGTTTTTTTTTAAGTAAATTAAGCCTGGTGGGTTTTTTTTGTTTGTTTGTTTTTTATTAATTTTATAATTATAACATTTTTTGACAGTACATATGTATAGGTAAATTTTTTTACATTATCCCTTATACTCCTTCTGTTCCGAATTTTTCCCCTCCTTCCCTCCAACCCCTCCCCTAGATGGCAGGCATTCCCATACATATTAAATATGTTATAGTATATCCTAGGTACAATATATATGTGCAGAACCGAATTTTGTCGTTGTTGTTGTTGCAAAGGAAGAATTGGATTTGGAAGGTAAAAATAACCTAGGGAGGAAAACAAAAAAAATGCTAACAGTTTACACTCATTTCCCAGTGTTCCTTCTCTGGGTGTAGCTGTTTCTGTCCATCATTGATCAATTGGAATTGGATTATCTCTTCTCTATGTTGAAGATATCCACTTCCATCAGAATATATCCTCATATAGTATTTTTGAAGCCTAGTGTTTTTAATAAAGCTGCCCTGTTTGTACTTCTTTTTGGCCTTTTGTTCTTTTCTGTACATTTTTTTAAAAAGATGCCTCAGTGACTTTTTTTTTTTAGCCTACTGTATTATTGATAATGGACTATATGTACATTCTCTAAGGCACTGATTGCCAAAGTTGTATGATCTATTGGGATGCACAAAGAAAATATGCAAACCAAGGAGAGCAGCCCAGTTATTCAGCAAGCTATTGGTCTGTGCTGTTCTCTCCCTTTGCCCAAGCACATAGTGGGCTGTTGCTGAGGATGGTCGGCTGTATTTGTTACTCTCCTAGGGGTTGGTCAGGCAGTCCATTTTTGATCTGGCCTAGATTATTCCTCTTTCCTCTTTTCTTATCATGAAAGTAGTGGTCAGTCATTCCCTACTTGTCTCTCTTGTGCTCCTGCTACTGCAATAGCACCCACCTTATATGGATGATATCCTGGCACATGGATTCCTTCTTACCCACTTCAGTGGCCCACCTTCCTTCCAAATCAAGTTGGAATTCAGCCATAGATTATTAACAGGAATGGGAATAAACATTCTAAACACACCAGTTTGGAAGCGAATGAAGAAGTCATACATTAAAAGGATTTTGTTTTTCTGTTTTTTTCGATGGGTAGAGAATCTATTCTTTTTAAGAGATTACATTTCTGTTCATTGGCTATGCTTCCAAATCATGCTACTTATTTTTCAGTTTCATCCCCCAATTATGCAAAGTTTTTGTTGAAATTCAACTACTTTAAAATTTTTTCCCTTTTTTAATATCAGTGTAATCACCAAGTGTTAGACTAATAAAAATATGATCACATCGCTTTCACTGAATTGATTTTTTTAGGAGAGCAAAAAGAAAAAAAATAGTGTTGAGAAGGAAAAGTAGTTTAAAAAATAATTCAGCTTTATTTTTTAATGTTTATTTTGCATGTATTTTTAATATATGCCATTAATACAATAGAGATATGTACATAATTTATGAATAAACATATATGTAAGCAGCTATGTGCTAAAAAATTGATGATGGTATATAGTCAAAAGATTTTAAATATACTGAGAACAGTTTTTTGGGGTTTAGAGAAACTCATCATTACAGTTTACCACCAAGTAATCATTTCTTTTGGCCAAAGTAGTTCATGACAACTTTCTGCTAAAAAGAGTTTTGTCCAAATTGGTGGAGGACTGATATATACACACACATATATATATTTCTTGAATTAAGAAACATTATTTTGTTTAAAGATAAGTTGTTTTTCACTTATTTTAGTAAATAGTCTTTTTAATAAATAGTTGTTCACATTTCATCAAGGCCACTCAGCTGACCATCTTATTAGTTAAATAATTTTACCTATACTTGTGATATTTTACTAATAAAACTCAGGAGTTTGGATCTTGTCAATGCCATTTTCCTAGACAGCAGGCTTTAAAAAGAGCCTTCTTTGGTTGGTTCTCTTAGGAAATTCTACTTCGTGTGGTATCTACTAATATCTCTAACCATCTTTGTGTTTAGGTGATGTCAGCCAAAGAACTACATGGCACAGAATATCAGTTTTCAGGCCAGGCCTGAGGGATTTGGCATATCAATATGTGAAAAAAGGGTAAGTAGAGAAATGGGGATGGAATGATTAAATACCTGTAGAGTTGAGGGTAAAAGATCTTACATCAAGGAGATTGTAGGAATCATGTGGTTGTAGAAAGTTTAGAATCTTCAGGGGTGAGATCATTTCTTCTTCTTTTTTTTTTTTTTTTTTTTTTTTTTTGGGGGATGTATTTTTTTGGGGCACTTAATAGCATTTTATTTTTTCCTGATTCCATGCAAAGATAGTTTTCAACATTATTTTATTTTTTTACTAAGATTTTGAGTTTCAAATTTTTGCTCCCCAAGAAAGCAAGCAACTTGATATAGATTGTACACATACAATCGTGTTAAACATATTTCCACATTAGTCATGTTGTTGAAGAACAAGAGGGAAAAGTCATGAGAAAGAAAAAAACAAAAATTTAAAAAAAGTTAAAATAGCATGCTTCTATCTGCATCCAATTTCCATAGACATTCCCTGGATGTGTATAGCATTTTCCATCATGAATCTTAGAATTGTCTTGGATTAGTGTCCTGCTGAGAAGAGTTAGGTCTTTCATAGTTGAAAATTGCACAATGTTGCTATTACTTTGTACAATATTCATCTGGTTCTGCTTACTTCATTCAGCTTCAATTCATGTAAATCTTTCATTTCAAAAAGTTTTTTTTGAAATCTGCCTGGCTCATTACCATCCTTTGTATTTTTTTTCTCATTAATTCCCTTGATATTCTTGACCTTTTGTTATTCCAAATGAATTTTGTTACTATTTTTTCTAGCTGTATTAAATAATGTTTTGGTAGTTTGATTGGTATGGCATTAAGTAAATTTATTTAGACGGAATTGTCATTTTTCTCATATTAGCTCACCCTGCCCATGAGCAGTTGATATTTTCAGGTTGTTTAGATCTGACTTTTGTGTGAAAAGTGTCTTGTAATTGGATTCATATAGTTTCTGAGTTTGTCTTGGCAGATAGCCTCCCAAATAGTTTTTATTGTATACAGTTATTTTATTTATTTTCTTGATAGTATTTTATTTTTCCAAATACATGGAAAGATAGTTTTTAGCATTCATTTTGTGAGATTTTTTGTTTCATATTTTTTTTTCCTTCCTTCCTTCCCTCCCCTATCTCCAAAGAGAGTGAGCAATCTGGTATAAGTTACACATTCTACAATTATTTTAAATGGAATTCTCTTCCATCTTTTGTTGCTGGGCTCTGTTAGTAGCATATAGAAATACTTTTTAGTTGATTCTCTAGGCTTTGTATGCCATCATATCATCTCTAAAGAGTGATAATTTTATTTTTTGTTTTGCCTATTCTAATTCCTTCAATTTTTCTTCTCATTGCTAAAGCTGACATTTCTAATTCGGTATTGAATAATAGTGTGGTAATGAGTGTCATTGTTTGGCCCCTGATCTCATTGGGTTTTAGACAAATACTGCTTATAATTTTAAGGAAAACCATTTCTTCCTGTGCTCTCTAGAAATGGGTGCTGTATTTTGTCAAAAGCTTTTTCTGCATCTTTTGAGATAATTATATGATTTCTGGTAGTTTTGTTATTTTTTTGTGATATAGTCCATTGTGCCTATAGTTTTCCTGATATTGAACTAGCGCTGCATTCCTGGTATAATACTGGACATGTTAAGTTTAAGATATTTACTGGATATCCAGCTTGAGATGTCTGAAACTCAGTTGAAGGTCAGCACAGGAATTGTGGCAGGATAAGTATATCTGAAAATGGAAAGAAGTAAGATGATAATTAAATCCACAGGAACTGGTGAAATCACCAAGTAAAGTAGAAGAAGAAGAAAAGGGGGTCCAGGACAGAAGCTTCTGGTTAGAGGGTGTGTTCTGGATGAGGATCCATCAAAAGAGATGGAAAAGGGGACAGTTAGGTGGCACAGTGGATAGAGCACTAGATTTAAATTCAGGAGGACTCGAGTTCAAATGTGGTCTCAGACACTTAACACTTCCTAGCTGTGTGACCCTGGGAAAGTCACTTAACCCCAGCCTTAAAAAAAAAAAAAAAAAAAAAAAGAAAGTAAAAAGAGATGGAAAAGGAGTGTTTTAATATGTTTTAATAAGAACCAGGCAAGAGTGCTATCCCAAAAACCTAGAGAGAAGTGAGTATCAAAATGAAGAGTAATCAACAGTTCAGAAGCTGCAAAGGAGGATTGAGTAAAGGTTGTTGGATTTGCCATTTGTAAGGTTCTGATTTAGCTTTTTGAAGGTCTTTGGACCAGCTTTCCTTTCGGCAGAGTAATCACCACAAGAATAGCCAGGGATAAAGTCCAAATTCTTTATTGTCTCCTTCACAGTCTGTCTCCTTTACTTGCGGCTGATTAGCTTTCTGGAGACCCTTCAGATGGGACTTGGCCTCAGTGGAGAAATGAAGGAGGACAGGCCAGCCACCATGGTGGTGGGAGATGTAGTGATTCTCTCTCCTCCAGTCCTTGTTGGCTGTTATATACTCTATTACAATCACAATCAGTGTAGGTGTCAATCTTGTAGAACTATATTAAGGACTAAGTACATGTGCTGAACTAGATAATCATTGTCTTATCAATTCCTCTGAATTAACACCTTGTTTCAAGTATGCTTCTCCAGAGTTCTGCATCTCTACAGGCAATAATAAGAGATTGCTAATCATTTTGGAAAGAGCACTTTTGATGGAATGATGAAGTCAGAATCTGAGTTGTAAGGGATTAAGAAGAAAGTGAAATGAGAGATAGTAGATGCATCTCTTATACTTAAGATTTTTCAAGGACTTTACCCACAAAGGACAGAAAGGATAATAGTTGGTGGGTATAGAAGAATCAAATGAAGGTTTTTTGGGGGATAGGGAAGAAATATTTATAGGAAGTATGGAATGAGCCAGTGGCCAAGGAGAGACTGAAAATATGTGATAGATTGGGGATGACAGAGGGGGCAATCTGTTGGAGATGGTATGGAATGGAATTGCCCCAGCAGAGTTTTAGCCTTGGTAAAGAGTAAGGTCATTCAAGGAACTGGAAGCTGAAGGATGCCCATCAGTTGGGGAATGGCTGAATGAGTTATAGTATATGAATGTTATAGAATATTATTATTCTATAAGAAATGATCAGCAGAATGATTTCAGAGAGACCTGGAGATACTTATATGAACTGATGCTGAGTGAAGTGAGCAGAACCAAGAGAACGTTGTAGAAAGATTATACAATGATCAGTTCTGATGGATGTGGCTCTTTTCAGCAGCAAGGTGGTTGAGGCCAAGTCCTTTTTTTTTTTTTCTCCTGAGGCTGGGGTTAAGTGACTTGCCCAGGGTCACACAGCTGTGAAGTGTTAAGTGTCTGAGACCAGATTTGAACTTGGGTCCTCCTGAATTCAAGACTGGTGCTTTATCCAATGCGCCACCTAGATGCCCCTGATTCAGGCCAATTCCAATAGTCTTGTGATGGAGAGAGCCATCTGCACCCAGAAAGAGGATAGTAGGGACTGAGCATTTTTTGTTGTTGTTTTGCCTGCTTTTTGTTTTCTTTCTCATTTTTCCCTTTTTGATCTGATTTTTCTTGTGCAACATGATAATTGTGGAAACATGTATAGAAGAATTGCACGTATTTAACTTGTATTGGATTTGTTGTCTAGGAGGGGATTAAAAGGGAGAGGAAAAAATTTGGAACACGAGATTTTGCAAAGACGTTTTGAAAATAAGTTTAATTAAAAAAATGTAGGTCCACTTTATCATATGAGATAGGGATGAAGGAAGATTTAGATAGTGATAGAAGACATTTGAGTTATTTAAGATAGGGAGAAGAGGAAGCTCTTGGGAAATGGCCTCAGATTTTCCCTGTAAAATATTAGGTTCTCAGACAAGAAATAGGGGAGAAGAGAACTATGGGAAGTGAGTTGGGATGAAAAGGTTTGGAAAAGTGTTGGGAATAGTGGGATTAATGAGTTGATAAAGGAGACTTATATAACAGCATAGATACCTAGCAACAGTGAGGGCCCAGTAGAGATTATGTAACATAGATTTGTAGTGGATCCAGTCAGAATGGTGGAGTGCTTTTTCCACCTTTGTTTCACCAACTTGTGTGTAGGAGTAAAGGCAATGAATGGGGAGATGGTCAAGGCTAAAGTTTGGCAGGGTAAAATTGTTGATATAATAAGGGAACTAAGGACTCAATAGAGAACAATGTAGAGTTGAATTGATTCACTAAGGCATCAAGCTGGGGAAGAAAGAGAATGGCTCGTATAAGGGAGATGGCCTTAGAAGAGCATTGAGGGGGTAAGGGTTACAAGATCTATGTTACACAGAGATAGGTTTTAATAAACAAAGGTAGAGAGAGAGGTGAAAAGCCAGTACATTATAGTCAGAAATTCTTGATGGTGGAAGTGGCTCATTTGTGGGTGATGGCTGAAGTGGGGTGTAGAAGTAAGGAATGCTGGGTAAATAAGTTGAGCATCTGAATTAAAATGTCTGAGGGAAGAGTCAGTAGGAATATTGAAATCCTCTAGTATGAGAGCAAGAATTATAAGAGAAAATTTATAAGCCATATACTGAATATGGTGTGCTCTCATCAGTGAAGGTGCTGTGCTCTATGAATAATACAGAATTAAATTCACTCAGAAGAAACATGAGATACACAAAGGAAGAGAATCCACCCCAAATATTCATAGAGACTATTTATAGTGTCCAACCTGTGGCAGAGCATTCCAAGCTTGTTTTGGCTTGATCTGTCATAGATGGATACACTGTAAGTCAATTCTGATATAGTGATGTCATTTTGGGCCTCTGAGAATGGACAACCACCATTGAGGATGGAAAAGGAATGATTTGGAGGTCACTAGAATTTTTATTTATTTTTATTGTTGTTTTTAGTCCTGCCTGATCTTCATGACCCATTTAGGGTTTTCTTGGCAAAGCTACTGGGGTGGTTTGCCATTTTATTCTTGTACTCATTTTACATATGAGGAAACTGAGGAAAAAAGGGTTAAATGAGGGTCTGAGGCCAGATTTGAATTCAGAAGAATCTTCCTGACTCCAGGTCTGGCATGCTTATCTATTGTGCCACCTAGTTGCCCCAAGTATGGATAGCTTGAACTTCAAAGGATGAGAGATTGTAGTGTAAGGGTGGGAACCTGAAAATGGCAATTTTGTATCATTCCACCAGTGATGTAAAGGGAATAGTGGAATTGTAGCTAAGCGCTTCCATAAATGCTAATTTAATTGAATTCAGTTAGAAGTGATTGGTAAATTTGGAGAAGGCAGGTTAAGCTGAATGGTCATATTCCATATTGCAAAGGATTGAGAAGAGAGAAAAGAGAAGAATAGAAGCAGTGAGTATGGACAGCTTTCTCAAAAAGTGTTAATCATGAAGGGAAGGCCATATATAAATGATAAATGAATGGTTGAATCAGGTAAGGGTTTTTGAAAACAGAAAACTTGGAAACGTAGGTGTCAGGGGAAGAAGGGAGGGAGAATAGGTAGGGAGAGATTGGAGATAAAAGAAAGTGGGAATGATAGGACTCTGCTAAAGAAGTCGAGTTTATTGAACGTCTCATTTTGAGCTTCAAAATCTATCACTGTATGTATAATTAATTGTGTATTTGTATGTATGTGTGTTTTAACTCTCCAAATCAAATTCTGATATGAAACATGTAATGCATCAACCTTTTCACTTTTTTAAATTTTGTTTTCATCAGGGCTCGAGTTTTTGTGGAAGGGAAAATAGATTATGGTGAATACACGGATAAAAACAATGTGAGACGACAAGCCACAACAATCATAGCTGGTGAGAAATTTATTTCTTCAAAAGATTTATCCTCTGGGGAAGAGAGATTGTCTTTATCATTCTCCTTTGTAATTTGTAAAGGCTAGAGCATGTTCTGTATGATTTTGAATTGAGGGTATTGGGATGTTTTCATTAGTTACTATATTTAAATACTAAATTACTTGAAAGGTAGACCAGAAAAATTTTAAGTGTGTGTTTCCTGAGGCACTTGCACATTTACCAAGAGCTCAGGATAATTAGAGATAATGTGATGTAGTAGAAAAAGTTTTAAAGTGTCTGGAGACCTGAGTTCATAACCTGGTTCTGACATTTAGTGTTCATAAGACCTTTAACAAAGGACAGAGTTTCAGTTTCCCCATGTATTAAATTGAGTAAGAATATTTGGATTGCTCATCTCTGTGGTAGTTTGGAAAATTTTAAGGTGCTATTTTAAAATATGACAAGTACTTAGTGTCTAATTGCTGTTCATAGGACTCAATTGAACTTTTATTTCATTATACTCTTTTAGCTAAGGTGAAGGTTTATTTCTTTTCTGAAAAGTCTTTGATTTGGAGCAGCTAGATGGTACAGTGGATAAAATACCAACCCTGAAGGCAGGAGGACCTGAGTTCAAATCCAGCCTCAGACACTTAACTCTTCTAGCTGTGTGACCCTGGGCAAGTCACTTAATCCTAATTGCCTCAGAAAACAAACAAATAAATAAAAGTCTTTGACTCTCCACCAAAATAGAATTGAATCCTTACTACCAGCATAAAAAAACAAAAACAAAAAAGACCCAGTGTATTTTCATCACTGATTTTGGTTACTTTTCAAAAGTGGGGTAGAGTGAAGGGTAGAGATAAAGGGAAGCGGTTTAACTAAAAAAAAAAGGCACTACCTAGAGATACTAAGAAAACTCAGATCAGTTCTTGTGTTCTTTTTGTTCATTTGAGGCTTCTAGATGCTATCTGCCTGATTAGAAAAGTATGGGGTGTGCTTACAGAAACTCAGTTTGAATAGAGGGTAAAATTCAAGGGGAATTGTATGACATTTTGGTCTCGGCTCCCATTTTTTTCTCTTCATAATCATACTTATAAAAAATTTTTCTTTTGAATAAGGTAGGCCTTTTCAAAGACAATTTCTAGTCATGAATCCTATCCCAGCAAGTTTCAGTGATGAAGTAAAATTTGTCTCTGCATTAGAATTTGTACTTCTCTTTATTATTTATACTTTGTTCATTTATATATGGACAAGTATTGAGAACAAATACTTTGAGGATATGCTACCCTCTACACTCAGTGCTTATGTTTTACTTGTTTTTTCACTCAGCTTGGGAGTCTACCATAAATTTAGTCTTAATTTGATTCCCTTGTTTCAGATCAGAGATTTCCAGAATGCTGTCTCTTTAACTTATTTCATGTGCTTTTATTGTGATCTTTACCTACTCTGGAGAAGTGGAAGTATATGATTTTCCATTTCTGATAGTGAGAATTGAAAATTGGGCATATTCTCTTCTAAGTGAAAGTTCTGTGGCTGTTTATTTTTATTTTTAAAGTTGTATTGATGACTTTTATTTTCTATAGTTGTTTTCTAGTGTACTTCTAGTGAACTTTCTCTGTGACAAAAAACCCCAAGACATTAAATCAGCTTTGTATGTGACAATGTTTGCAACATTCTGTATCATTGGTTCCCTATTGCCTCTTTAGCAAGAGGCGAGATGTCTGTTTTTTAGTATTTTTCAGGACCAGTATTGCTCCTCAGCCTGACTTTTTAGCACCTTTATTTGTCTAAAGAGTTTCTAGAAAAGCTCCTTCTTCAACATAGTTGATACTCCTGCTATTTTTTTGACAGTACCTTTTTCCAATCAGTTTGGACTGATGAGATTTCTATTTTTTTAACTTGAGATAGAGAATTTGTACCTTCCCTTAAGTATATTAAATATTCTTTTATTTTTTTAAAGTAGTATTTTATTTTGCCAAACACATGTAAAAATAGTTTTCAACATTCACCTTTGTAAAAGTTTGTGTTTCAAATTTTAGATATTCTTTTTAAAAGGCCAGTATAGCATCAATTCTTCATGTCTTTCTTTTAATTGTAATTACTTTTTAAAGATAAAGAAGCAATTTCAACAATTTTAAAGATTTTTGAAGATGAATAACAACATAGGGGCAATTATTGATCAATCAAAAAAGTTTTCCCCAAATACTGATTTACTGTTTCTAGTGAGCAGTGTGTGTGTGTATAAATATATGTATGTATGAGAGAGAGTAGAGGCTAGACTTGGGGTCAGGAATACCTGGGTTTAAATCCTCTTCTGGTAATCATTAGTTGTATTATCTTGGATAGGCCATTTAATGTCTGTGTCTCATGTTCTAGTCTATTAAATGGAGATGATAATTCTTAAGAGTGTGTGTCTCATAGGGTGGTTGTAAGTCTCATTTGAGAAACCATATTTTAAGTACTTTGTAAATCATGGCCATCATAGATAGACTAATGAAGAAGAGGAGTAAAAGGGAATTTTGAAAATAACTATTTTCTCTTTGGATTCCTTACAGAAAATATCATATTTCTGAGTGACTACGGAAAAGAAAAGGAGTGAAATGAATGACTCATTCAAAGCCTATGTTTGGACATCCTCATTTTGAAATCATGTATAATTTTTGAAATTGCTTTTGACAAGAATTAAAATACATTTTTACATACATACATAAGAACTAAATGAACAAAAAGCATTTTTTTCCTTCTCTTGTATTGTGAACATTGAGTGACCTATTTTGTATCTTATTCACTTAAAACCTGGTTTACATTTTTAAAGTATAAATTGTATATACAAGCATACATTTTACTGGATTTTCAGTATCAGTTAATTCAGCCTTCTGTCTGTAAATGTAAATGGCAGTCTGAAAGGTATAAACATGATGCAACGAAGATGAATCCCTTTTACTCAAAAACTACTGATTGACCAAACAAATCTAGAGGTTGTGGGCCTCTCTGAACACCTCATCTATATCTTCATCCAATTTAATATAAACTTTAAATATCCAAAAATAACAATGACTCTCTAGGGCATGTTCTGACACAATCCCCTTCAAGTTGACATCAGTTTATTAGTGACGGTTTTTTGAATCCTTCATTCAAACGTTTTTATTATCTAGCCCATATATTTCCATCTTATCCACAGGAATAATATGAAAGTCCTAAAAGTTCCCTTGAATGGTCTGGTCATTTTATTTTGGTATATTAACGCTTGAGTAGATCACAACCCTACCTAATTTGTTTATTAGGTGGTTGCCCCTTAATCTCATTCTTCTGAGGGATAAAGGTGCTGTTACAATTATTTTCAGGGTTACTTTTCTGGTGAGATCTTTGGGGGAAGCTATATTCCTATTTTTGTAGCTGCTGAGCCCCAATCATTTTCCTTTTCATTACTAATTATTTTTAATTAGAAATAAAATAATTACTAAAGAAGTGTAGTTAACAAATGAGAATAATAATAAGCATTCATATGTGTGTATATGTGGGCTTAAACAGTCTATATACATCATATACAGACACAAATTCATATATATGACTATATGCCACCAGAACCCTTCCTCTTACATCCTATACTTTGACTATGACCAGTATCATTAAAGTCATCTCAGACCCTTAAAGTACTAGAATTAATTTTCTTCACTTATATGGAAATCCAGTATTACTCCTTTTTAAACTTTTATAACATAAAGTTGAAAACATCATCCTAAGAAAAGATCTCACACATCAGTAATGACAAAAAACATTTCTTTAGCTTCTCTCAAGCTTACAGTTTTAATCATCTCTTTCCATAGTAGACTGATACAAAGTTAAAAACGCATCTTCATGGGGAAAAGCACATTGTACAGATTCTTGACAGCTCTTCATGGCCTGCAAATATCTGCACTTTTATTCCACAGGGAGGAATGCTTCATAACAAACAGTACCTTACCTGTCATTATCAGTTCTTCAATCATTTTTTCTGCATCTTACAGTTGTAATAATTGTCAGCCCCTATCGTTATACAAATTTAGTTCCCTAAACACTCCCTTCCCTTCATACTCTTGTTCTCCATTGCCACTTCCAGACTTTTTGCCATCATTAAGCCCATAGTTAACAATCAATTTCAATAATATTGACCTCTGGGATATTCTCCTCCATTGAGTTCAATGCCTGGCTCAGTTTTTTTTTTTTTCTCCTCCTACCTTTATATGTAAAATATATGAATATTTTAATATTACTATTGTTCACTCCAACATTCTAATTTCCTAGTTCATCAGCTTGCTTCCCTAGGCCTACTCCCTTCTTCCCTACCTAAGCTACGCATAGAAATATTATGCTGTCTAGAAATGAGATGATGAGAGCTTCAACTAAGCTGGTTCCAGTGATAGAAAAAAAGTTTGGATTGAGAAATGTGGAATTAGAAGTGAGAAAATTTGGCAATATGTTTGGGTTGAATTGGGGATAATGCAAATATTACCTATCTTTGTCTTATCTCTCCTTATCCCTACACAATCCACATCTTTCCCATCTGTTTATCCTGCTTCTTTTGTTTCTTAATTTCTAAATAGTAGGGGACAAAGAGAAATCCAGTTTTTTCAGCTGGAAGAACTGAAGGATCACAGATGGAGGAGATCAACCCTTACAAATTGATGAAATCTCTGAATTTTATAATCCATTGGTCCCATGCTTGTGCCTGGACTCCTAAGATTTTAGGCTTTTGAAGTTCCAGGAATCTTCCATTTCCATTATTCCTTCAGTCTTCTTCCAGCTGGGCAAAAAAGTTACTTATTAACTCCCTTGCTAGTAAAGAGCTATTACAGGACAAGTACACACAGTCCATAGCTGACAATTGGGAATTGTCATTTTGTGGGAATCAAAAGTTTGATACCTTAAGATACTGGGCACAGTGGTATGGGAATTGTTGGAATGAAGTAAAATAATTGCATATAAACACAACTTCTTATATCTTTTAAGAAACTTAATATATGGTAAGTCTTCCTTTGGCTAGAGCCACTTGTTTTACAATTTATATTCTCTGAGTCAATCAGGGCCCAAATCTGGGAACTATTGTTGATCAGTCAGTGAAAGCCAGAGTGATTTGGGTTTAAGACCTAGTCCTATCCTGTAAACCCCAAGATATCTTGTGAGATTTCAGCAATTAAAATTTATATTCCTTGCTACTGGGCCCAGATGACTAGAGAAGAAAATGAAACTGGTGACTTCTCTCTCACTTAAATTCAATTTACTTGTATGTTCTAGTACCACTTCCTTCATGTCATGGTCTTGTTTTTCATGATCCACCATTATGTTTGCTAGAATTTGGCACATTTATCTTTAATTCTTATTTATGAAACCATACTTTTTATCACATTGGATAATAAACATACTCTTTATGAAGTCCATTTTTCAGTCTAGCCATGACTATAGATCATCGTTTTTCAATGGAATTTAAATTAGATCAATTCCCAATATTGATGTGTTGTATACCTATGTCTCTTAGTGAAATTTCTTAACTTTTTGTGATGAGAAACGGGATAAAGTCATGATGTAATCCATTTCCATTTGGAAATTTCTATAATTCTGGTAGCTATTACCTGGTCATTCTTTATAATCATAGAAATTATAGAAATATAATTATATGTAAAACCTATAATTCTGGTAGCTAATGTACATTAGATAAGAATGCTGGACCTACATACAAGTCAGGAAGATTCGTCTTCCTGAGTTCCAATCTGGCTTCTGATACCCCTGCTAGATCCCTCTGAAGGTTTTTTGCTTGCTTCCTGAAAATTAATTAGCCTTTTTTTCTTTTTTCTTCTTACAGTAACATGTTGCCAACTTTTCTGACAAGTGGTGGTTTTAATTTGCAACTGTACTTTCCTTTGTACTGAAGTGAGACTGATCCTGTTTTATTGTGGGCTTGAATGATACTTGAAACGAGTGAGTTCCCCACACCAACACCAATGCAATCTCGCTAACAGTCATAGAATTGTGCTCTTTAAGAGCTATAACATTTGCGTATTTCTTTGGATATTCTGAGTCAATCTAATATCATTTGAATCTTACATATAAAACCTTAGCTATCCCCAAAAGAAACCTTAATCATTGATCATTCTGAGTAATTCTCAAAGCATTAGCAAGTTGTAATTAGACAGATTTGATGAATCTGTCATTCATACTTGCATATTAGATAGTGAAATGTAACTAGTGCCTTAATTATATTGGAAGAGAACAAACCAATGAGGATTCAAGTCTTTTAAGAGTACCTCTAAAACTCTGAGGAGATGGAGATGTCCTGGGACAAGGAGTCCAGATCATTGCCACATGCACATTCCTATTAAAGTTCACTTTAACTCTGAGGATTTGGAGACAATGAATTCTGCATGAATAAGTATGTATACCACAAATCCCAAACATTGACCAGTCAGAAAAGTCAAAGAAGACTGCAATTTTGGCCAGTTCCAGTTTCACAGACAACCAATGGTCTGTCTCTTCACCACAGGCTCAGCAGGCTGGGCCAGTCACGGACGAACAGCACATTCTTGCAGTTGGGGAGCAGAGCCTTTTTATGGCACATTGCTGTGCCTTTCCAGGTCATGTTCTCTAGCCTCACACACACTCAAGGGGATTCAGTCATTTAAGCATGCTGATCCAACCCCTCCTTGGTCAATAGCCACATTACAGTAGGTTATTTAATGCAGCCAACTGGCACAGTGGATAGAGCACCAGTCCTGAAGTCAGGAAGACCTGAGTTCGAATGTGACCTCAGATACTTAACACTTCCTAGCTGTGTGACCCTGGGCAAGTCACTTAACCTCAATTGCCTCAGCCAAAAAAAAAAAAAAAAAAAAAAAAAAAGAAAGAAAAGAAAAGAAGGATCTCCACGAAACCGAAAAACAAAAGAGACGGGCAGTATGAAATTGAGTTCCCCCAAAATAGGAACTTTTTTTCCTGACAGAAAATCAGGGAGACCAATGAGTGACAAAAGTAGATTTTACCATAGACAAAATTTCCTTTTGGTAATATTAGTACAATATTAAAACAGATAAGATGCTGTCTCTTTCTTAATTAGTATTAAATGGAAATTATTGTAGGAGAGTTTGGAGAGTATGGGAAAGCAAAGGAATCTATATTTCAGCCATATTGAAAGATTCTGAATCTCATCTCTGTTCATCAAGCTTGGCTGGCACAGTAGACAGAGCTCTGCAGAAGACTTGAGCAAATATGTGCCCAACTTCTTTTACTATGGGCAAATCACTTAACCTCTATCTGCCATATTCCTTAATGAAATGGGGATCAGATGAAATATTTGTAAAGCATTTAACACAGAGCTGACACATAGAAGTTTCTTAATAAATCCTTTTTTTTTCTTTGGGGTACAGGGTCACTTGACTCCACCCTTCATGCCCTATTTCTTTATCTGAAATATCCCCAGAAATGCCTGTTTCAGCTTGTTGTTGACAAAAATGAGGATGATTGAATGGACAGAAGGGTGGGCAGCTAAAATCATCTCCCCAGCCAACCATGCCAATTTAGTATCTGGCAGAAAAAAGCCCAATGTAATGATGGTAAAGGCAACCAAATATATGATGAAGAGGAACAGGGAAGAGAGGATGATTTTGATTGCTCTCACATGAGCCTCAGTGCTTGGGTCTCTTGAGCCAGTGCCATTGTTCTGCATCTGTTGGGTGTGTCTTCTCAGGGAAAGAATGACCAGGACATAGGAAATCAAGGACACAATAAAGGGGATGACCATCCAGAGGACAATAAAGATATATTTGTAAAAAAAAATATTTTGCTGTTCCCTAATGTTTTCAGTGCAGTTTGCTGTGAATGTCATTTGTGCACTAAAAAAAGTAGAATCAAGTCCTTTGAGCATTGCCAGTGCGCTGAAGAAAGAAAAGATCACTGAGACTAGCAGAATCCCTCTAACCACATAGGAAATCCTCCACTTGAGCCAGAGGAAGACACGGTGGGAAAAATTGGCAATCTTCAGGCAGTACAGGATACTGAGGCAGGTGGCCAGCCAGATGCTTAAGAAGTTCGCAAAGATCCATAGCAGAGAAAGTATTTGCATTCCTAGGCTTATTTCAGAATCAAGATAGAATATTATTAAAACATCAGCTATGATTATGCAAAGAAAAAAAATCCTGGAAATGGTCAGGCTGGTAATGAGAAATTCAGATAAAGACATTTTCTTGCTCTTGATCAAATTGATGCAGTTCACTAAGCAGATGAAGACATTACAGCCAATACCCAGAAGTGACTCACTGATGGTCACAACTGCAAATAGACTTGGGACTAAAATGGTCATGTTTGCAGAAGGACTGTCAGCAGCCCTGATTCTGGCTTAGCCACCTTCCTGCTCCTCCAGTCTCTTTAATCTGGGTCCAAAAGAGGAAGCTATTTGCTGGTCCTCTCTGATAGTGATCTGTTTTCTCCAGGGGTTGTGATCTTGCCTTGGGAGGATAGGGTAGAGGGTATCCAAATTGAAGAGCTGTCATCAGGAAACCTTCATAGATCTGTTGATGTCTTCTAGACCAGCCTTCAATTCAGTCAGGAACTTGGGTTGTCACTTTAAGTTAATGGCTGAAAGGACAAACTGCTTTTAGCTAACATGCAAATATGTGCAGGTTTCTGTGTCACACTGAGAAAGGAGGGGTGAGAATTACATGAAGGAAAATGATTTGTGCCTCCAACAGGGGAGGATCCAATTCTACATAAACAGTAGGTTTCCTAGTTTGAAACAAGGAAAGGAAAGGCCCACAATTATGCAGTTGTTTTATTTCCAGATTGTTTCCATGAATTGTTTCCAGATTCTGGACATTGAATGACAAGGGCAGGCTTTGAATTTGACTTATAGTTGGGCAAAATAACTCCTAATTATTGCTCTAATTTCCTCTTCATTGGTGGAAAGTTCTCTTTTCATTTCTGAGACTAATAATTTGATTTTCTTCTTTCCTTTTGGTAATCAAATTAACTAAAGGTTTATCTATTTTGTTGGTTTTTCCATAAAACCAACTCTTAGTTTTATTTATTTATTAATCCAATAGTTTTCTTTTTTTTCAATTTTATTAATCTTCCCTTTTATTTTCAGAATTTCAAATTTGGTATTTAATTGAGGGTTTTTAATTTGTTCTTGTTCTAGCTTTTTAAATTGTAAACGCAAGTATGCAAGTAAGCATCTAGAGATATAAAATTTCCCCTAAGAACCACTTTGGCTGCATCCCAGAAGTTTTGGTATGTTGTCTCAAAATTGTCATTCTCTTGGATGAAGTTACTGATTGTGTCTATGATTTGATGTTTCACCCATTTATTCTTTAGGATTAGATTATTTAGATTCTAATTCATTTTTGGTCTATTTTTCCCTGGCTTCTTATTGCCAGTGATTTTTATTGCATCATAATCTGAAAAAATGCATCCCATTTCTATCTCTATTTTCTTTTTTATATTATCACAATAAAATCAAATTATATCTGTAACAGAAATATAATTCTCAAGAGTTCTTTCCTTTTTACCTTTTTATGCTTCTCTTGAGTTTTGTATTGAAAGATTAATTTTTTTTTTGTTCAGCTCTAGTTTTTCATCAGAAATAAATGAAATTCACCTGTATCATTGAATGTTCATCTTATTCCCTGAAAGATAATGCTCAGTTTAGCTGGATAGTTGATTCTTAGCTGCAATCTAAGTTCCTTTATCTTTTGGAATATCAGATTCCAGGCCCTAAAGTGGAAGCTTCTAGGTCCTGATAATCCTGATTGTAGTTCCTCAATATTTGAATTGTTTCTTTTTTGCTGCTTGCAATATATTTTTTTTGGTTGATGTAATAATTCTAAATTTTAGCTACTGTATTCCTTGGAGTTTTCATGTTAGGGTCTCTTTTAGGTTGTGTCAGTGAATTCTTTCAATGGTTATTTTACCCTCTGGTTCTAGGACATCAGAGTAGTTTTCTTTGATGATTTTTCTGAAAGATGATGTCTTGGCTCTTTTTTTCATCATGGTTTTCAGGAAGTCCAATAATCCTTAGATTGTCTCTCCTAGATTTATTTTTCAGGTCAGTTGTTTTTCTAGTGAGGTATTTTACATAATCTATTTTTTCACTTTTTGAGTTTTGTTTGATGGATTCTTAAAGTTTTATTGAGTCATTCACTTCCTTTTGTTCAATTCTAATTTTTAGTGTATTATTTTCTTCAGTTACCTTTTTAAAGCTCTTTTTGTATTTGGCAATTGAATTTTTAAATGCATTGTTTTGTTTATTGCATTTTTTTTTCTATTTCACAAATTCTGTTTTTCAACTAATTGGTTTTTTTTTCATATCTATTTTGTAAGGAATTCTATGCTTTTTTCATTTCATCAGATCTATTTTGTAGGAAGGTATATGCTTTTCTCATTTCATAGTATATATTTTTAAAAGAGTTTTCTTCAGATAATTTCTGTTTTTCCTTTTCCATACCCTCTTGCAAAGATGTCATTTCCTTTCTTCATTTTTCTTCTAACTCTCTTTTAAGATCTTTTTTGAAATCTTCCAAGAAAGCCTTGTGAAATGGGGAATAGCTCATATCTCCCTTTGGGGCTTCATCTGGAGTTGATTTGCCTTTAGGAACCTCAGGGTTTGAGGTCTGTTCCTCTCTCTCTCTCCATAAAAGCTGTCTATAGTCAGAGTTCTTTTTGCTTTTTTGCTCATTTTTAAAAGGGTTGAGGTCTGCTCTTAAGGCAAAGGAGTGACAGCTGCTTTAGTTTCCCTTAGGGCTGGTATTTCTGACTGACTTCCTTGCTGGGTAATAGCAGCCAGATCCTAGGGCTTTTCAGGGCTCAGTGTATTATAAATTGCCTTTTGTATTTGCTTTTAAATGTTTTACAGCAAATCTGCTAAACCATCCACTTGCAACCAGGACAGAGTAGCCTAAGGGCCTCACACAGAAGATTTCCCCTCCAGATGCCTCAATGTCCCAGTTAAGATACACATTTCCCTTTATGTGCCATATGTAGCAAAGGGCTACCCTCCCTGACAGGGTTGGGAACTAGATTATGTTTAGGTAAAAAATATATAGATTAATTAGGTAAAAGAGATATTATTTTTATGCATGTATAAAATATATATATGTACATATATAAATATTTTACATGTATATATGTAAAACATATAAAATCTATATAAAATAAAATATACATATATAAAATATTTATACACATATAAAATATTAAAAATATATATAAAATCTTAAAGAGATAAGATACATATATGTGTATTATATATATATATATATGAATATGTGTGTGTATTTGGATACACACATATAAATAAAATGTTTAGCCTCCATATGGTACTTTGTTACCTAAATTTTTTTTGGGAAAAAAAAGATTATTTTAAACTTAAATACCAAAAAAAAAAAAATAATAATAATATTTCCCTAAATACAATAGACCACAAAATAGCTAGAAGGCATACCTTATCATCTATCTTCTGAACCCGTTTATTGCATCTCTTTTGCATTGTTTATTGTACAATTATTTACTGTATTTATCTGAATTTTTAGTCTTTATAACTTGTTTTATTTTATATGATTGTAGTTCCTGGGTAAATTGTTTTTCTGGCTCTACTCATTTCACTCTGTGTCACTTCATACAGGTTTACTCAAATTTCTCTAAACCTATTATTTTTTATGGCACAGAGTATTGTATCCCATTCGTATATTGTGATTTGTTCAGCCATTTTCCCATTAATGGACATCCTTTTAGTCTCTAGTTCTTTTCCAGTACAAGAAAAGAGTTGCTATAAATATTTTTTGTACAATTGAGTTCTTTTCCTCTTTTTTGACCTCTCTGAGGTCAACCTATTGTTAAAGCATTACTGGGTCAAAATGTTCTGTGAATTTTGGGTATGGTTCCAAATTGCTTTTACAAAACAGTTGTACTAATTCAAAAGCTCTGGTACCTTAATTGGATGGCTATGTGGTATATTGGGTAGGATATTAGACTTAGAAGCTGGAATACTTTTCTTTTTGAATTCAAATTCAGCCTTAGATTCTAATTAGCTATGTGATTCTGGGAAAGCCACTTAAGGATGTTTGCCTCATTTGTCATTTGAGCTGGAGTAGGATACAGCAAAATCATTCCAGTATCTTAATCAAGAAAACTGCAAATGGGATCATGAAGTTGGACACAACTGAAAAACAACTGAACAGCTACAAATATACTCCCAAATCATATAACATTTAGAAATAAAATTCAAACTTACGGAACTGAAGATGAATTAATGTGGAATAAGGAACACAAATAGTCATTTATTTAGTACCTGCCAAGTGCCAAACACTTAAAAAATGTTTCATTTGATCCTTACAACAATCCTGACAGCTAGGTGAGGAAACTCAGGCAGACAAAGATTAAATAATTTGCATTATAGTTTACCCAGGTAATAGAGTACCCTTAGTTTGGATTTGAACTAGGGCTTTTCTGCCTTCATGCTTAGCACTCTACCTATTGCATCACCTATTTCCTCATGTTTTGGAGTGAACAATGGCATACTGATTTTGAAATTAGAAAAACTTAGGTTCAATTCTGCCCCTAACCCATAGTGACTGCATGATCTTAGACAAATCACTTAAGGCCTCATAAAACTTTCTGATATTATAATTTAAATGAGTGGCTGATCTGCATTTACAAAGAAAATTTCTACATCTAGAATTTTTTACTCTGATGATATCATCATTAAAAAACAAACATTTCGTGATCAAAAGGACAATTTCATTAATAAATGGATGAATGCTAAATGGACAAAGATTTAGAATCAGAATTTTAAAGCTGAAAAGATCTTTTGATTTTAATTTTTAATAAATTTTAAAACAATTTTAATAGCTTTTAAATTTTTTTCAAATACATAAAAGATAATTTTCAACATTCATCTTTGCAAAACCTTGTGTTTCAAATTTTTCTCCCTCCCTCCCCTATAATGACAGCAAGCAATCCAATATAAATTAAACATGTGCTATTCTTCTAAACATATTTCTATATTCATCATGTTACACAAGAAAAATCAGATCAAAATGGGCGGGGGGGGGGGAAGCAATCAAGCAAACAAACAATAGCAACCAAAATAAAAGATGAAACTATTATACTTTGACCACATTCAGTCTCCATAGTTCTTTCTCTAGATGCTGTTGTCTCTTTTTATCACAAGTTTTTTGGAGGAAAAAGCTGACACTTTGGATAAAGTCAGATAATTTGCTAATGGCAGGGTTTATACCAGAATCCAGGTCTTTTGAAGCTTAGTCCAGTTACCTTTTTTTAATACTATGGATATATGGACATATATCTTATATGGGTATTAACAAACTCTTTCCATATCAACAAATCAATGACAGTAGGAGGTCCCAATTTGTCAGCAGGCTTATTATAGAAAGTCAAACATTATAATGACATTTAAAAAAATCATTTGAATTCTTATATAGGAATAAAGAATTTTCTAATGATAGTATTTACCAGAGAATAAAAATTCCTACAAAGTCTAGACATACAGACCATATTAAATAATTACTTCATTATAAGCAAGGCCATTATGGATCAGTAGCTCTGTTTTAGTTATTTATATGTGGAAGTTAATGCTATGGGAGAAGGACCTGAGGATGTAGAGGGCAAAGAAATCCAGTCTTTTCTGAACTCATCCATTTCCCCCAAGTTTCTCTATGAGGTGAAAGGTCAGCTGGCTTGACCTTGTGAACGGAGTCTCAGGAATTTCTATTTCAGGTAGATTTTTCTTCCCTAGAAGGAGGATAAATGAGTTTACAGAGGGTGAGGTAGCTAAAATAATATCCCTTGTCATCTTTATGGGATCTGGCAAGAAATCACTGTCTCAATGAGGAGAGTAACAAAGTATAAAAAAAGCGAAAGGAGAGGAAAGGAGAGGAAACTCGAGACTGGAGCCTGTGACGTGACTGATGCTGCACCTCTGGGTTGGGAATCCCCAAAAAGGATGAGCTGGAAGGAGATCAGGGATGCAGCCAAAGAGATTGGGGTCCAAAGTGCCATGATCTTTCTCTTTCTTTCTTTTCACATACTCAGGGCAGTTTGCTTTGTGTGTTCTTTGTCTGAGAGCAGAATAAATATTACATTTATGGGCCAGTAACACTGTGCTAAAGAATGAGGAGACCATAGAGCTCAAGAGCTCAAGACAACCCCATGGGAAACCTTCCATTTGAGCCAGAGGAAGGCTGAATGGGGGAAACTGGCAATCTCCAGGCAGTTCAGGAGCAATAGGTAACAAAGCAAGTACTTAAATGGTTAGCAACTGAAGAGTAGAAGGAATTTCTGGTATTATTAAGTTATTCTCTAAATTGTGATAGCATAACAACAAATACTTATTGATTATGATAATCCATTGCATGCAGATATTGGAGAAAGCCAGATTTGTGTTGATAAAATTAGACAAACTTGCCCATGATTGCAGAAGGACAACTAGCCCTAACTCCTCTGGATCACTCTGCTTATCAATGATTTTTTTGTTCCTTTCTATCCTCTCTGTTACTCTTTAATTTCCTTGAACTCAGTCAAGAACAGAAGGCTTGGAGTCAGGAAGACTCATCTTAGGTTCAAATTTAGCCTTAGATATTTCCTAGCTATGTGATCCTGGGCAAGTCATTTAACTCAGTTTGCCTCAGTGTCCCTATCTGTAAAATGAACTGGAGAACGAAATGTCAAACTACCCAAATAGGTTCATGGAGAGTCGGATATAACTGAAATAACGGAGTCAAGAACACAGGGATTCCAACTGCTCCATTCAAGTAGTAAGGTGTAGTGGGTATACCACTGGGTTTGAAATCAGGAAGATTCATCTTCATGAATTCAAATCTGGCTTCAGACACTAGCTCTGTGACTGTGGGCAAGCCAATTCTATTTGCATCAGTTCCTCATTTGAAAAATGAGCTGGAGAAGGAAATAACAAACCATTCTTGTCTTTGCCAAGAAAATCCTAAGTGGGATCATGAAGAGTTAGAAATGGCTGAGCAACAACTGTCCAAAGAGCCTCTAACCCTTAAGACTGGCTTTGTAGCTGACCTCAGGAAATTAACCCAGGCTCCTTCAAAGCAGGTCTCCTATTACTCTTTAGTTCAGCATTCAAATCTGTCCTCCTCTGAGCAATTTGTATTGTAAATTTATTTAATGGATGAAAAACTATGCAGCTCTTTATTGATATGCAAATGGATGTGGGATTCAGTGTCATAACTAGAAGGACAAGTCATATAGAGGAAAGTTATCAGTATCTCTAAGAGAATTCAATGCCACATAGAAGATAGGTTCCCACATTAAGTACAAGAAGAAAAGGGTCAGGTGAAGAGAAGCAATGAAGTGTAGAGAGGAGATTGCAAGATGATTGGGGATGGGGTGGGGTGGAAGTATGGTTGGATTATTCAGAAACATGACTGGTTCTTATTATACTGAATAAAAACACACAGAGATGGGGAATGGCCAATATTTTAGTGTAAGAAGGGCCATTGTCTCATAATGAAGAGTCAGTATCATTTATAATAACAAATTAGAAAATCATGGAGTTTAAGAGTTGGGAAAGGACAAGTTTAACAATACAGTTTATTTGTTGTTCCATTGTATCTGACTCTCTGTGATGCCATTTGGAGTTTTCTTGGCAAAGATATTGGAGTAATTTCCCATTTCCTTCTCCAGCTCATTTTACAGATGAGGAAACTGAGACAAAAAGAATTAAGTGACTTACCCAGAGTCACACAGTTAGTAAGAGTTTGAGGCTGGATTTGAACTCAGGAAGAGGCTCAAACCTTTATTCACTGCATCACTTGGCTGCCCTGGGAAGAGGAGAAGGTAGGAACACATTATGAAGTATAGATGGCGAAAAAGCAAAAGAACATCAACCAAAGCTTATTTGCAAAAGTGAAAAAAAAATTGGGGGTTACCTAAAAGATGATGGAGGGACTCATGGTAAACATAAGTAAGCTATACCATATTATCAATAAATGATTAAATGGCAGAAAGTAGGACTGTCATGGAGCAAGAGCAAGAGAGAATGGATGGAGAGCTTGCATGCTACACTTATATCTCTCCATTAATTTTCTTGCAGTGATAAGAAGACTTGCAAGAAGATTGCAGAATTTTTGGTGATGTTGAGTTATTTCAATCAAACACGACTTCATTTGGGGTTTTCTTTGGCAGACACAGTGACGTGGTTTGCCATTTTCTTCTCCAGCTCATTTTACAGATGAAGAAACTGAGGCAAACAGGGTAAAATGACAAACAGGGTTAAATGACTTGCCCAGGGTCACACAGCTAGTAAGTGTCTGAGGCTGGATTTGAAATCAGGTCTTCCTCCAGGCCTAGCACTTTTTCCCATTGAACCACTCTGATTTAAATATGGGTCAATAAAGGACTGCATTTTGTATATAAATTACAAACTTCAGTAGGAAGAAGCATAAAAAGACTCAGAAAAGTTTTTCTCTCTGGAAGCAAGTGGACTTGTGAAGAGAAACCATTTCCTAAAAGTATGTACAGTATACAGAAGACAGTCATGTAGGTTCACAAGAGATCTATCTAGGTGTGGGGCAATTAGTTGTTCTTCAGAGATGGACTACTTAGACTTTGTAATCTGCTGGTCTGCAACTGTTAAAGTAACGATGAATTACTTGGAAAAAGGACACAGTATAGAATTATGTAGATTATTATTATTATTTTTTTATTCAGGGAAACAATTGAATCAGGAATCTTCCCAGAAAACCCAGTGCTCCATATCTTGTCTTTGGGAACTCTTAAACTTGGGGTTGCCCACTGTCAACAGGTAATCGCAGTTCCATGGAATTTATGTGAAAACTAGATTTATTATAGGAGAAACGAACATGTAAAATGTTCATGTACTGTGACTTGTCCAGGGTCACATATCTAGTAAGTGTCTGAAGTCAGATTTGAACTCATGAAGATGTCTTCCCGATTTCATATCTTACACAATAGCAAAGAATTCATAATCCAAACATTTTACATGTTTATGAAATTTTAACAAAGAGGAGAAACAATTAAATAGGAATGATGGGGAGGAGAAATCACAAATACGTAAGATGGAAAAAGCAGCATTCTTTTCCCTTGGGAAATGCTAGACTGTAAAGATAAGATGGTCTGCCTATAGAGAACTATAGGGATCCCAGATATAGTTTCTTAATCTATTGCACACTGATTGCTATTGTTGACTCTCAAGGACACAGAGGGGAAAATTCAAAGAGAATCAGAGAGACCACCAAGTTCATATTTATAGGCCACAAAGAGAGGCAACTGATTTTTATGTAGCCAATCATTGGGAAGATGTCTTAGGCTCTGAGGGAAATTAAGTGATCTTTATAGAAAGAGGGCTAGAGTCAAGAAGACTCATCTTCCTGAGTTCGAATCCAGCCTCAGTACTTGCTAGTTCTGTGACCCTGGACAAGTCATTAATCCTGTTTGCCTCAGTTTCCTCATCTATAAAATGAACTGGAAAAGAACATGGGAAACTATTTCAGTAGTTTTTCCAAGAAAAACCCAAATAGGGTCACTGAAAATTTGATGTGATTGAATAGTATTAAACTCTGAAACTTAATCTGTTTAGATTTTGGGAGCACAGACACATTCCATAAGGAGGTTCCCTTTGGTTGCCTTCAAACAATGATCCGTGTTATGGAATGTCAAGTTGATTGAAAGAACTCTTCAAATAGAACAGGGATTCCCCAGATCATCCTCTTACATGGGAACAAATGGGATAACTGTAGGAAGGAGAGAGTGCGGTGGAATGAGGTAGAATGAGAACCAGACTTTACATTCATGGTCTGAGCTGAGATCCTAGAAAAGTAATTTAAACTTTCTGAGCCTCAGTTTCTTCAAGTACAGAATGGAAATATTAATACCTTTACTCTCCGCCTTATTGACTTATAAGAAAAATGCTTTGTAAAGTCCTACATGCATGTAATAAAAGCATCATGGTGTAGTGCATAGAATTAGTCTTAGATCAGGAAAGCCTGAATTCAAGACACAAAATAGTTAATGATTTTCAAATCTACTTAGCTTGCCTTAATTTTTTTGCAGACCATTTATCTTGAATCTTCAATTGCCTTTCAGATGTCTTGAATTTGGGGCAGTGAATTAGCAAAATGGATAGAGCATCAGAACAAGTCATATAGCGCAGAAATGAGTTAGGCTGTCCAGTAAACATGTTAAGCTCCACGTGTTCCAAAGAGAGCTCATTTTTCCCCCTAATGACTCCCATCTCCTAATTTCCCCATTACTATTGGGAGCAACACCGGTCTCTTCATCCCTCAGGCTGAGTGTCCATCACCCTGACTTCTCACTATCATTTCTCCTTCCAATCTGTTGATGAGTCTTTATTGCAACGTCTCTAGAATACACTCCATTCTCCCCAACACTACTGCCATTCAGTTGTAGGTCCTCAACACTTCATGTCTGTATTATGGCAACAGTCTCATGCTGGTGGGTTTGTCTGCCTTGTCTCTGGGTATCCAATTCACCTTCCAGTCACCAAAAAGTTGTTTATTCTAACAAGCAGGTCTACTCAATAACTCCATTGCCTCCCTATTACTTCCAGAATCAATTTCAGTATTCAATGCCTTTCATAATCTAGACCTTTCCTATCTTTCCCTAGCTCTGTGACCCTGGACAATAAGCCCTGAAAAGCTTCGCAACCTTCACATTAGAGATGATCATTCTCCTTGAACACCCCATATGTTCCAAAGTGGATGAGCAGTCCTGGAAAGGGTTATAGTGTCAACCTAGCACTCAGCTTTCATCTATGGCTCCAAGAAGCTGTAGTTTACCTCCTGGTGCCATCTGGCTAGATGGCCAAACCAGGTTGAGAGTGTTCCACGGGGGTGTCAGTGTGTTAGGGGGTATCTGCCCCAAGCATGTGAAGAACACCCAGTGGAATGAGTGGATGAGAGCAAGATGTTCCAATGGTCATTAGGCAGCTAAAGCAAGCAGCATGCAGAGCTTAGAGCTTGGGACATCACAGATGTCCAGATCATTCATCCATGGCATCCTGGGCCATCGCTGGTATGAGACAATGAGGCTGTCGACTCTGTATAATTCTGCCTCTTTAAATCCAATTCCTGGACAAGTCAAGATACCTCCCCATGATGTCAGTGGTTCTCTTCAAAAATGATGGACAAAACATTTTACGTCCCAGTATATTCTCTGACAACCTTGCTGTTCCACAAACAATCCATTCCCCTTCTTGGTTCCAAGCATTTCCTCTGTCTCCCAAACTGGAATGCCCTCCTTTCTCATTTCCACCTATGAGCTTCCCTGACTTCCCTTTCATCTTCTGTAGGAAGTCTTTCCCAACCCTCTTAATTCTAATGCCTTCTATTTATCCTGTAAATAAGCTCCTACATATTTGCTTTCCCCATTAGATTGTGAGCTCTTTAGTGAACGTCCTTTGCTTCTTTTTGCATCTCTAGCATTTAGCATAGTACCTGGTACATAGTAGGCACTTAATATATGTTTATTCATTGACAGACAAGCTCTTAGTACCCTAGGCAATTCTCTAAGATTATATATTGCAGAAAACCCGTCAACTTATATTAGTAAAAGGAATTTTCCTCAGTTTGAGCTCTTTATCCCAATGAGATTTTAGGTCTGTTCCTTAGCCTCATATGTATGTTATTTAATTGATAGTCTTAAAATGGTGACCCAAAATGGAGATAAATAATTTCTGGGAACAATTTGTAAAAGCTGTGTTAAATTTTAGAATGGCATGAAGGTACTTCATGCAGCCACATTTGTAAATACATCATAAACATTTAAATAAATATCTCAACAAGGGCAAATACAAGTGTAACACAAAACTGAGGGGATTAAGTTGCTTTGTAAACCACCAGGTGGATTTACCTAATCCCTGATGATTTACAAAGCAGTTCAGGCCCTTCCTTGTGATTTATCCACCTTATTGAGTCTCTTGCCCAGTTTCCAGGGGACTTAATGCGGGCATATTATGAATTGCATAGCATGATTTCTTAGAAATTAAAGCATGATCATTTCTAAAATGCTCTCAGGGTATTTTGAGCTTTTTTTTTTTTTTCCCCAGACTCCCTTGGAGTGGAGTGAAGGAAGGTTCAGTGGTCTCCTGAGTGACATTGGTTGCTGAGCCGAAATGGTCAGACAGTGACAGTGGGGATGGAGAAAGGAGATTTCTCTTTTCTTTCCTTTGACAACTACCACCCTAGGACTCAGAAATGGGGTGAGGCTGCCTAGTTCTGCCTTCCCTGATCCACGAATAATCTGAGATCCCTCCTAATGCCTTTAAAACCTCTCATCTTGTCTCTTAGATTTCAAAAGAGACTAGTGGACAGATAATATAGCTGATAGCTAGGAATTGTCACTGCTTGAAAATTAGATTTCCTGTTGTTGTTTCCAGATGCATACCAAATAAGGAAAATCCTTCAAAATGAATTGCTCTTCAGTTCCTTAAGAAAACCTTTAGTGTGTGTGTATGGAGATGTATGCATGCATATACATCCAGGAAGCCTACCATATCACTGACACAATGAGGTATCATCCAAATTTTATTAAGAATATATGACATCCCTCAGACAATTGACACTTCCTGACTGTGTGATCCTGGACAAGTCACTTAACCCCAATTGCCTCAGGGGGAAAAAAGAATATGTGCTATCATACAAATATTCCAAAAGAGTTACAATAACCAAATGTATCATCAAGTGGAAAATATTCCTGTTAAATATTCCTGATGCTAAATGAAGAGGAGCATCTAAAGGTAGAAATTTGAGTCTGGAAAGAAACTTGAAAGTCATCCAAATACTTTTGTAAATGTTTACATTTTAATTTAGGATATATTACCTATTATTATCTAATCTGAACCTCTAATTTTACAAATGAGGAAACTGAGGGAGGGATAGAGAATTTAAGTGACAAGTAATATGTCCCATAGCTGATTCAGAGTAGAACCGGTACAAGAACCTAGGTTTTCTGACTTCTAGTTCAATGTTCTTTGCATGACCTAATGAATATGTGGTGTTATTCACACTGTATTCCCTCTTATTCTTATAGAATTCAATGTTTCCATATTATGAAAGCAGAGTCGGACTGAACTTTAAGTTGGAATTTGTAAGTTGGAATATGTACAATTAGGTGTTACAGAATTACTCATTAGATGGTGATTCTCCCTCTAAATGGACAAAGTTAGGAAGCAGTGTTAACAGTAATGGCTTTTTCCCAGAGAATGTTTCTTCTCTAAAGTATTGTGCAGAGAGGCAGTGACAAGTGAAGATTTCCCTATAGGCAAAATTCTATTTTTAAGAAATATATGTTTTATTGATTATATGCCATTTCTTTTTATGTCATAGACATTTCTAGATGTAACCACCACCTAGAATTAACCCTTCTCTTATAACAAAGATAAATATTTAATGAAAAGCAGTTGTTAAAAGAATTGACTCTTTTGATGTAGTTAAAATTCTGACTTTTCAGAGATGAGAGTGTTTCATTATTTTTTTCTCCTAAACCAAGGTTAGTTTTCATGGTTACTAAGCATTTAGTTTCCTTTTATTGTTCTTTATTTTTGTTTATATTATTATAGTTATTGAACATACTGTTTTGGATCTAGTTATTTTTCTTTGCTACAGTTCAAAGACTTCCTTGGAATTTCTCACAGTCTTCATTTTTAAAGACACAATAATAGTAATATACCACACTCAGTCATTCCCATTGATGGGAAACCTGTATGTGTGAATCCTGTTGTTCACAATAAGGGTTTAATATTGTTCATTATGTTGTTCATTCAACTTTTGAAAATCCTCTGTTAATGGTCCTGGTGCTGGAGGACAGATTAGTCTGTGTCTGTCTTTAATGGTTTTAAGTGGAAACTGATGGTGAAGGAGGGGGCAAGTCCCAGATTGAGCCAGATTCAGAACAGCCAGTTCCTTTATTGCTTTCCAGATTTGTCTGTGGGAGGAAGGTCACCTAGTCCCATCTTTCAGGCATTATCTGGAGCATCTTCAGGAATGCCAGTTTCAGCTTGTTGTTGCCCAAAATAAATATGATTGAGTGAACAGAAGGATAGACAGTTGTAATCATCTCTCCAATCATCAATGGCAAATTGTCATCTGTCAGAAAATTGCTTAACATAAGTATAAAAAATACAAAAAAATACTATATAGAGAGAGAGGAAAGAGAATGATTTTGGTGGCTCTTAAATGCGCCTCAGTGCTGGGATCTCTGGAGCCAGAGATACTGTTCTTCATCTGCTGAGTATGTCTTCTCAGCGAAAGAATGAGTAGGAGAGATGAGCATTGAATTGCAAGGGGATTGACCATCCAGAGGGCACTCAAAATTAAAATGAATGAAATAATACTTTTTTTGGTAATGTTTTTAGTGCAATTTGCTATGATTTTCATTTGTCTGCTGCTAAAATAAACAACGGATTTTTTGATTTGTATTACTATGCTGAAAAAGGAGAAAAACACAGAGCCCAACAGAGTCTACATAACTATACAGGAAACTCTCCACTTCAGCCAGAGGAATGCAGAGTGGGAGTAATTGGAAATCTTTAGGCAATAGTAGACACTGAGGCAGGTGGATAAACAAATGCTTAAAAAGTTAATAAATATCTAGACAATATCAATAACTTCACATACTGTCATTTCCTCATAAAAATGGGATAGATCAGTGTTAAAATATTAACTATAGATACCCAAAGCAAGCATATTCTGGACAGGGCCAGCCTGGTAATAATGAAATCAGACAATGTCATCCTTTTGCTCTTGACCCAGTTGATGCAATTCAACAGCCCTATGAAGCCATTATAGCAAAAAGCCAGAATTAACTCAATGATGAAGACCACTAAAAACATACTTTTGGTTAGATTTAGCATGATTAAAAGCATATTTAGCCTTGATTTTTGAATTTTCTATAAATCTGTCTCCTTTTACTTAAGTTTCTTTGACCCGGGTTCAGAAGATACAGATACTTGATATTCCACTCTCATGATAATGTTTTCTTCTTTGTGTTGGGTAGGTTTCTGCTTTTGATCAGAGTATGCCCAAGCTTGGAGATGTCACCTGTTAGTGTTCATTGGATTAGCCCTCAAATTTTTCTTCTTCGTGATCTGGCTTGGCCCTTTCTATTATAGATGAAAAAACCAAGTAGCTCTTTGGTAAGATGCAAATAGAATCAGTGTCATATTGAGAAAGGAAAGATCAGAGTCACGTGGAAGAAAATGTTTGTGGCTTAAACAGAGGAATATCTAGTTCTACATAATTACATCACGTGATTTTTACTCTTATCTGAACCTGACAAAGGGAAGAATGTGAAATCTACCACCTATGGAACAGGGTTTGGATCTTGATTTCTGGAAAAAGTCTAGAACAGATTTCTAAAGGGATGGAAAGTAAATATCTGAACAAAGGAGCAGATATTATAAAGAGCCAGACTGCTTTATCAAGAGCAAGTCAAATAAGACTAATTTAATTTCTTTTCTTGACTGGGTTATTAAACTAATAGAATGGAGAAAGTTGTAGATACAGTTTAACTCTTTTTTAATCAGTCTTTTATATTGTTTTTTTTTTCACTTGAGAAAACTCAAAAAGAGGATTATATAAAACCTGTGAATGTTTATTTCATAATACTTTTAAAAAAAGCATATAATAATTTCCACACATTCCACAACTTCCCTGCTTATTTCAACTTGGTTCTGAACTTCTCTTCCCTTTTATGTAATTAAAAAATGTTTCATTAGCTCTCTTTTTGGAGACATCATTATTGCTATACTCTGTCTCCCTCTAATCCTCCCAATTAAAAAGAGAGAAAAAGAAAATCTCATGTAACAAAAAAGCATGGGCAAACAAAATAAATCCACACAATAGTTGTAGCAAAAAACCAAAACAAAACATATTTATTTCTATCCCTTGAGTTCATCTCTTCCCTGTCAGGATGTAGGTAACATTTATTTCATCATAGGACCTCATCACAGGTTGATTATTGCCTTTCTGAGCTAAATCTTTTGAAGCTGTTTTTCTTTGCAATATTGTTCTTGCCCATGAAAACTGTTTTCCTCGTTCTATTTAATTCACTCTGCATAAATTTATACCACTCAGAATTTTCTGAGATTGTCTTTTTTATTACAATACACCTTTCTATTCCATTAAACTTACCAATCATAACTTGTTCAATTATACCCCAATTGATAGCAACTTGTTTCTCATTTTTTTTTGCGTGTCTTGTTCTAGGAGAGCTGGACATGAAGGCAGATTTTCTGAGTTCTCAAACATAACTCTTTTCATAATACCATTATGCCCCCAGCTTCTTAGTTTCCTTTATACTTTTCCTGTACTTCTCAATACTATGACCTATTTATATCAAAAGATTTTAGGTGCATGTACATATTCCCATCATGAAGAGAATTAGTTCCAAATTAATTTCTTCTATGCAGAATTTCTTTGTTTACTTTTTTCTTTTTGAGAATGAGCATAACTTATATGTGTAAAACTAGCAAAAGCCAGCAGGGAGGATTTATTATTATTATTTCCTGGAATAAACATTCTATTTACTATCCAGAGTCTTTGATCTGCACGTTTATTTGGATAAGTAGCTATTACCATCTGATGGCACAATCAAATAATTTTTTTCCTTTTTAGTAAGGGAAGGATGAATTACAAGGTATATACTAATAATATAATATGAATTTTAAAATGTGGCAGAAACCATACATCTACTTCTTATTAGTCTACCATAGTGCTAGATGAAATATAAGGCACCCTCCTTTCTCTATGTGTTTTAGCAAATCCTTCTAAGTCATCCAAGTAATGCAGCTCAGCTGCCCACCTTTAAATTTCTTCAATATATTATTATTATTTATTTAATATGGATTGCTGATCAGAGAGTCCCTAACCAATCTGATGAATTCCCCAATCATCCTAATGTACTCTTACAGGATGCTGGCTTTTGTTAACAAGCTCTTTACTAACGCCTCTTTTTGGAAGTGTAAGTATGACCAATGGTGTCTCCCAAGAGGACACAGGTTACTCTTACATTGCTGGGCAAAACTCAGGAGGATGGATGCCTGTCAGATTTGCTGCTTTCTCCTGAGGTCAGTAAAAGTGGGCTGACAGAACAGTTTGCCCAAAAGGGTCTGTAAAAGAATAGATTATCAGGTAGGAGAATGGGTGGGGAGGAAGGAAAGAGACCTGTGCTTTTGTATAGTGCCCTATACTGAGAAACTAGAATAGCTACTTTGGGAGTTACTTGTTTTTGCCCATAACAAATCATAAACTAACCTAAAATTCCTGAGAACAAGCTTTCCCAGCTCAAGACATGATAGCAGTCAGAGAAATAAGAGACTTCCACCAGAAGTTCATGGCAGAAGATGTTTATTTAGCTGAAGTTTCAGAAGTTGGGGTTCAGATCCTATTTTTTTTTTCAAGTATGCTATCAATGCCTTCTGTTTTATTTTTTATTTTTATTTTAGTCAATGTCTTTTTAAAAAACTGAATATCTATCTTTTTTCATTGATAGTTGAGCTCAGGTTTGTAGGATATATAATTTAGATATGCATCTTGAACTCCTTTGCTTTTAGGAATTTATTATCATATTCCCTTCAGTTTCTAATGGGTGCAGAATAATCAAGCGATATTTAAATTTCTTTTCTTTTATAGTTGAAGGTCTTTCCCTTGGCCACCTGAAAACAATTTTAAAATTTGAATTATTAAACTTAATTACTATGTGTCTCAGAGTTTGAAGAATAGGAATTTTTTTTGGAGGTAATGTGTGGGACTCTTGATTAATCAATCCTTTTGGATTTTTGTGTACAGAAGTTCTGAGAGTTTTCTTTTTTAAAAATTATTATTATTATGGCTTTTTACTGACAAAACATATGCATGGGTAATTTTTCAACATTGACCTTTGCAAAAACTTCTGTTCCAACTTTTCCCCTCCTTCCCTCCCTTTCTTCCCCTAGATGGCAGGCAGTCCCATACATGTCAAATATGTTAAAGTATATGTTAAATACAATATATGTATACATATTTATATAGTTATCTTGTTGCATAAGAAAAATAGGATTTAGAAAGAAGGTAAAAATAACCTGGGAAGAAAAACAAAAATGCCAGAAAACAACAACAGAAAGAGTACAAATGCTATGTTGTGGTCCACACTCATTTCCCATAGTTCTCTCTCTGGGTGTAGCTGGTTCTACTTATCACTGATCATTTGGAACTGATTTAGATCCTCTCATTGTTGAAGAGACCCATGTCCATCAGAATTGATCATCATATAATTTTGTGGTTGCTTTGTACAATGATCTCCTGGTTCTGCTCATTTCACTCAGCATCAGTTCATATAAGTATCTGAGAGTTTTCTTGTATTATTTTTGGCATTATGGTTTTCCTGTTTGCCTTATTTTTCTTGGACATATATGCTCTTTAAATTGTCTTTGTATACATCCTGTCTTTGAGATCAACAACTTATGCCTATTAGAGAAACAGTGAGTTCTGTTAGCATTATTTTCTTTTGCAGCTCTTCTTCTAGATGGCTCTTTATTCTAATGTACTTGTATTACAAGTCTGTTTTTCTCTTTTACTCTCCTTGATTTTTGCCACCATGGATTCAAGTTGTTCTATTCTACTAAGTATTTTTGCTGTGCAAACCATATATTCTGTTTCTAATTTCTAACATTATAATTTCTTTTTTGAACTATTATGGAATATTTTGCTTTTGTTTTATGTTCTTCTAGTATACTATAGGATTCTGTGTTTTATCAAGCATTGGCTCAGTTTTCCTTTTCTAGTATTATTTGTTTACCTTCTAATGGTAATAATTTCTCTGTTGATATGTCTGCTTAAATTCTACTTTTTGATTGAATTATCTCCTGAGACTTTTGGGTAGTTTTAGTTTTTTTCTTATGTTATTTTTTCACTCATTTTCACTAAGCTCTGGTTGTGCTTCAATTTTTAGCTGGGGATTCTCAGCTGGATTCCAGTTCCTTTTCCTTCAGGCCCAGTAGAGCCATTTATTCTTGTCCTTTGCCCCAATTTTTTTTTTCATTCTTTAGTTCCTCCTTAATTATTATCTTTGGCTTTTTGTAGGGTTGGGACAGGTGAGGTGGATTTTTAGACTTGGGGTTTCTAACCTAGGATCTCTTAGAATGAAACTCATCTCCATTTCTTCCCCTCTATTTCACAGGACAGGCAAAGTCAAAGTCTACCTGCTGCAGCCAGACAGGGGAAGAAACACAGGGTTAGGTCAAGTCAGCAAGTCTTTATTGTGCTTGCTATGTACTAGGCACTGTAATAAGTGTCAAGAATATAAATACAAGCAAAAAGAGATCCAGTTCCTGCTCTCAGAGAGCTAGCATTCTGATGAAAGGGAAACATAAAACTAAATGGGGTTTGGAAGGAAAGTATCCATTTGGGGGATTCCAGAGAGTCAATATTGGAGCTCATAGAGGAATAAAGGAGTGAATATGACTTCAAATATAATGGTCTGGGAGGAACTGACTAAGAAGAAAAAAGACTACAGGGAGGACTGATCTTTCAGGGAAAGAAGACTTGGATTATGGTGGAAAAAGAAATCTGGAGAGTTAGGAATGGTATCCAGAGAAGAAGAAGGGGGTGAATTTGCATGAGCCTCTAGACTCTCTGTAGTGGAAGGGAAATGCAAAACATAAGTCCTTGGGTCAGTTCATACTGATATGATTTGTTCATCCTGCAATAGATTGAAGACTGGTGGGGAAGGGGTGTTGAATGAATGTGATATGGGCTATCGTTTTTCCACTATTAATTCAGGAGGCTGTTACCTTGTTGAGTATCTTGCTTTATTTCTTCTGTGAATTTGGCTATAATTGCTGTACCTCTGGCGCAATTGTCCCCTCCTCCCCTCTCCAAGCATTAGTAGTGATTATAGAAAATATTTAGTCTCCTCCATTTTTTTCTCCTCCTTCCTTACCTATCTACCCTCCTCAAGATAGCAAGTAATATGATGTAGGTTATACATGTACAATCATTTGTTTCCATATTTGTTATGTTGTGAAAGAAAAATCAGAACAAAAGGAAAAAAATTAAGAAAAGCAAACAAAAAAAGGGTGAAAACAGTACACTTCCATTTACATTCAGTCTCCATATTCTTCCGAAGGATGCAGATGGCATTTTCCATCCCAAATCTATTGGAATTTTCTTGGATCACCACATTGCTAAGAAGAGCTGTTTATCTCAGTTGATCATCACATAATCTTGCTGTTACTGTTTGTAATAATCTCCTAGTTCTGCTCACTTCACTCAACAGTATTTCATATAAGTCTTCCAGAAGTTTTTGAAATCAGCCTGTTCATCATTTCTTGTAAAACAATAATATTCCATAATGTTCATATACCATAACTTGTTCAGCCATTCTCCAATTGATGAGCATCCACTCAATTTCCAGTTTCTTGCCACTGGGTATATACTTTCCCATACCCTCTCATTATATGTAGAGTGGACTTTTCTACTTAACACCAGCATTAATTGTCTTTTCATATCTATCTATCTATCTATCTATCTATCTATCTATGTCTCTCTCAGTCTGTCTCTGTCTTTGTCTCTCTGTTTCTCTCTCTATCTGTCTCTCTCTCCGTCTCTAGTCTCTCTTCTCCCCCCTTTGTCTCTCTCTGTGTGTCTCTCTGTCTCTCTCTTTCTCTGTCTGTCTCTGTCTCTTTCTGTCACTGTCTCTGTCTTTCTTCCCATCTCCAGTTTTTCTTCTCCCCGTGTGTGTGTGTGTGTGTGTGTGTGTGTGTGTGTGTGTGTGGTTGTGTGTATTCTTTTTTTCTAGGATGATTCCTAATTACAAGATGGTACTTTAGGTTTTGGTAGGGGAGCAGGTACAGTGTAGGATCTGGTGAAGAAGAAGGCTGGCTCGAATGTCAAAGGTTTCCTTAATAGTCACTCCTTGTTCAGTTCCCTTCTGGAGGGAGCTTATGAGTTTTTTGAAGGCTTTTGTGTGCGTTTTTTAGGGCTTTGTTTCTGTTTATGAACTCCTGTGACTTCTTTGTGCCTTCTGTATTTTCCATGGTATATATATGGAAGCTGGGGACTATTTTTATTCACATTTGGAGAAACTTAGAAGCCAGTTAGAAGCCTGGAAGGATTTCCTCCCACTTCAGGTGGGAACAAATCAAAGAGGAAAAAAAAATGATTCTATTGTTTTCAGCCTCTAGGATCATATCTTTTCTATATGAGCCCCAGCTTCCCAGTCACCTCGTTTTACCTTGTGATATGATAACTTATATTATCTACCTCCTGGCATTGGTCTGATGAAGCCACTTTATAAAGCACTACATAAATAAAAGATAATATCATTATTATTATCCTCCCGCCTCCTATATCTCCTCCTCAAAAATCTTTCTATGCCTTTTCAGCTTTTCAAATATCTAGTATATGGGAACCTAGTACAAGCGACACTTGCCTATTTCAAAGACTTTAATGTTTGTCCCTGATCACTGGTTACCCCATCATTAATATTGCCCAAATTTAGGAACTCCACAGTTAACTTTTTGCTTCCAAAGGGAAAACCCTTGTCCTCTCTCTGTATATTTAATTTATATCTATACATGTATATGTTTAAATATATGCACATTATATACACATATTATTTAACATATTTTAATAATTGGATTACCAAAACAATCTTTTGAAATAAAATTAGATTTTATCTAATGTCTTAAAAACTTTACTTTATGTAAAAGAAAACTTTACCAAATAGACATCATTTTGTATATATATATATATGCATACATATATAGGCACTCATATATATATATGTATATATATATACATACATACATAAAATCATGTATAATGTTTAATAATGATAATAATAGTAGCCAGCATTTATGCAGAAGGGCTTTGAACATATTTTCTCATTTTATTCTTACAACCATCCTATGAGTTAAGTACAAATATTATCATCTCCATTTTACAAGTGAGGAAAATGAGGTGGACAGAGACCAAATGACTTGCAGTTGTTCAGTATCTGAGGTGGAATTTGAACTCAGATCTTTCTGACTCTAGGTTCAGTGCTCTCCCTTCTATACCACTAGGTATCTAGAATAGTAGAATTTAAAAAGCTTGTAGTACCTCCATTGTCCTTACACTAGGGGGTACAGGAACCCCTGGCTCCATCTTTCATGCAGCCCTTCTTCAGACACAGCTGCTTTAGGAATGCTTCCTTCAGGGTTTTGTTTTGCAGAATTAGGATAAATGAGTGCACAGAGGGATAGACAGGGGCGACCAACTCTATAATCATTATTAGCACCTTGGTATCTTTCAGGAGAATAGTTGAGGTCCCGATGAACTGAATGACAAAATAAAAAACAAAGAGTAAGAAGTAGGAGAACATCGCTTTGGTGGCTCTCACGTGGGCTGTGGTGCTCATGTCTCTGGGGGCAATGGTACGGTGCCCCATCGCCCTGGTGTGTCTCCTCAAGGAGAGGATGAGTAAGAAGCAGGAGAACAGGGATGTAATGAATGGTACCAGTGTCCACAGGAAGTTAATAAAATGGAAGACATATAATTCTCTTTGCTTTCTTCTGACGTTTTCAGTGTAGTTTATAATGTTTAATGCCCTCATTTTTAGGAGTGCAAAAGCTATATAGTATTTTTTAATCAGTAACACAGTGTTGAAGAAAAAGAAGAGCACACAGACCAGCAGGATGCAGGGAATTACTCGAGAAATTCTCCATTTGAGCCAGAGGAAGGCAGGATGGGAAAAAACAGCAATCTTTAGGCAGTAGAAGACACTGAGACAGGTGGACAGCCAGATGCTTAAATAGTTGCTGAAAGTCCAGCAAGCTTCACGGATTGTAGTTAGTGTCACTTCGTAATAGAAATCAAGACCGAACATCAAGACAATACTATCAAAAATGAGCACACAATGCAGGATGATCCTGGAGAAAGCTAAGTTCATAATGATGAAGTCAGATAAGGAAATCTTGTTCCTCTTGATCCAGTGAATGCAATTGATGAACCCAAGAAAGCCATTCCCCCAAATCCCCAGAATGAACTCACCAAAGGCCATCAATAAAAAAAAGATTTGGAACACATCCAGCATGTTTGCAGATGGATCTCCTCACCCTTGGCAATTGTTCTGCTTATCTGGAGCCTTGCTCCTGTTCTACAGCTCCTCTGATCTGAGGTGAGTGCATACGCAGATACCTGCTTTCCCACAGGGTCAGTAGGACCTTTATGTCCTTCTTTGATTTGCTCTTGCTCGTGCCCCTCCCTCTGTCCCAAAGTGCTCAGAAATTCTTGCAATTGTTCCTTTCAAACTGGCCTGCTACTGCTCTCTAGTTCAGATCCCAAGCTTGGAGTTTTCTCCATTACTTGGAAAATGTCATTTAGTGGGTGAAAGACCAATAGCTCTTTGCTAAGATGCAAATAGTTGCAGGATTTAGTATCACACAGAGAAGGGAGCGGTCAGAGCCAGAGAAAATGGAGGATTCAAGTTCCACAGAGATAATAAATTTTTGTGTCACATAAAGCGAGTAGAATTAGTCCTTGATATACCAGAAAGCACAGTCTACTGGAGATGTATCTAGAACTTGTGAAGGGTGAAGAGACTGAATGGAAGAAATTTTTGGAGAATGACTCTTCCCAAACAAAAAAAGGTGTGTGTAATCCTTTTATCATTTCCATATATAAGTACAGTGGACTGTACTTTTTCGTGTACCAAGATCATATTCCATTCTCTTTGTGTGACATAGAAATTTATCATCTGTATGGAATTAAACTCTTCATTCTCTCTCTCTTTCTTTTCCTCCTCCTCCTCCTCCTCCCCTTCTTCTTCCTCTTCTTCTTCTTGTTCTTCTTCTTGTTCTTCTTCTTCTTCGTCTTCTTCTTCTTGTTCTTCCTCCTCCTCTTTTTCTTGTTCTTCTTCTTTTTCTTCTCCTCCTCCTCCTCCTCCTCTTCCTCCTCCTCCTCTTCTTCCTCCTCCTCCTCCTCCTCTTCTTTTTCTTCTTCTTCTTCTTCTTCTTCTTCTTCTTCTTCTTCTTCTTCTTCTTCTTCTTCTTCTTCTTCTTCTTCTTCTTCTTCTTCTTCTTCTTCTTCTTCTTCTTCCTCTTCCTCTTCTTCCTCTTCTTCTTCCTCTTCTTCCTCTTCCTCTTCTTTTTTCTTTTTTCTCTTTTTTTTTCTTCTTTTTCTTTTTGCATCCATTGGCCCTTCTGATCTCTAGATCTCTTACCTCCTAATTTAAGAAAGTAAAACCAAAAATTTCTTTTGTAACAGATAAGCATAACCAACAAAAACAAATCCCCACACTGACTATATCAAAAAATCTGTTTTATTATGCTCCTTTAGATGGGTAGGTAGCATGTTTCCTCATTGATTCTTTTTTATGCCATTTAAAATTTAAATTTTAAATTTAAGTTATAAAAATGTACTGAGAACATATTATAAATTAATTATAATTGAAATGTATAATGTATAAATGTACAAAGTTATAATCTAAAGGCACTTTTATTTCTAAGTAGAATTGATGTAGTTGATTACATGATATAATTTAAAACAAAATTTTAATAAAAAGTTTTAGTTATCCCTGAGAAACATTAAGAAAATGTTTTCAGGTAAAAGTTAAAAGGAAATAAATAACTTAGATTTTGTGGGAAAGCCCACACTACTTTAAATTATATAAAAATGCACAGAATCAGTCCTTGCCAGGTGATAAAGATGATCACATGATCATCAAATCTTTTGTTTCCCTCTTAATCACTGAGCTAGCCAACTGGAAAAATGATTTGTTTGAAGCTCCACTTGATTCAGAAGCTCTCATTATAGTTACACATCCTCCTCTGGAGATGGGATGGCCAATATGTTTTGCAGTTATGATCCAAAGGATGTCTGTGCTTAATACAGAACTTGTCATTACACTGATCACAAAGCAGCTTGAACATTTCTCTCTTCTTGCATCCCTCCTTTGAACATTGGTGTATGAACATCTTTTTCTCCTGAGCTGGGACAGTCTTCATCCATATGTTGTCCAACCACAACATCTGCGGTTTTCTCCCTATATTGGAATAGGGACATGACAAAGTGGGACACACTAAGACCTGCACATCCTTTTTATATGCAGCACTGAATTTATGCTGCTCCAACTGAAACAAGAGCTTTTACAGAAGACTTTATCACATGCGCTACAGTTTTTTAATGGAAGAAAAATCCAGCTGCTTGCAAGTTTTTTTCAGAAACAGTGCTTTCCCAAGTCTGGAAATTCCATCATGGAAAGAAAAAAGTGCCAGTGCCACAAAAAACCAGTTGCAAGGAGCTGTCGAAGACCTGAGGAAAGAAACTCCATTCCTGCCACAAAACTACTCCTACTCTCCTCATTGATTCTTTTCAGTCATTGTGGGTCACTGCATTGGTCCAGAGCCCTTAAGTCTTTGTAATGTGTAATTTATTATTTTTACTTTCCACTGGTAAATACAAAATTTTCCAAATTTCTTTGAATCCACACTTTTTATCATTATTATGGCAAAGATAATAATCTACTACATTCATATACTATGATAAATTCAATCATCTTTCAATCAATATTTTCTAGTTCTTTGCTACAAAAAAGGGTGCTACTATGAACGTTTTTGTACTCTTGGATCTTTTTTCTCTTTTGGGGGGTATCCTCATAAACACACAATATATATGTATTTGTATATGTGTGTATACCAAAAAAATAATAGCTAGTATTTATATAATTGCTTTGAGGTTTGCAAAGCATTTAGCAAATAAAGATTATATATAGTTTAATGACTGAATATAATAGGCATCTGTGTAGTGTCTACATACACATACTCATACAAATATATGTATATGTGTATTTATATGTAATTTTGCATTTCAAGTCCATCACCTCTCTGTAATGTATGAATGTAATGTATTTCATAATGTAATGATGTAATGAGAATATTCTTCATTGGCCCTTTTTTTTTCTCTATACTCTCTCCCCTATCAGTCTTATTTGCTCACAGCTCTCAGTACCTTCTCTGTGAGCTTAACTTCTAAATCTATAGCTCGAGACTTGACTTTTGCTTTGAGCTCCAAATGGGCGTTGCTATTTCTCTCACTTCTTATGTCCTTTCCACACTTATTGCTGTTATTCTATTACAATTCTCACTACTACCTGTTTAAGTAGGCTCTTAACACACATTCCTGCACTGCTCTCCATTTTTTAGTCTCTCATATCACTGGAGGAAAAATGTCTCTTATACATCAATTTGTTCATATTATTCTTAGGCTCAGAAGTCTTTAGTGGCACTCTATTGTCTCATGAATAAAGCCCAAGACTTCTTTAGCTGGCATCCAAGGCAGTTCTAGCACTGTTTTACCTCTCCCGACTTATTTTATCCCCTTATCCTTAAGGTGTAGGATGATCAAAGCATAGTGGTCAGCTTCTGTTCCCCACATGTCCCAAAGATCCTTCTTTCTTTATTCCTTTTCTCATGGTGCTCCTTATGTCTTCACCTGTTGAGTTCTTAGCTATTCCTTCATCTACAATAAAAGTTCTGCTTCTACCATGATATCTTCTGTAATTCTTCTCAATTAAAAAAACCCAACAACAATCCTCTCTCACTTCATACTTTGCTTTGTAACCCTAAGATGCACATATTTATTATTTAATGTTATATATTATAGCTGTCTCTGTGTTTTCTCCTCCTGCTATCTTGTAAACTCCATAAAAGTACAGACTAAGTATTTTTTTTTCCTGAGCCAATTGGGGTTAAGTGACTTGCCCAGGATCACACAGCTAGGAAGTGTTATGTGTCTGAGATCAGATTTGAACTCAGGTCCTTCTGACTTCAGGGATGGTGCTCTATCCACTCCACCACCTAGCTACCCCTACAGAATAAGTCTTACTCTAAATTTTGTACTTTCCCTAGTGCTTAGCACTATGCTCTGCACATAGTACATTCTTTATGCTTGGTGAATGAATAAATGAATGAATTGGATGGAGAGCTGCAAGTGATAAAGTTATCAACATTTATTAAGTGAATTCTCTATACCCGTCACCATGTTAATTGGAGGAGTAAGTTTGAAATGTTGAGGATAACTTATAGGTGGCAAACCTAAATAATTGTGAAAATAATGGTGTCTTTAGTTAGAAAGATAATGAGTTCAGTTTTGTGCACACTGAGAGTAGGATGCTTATGGAACAACCAGATAAAAGACCCAACAAACATTTGGAGATGCATGTTTGGAGTTCAGAGGAAATGAAACTGAATATATAGGTTTGGGAATTATCTGTAGAAAGAGATGATTAATTAACTAAAGAACTTTTGGAATTATTGTTAAAGGTCTTCAGAATGATCTCTCCCCAACTTGGCAACTTCAATGTCTCTAGGTAACCTGAATAGGAATGAATGATCTTTTACTTAGAGAATATCAACTTTCAAATCAAGAACACATTTAGAATTGCAATTCAAGTCATGTTTAGAATATTTAATATCACATAGTTTTTTTTTTTTTTAAGGACTACTTGTAAATGCCTTACCGCATGTTTGTTAAATGGATTGAATGTCAATAGATAAGAATTTAGTTATAAAGATGGAATTGTAGAGGTGGAAGAAGCACTTGAAATTGTGGTTCCAAACCCTGATTTTATAGATGAGTAAAAGGAGGCATAGAAAAATTAAATTTCTTATCACATATCCATAGTTAATTAGAACCACTCTCTGCAGCAACTGGAATAAGGACTTTTTGATTTTCAGGAGTTTAAAATGAGAAAGAAATCTAGTCAATTTCTCCTACCCATTTCAATTTCTTCTTTTGGGGAATTTCTTTAAATATTGGTTATATTGTCACCTAGCATTCACATTAAACAGAGGAAAAGGAAAATCGTACACAAGAATTATGTGTCCCAAAGAGACTTATTAAAGGATATTCTATTGCATTCTGCAGATGAAAGTGGGATGCTGCTAATCTATGTCCAAAGTGGGATTATGGTATAGCATTTTCCTTATTAGGGTAGTGATACTTCAATTTTAAAGATGGTTTCTCAGTTTTCCTTTTTTGTATAGAATAAGTCCCAACTCTTACATATTAGATGTGCTTTTCCTTCTGCAGGGTTCCAGGATGCTATGGGGGAACAGGGTGTTATCTGCCACCTCTTCTTCTTAATCTAAGTTTCGAAATCTTTGAACTCAGTGATTGGTTAAGGAGAGTCAAAGTATGAAACTGGAATGTTTTATGACTTGCTCAAAATTAGCCCCAAAGGAGGATAGTCTTGTCCATGTCAGGTACTATGAAGCCATTTGGGACCAAATGAACATTTATCTATGAAGTGAATTTTGGGGGAAAAGGGAGAAACCTCAGAAGATTTTAAGAGTAAAAACAAAAACAAAAAATCTAGAAACAATGAAACATATAGAATTCTAGCCAATATTTAATAAGAATATAAATCTTCCCAGGAAATTCAGTCTCTAAACTTGCCTTTTAAACACTAAGATTAGTAAAATGAACTCTGGTCTTTCTATCTGAGTGAGTATCAAATTAAGGAAGTGTTAATGGACTTTCTCTTTGGGATTCTATATATGAATGTTAACTCTGATTCTGTAGGGGTTAGAGGATAACTTCCCAAAGCACAAAGATCTTAATGAGAAAAAAGACTTTAAATATGAATATGTATGACTATATGCATTCTATAGCAAGTAATTTATTAATTTATGTTCTCCAGAGTGAGGAATAACACTACAAATAGCTTCAAAATTCTAAGAAGTGAATATATCTTTAAATGCATCTTAAAAAAAGATTATAGAAAGATTATGAACTGGATGCTCTGAAATGAACTGCAGCATAGTTTAACAGATATATTATACAACAGTATAACTATATACTTGTAGTTGTTGTACATGTAGCATCCAGAGTCCCCCTAACATGTAGGTCTGTAGAAAGCCACTCTAGATTTGAGATATTCTGTGAATGATCATCAATTCATTCAAAATCATCTCTCTTTATTCATAACTAATTATACATAGCCAACAAGCAGTTAAATCTGAGGATTTTGGTGCTATATTTTGGTTAGTGTACAGCCTCAGTGTTCCTAAATACTATGCAAAAATTTTCATTAAAAAGCAAGAAGTATAGGAGAAATATCTATAAACATTGTGACACAACATTCCAAAAGGCCCCACAATGAATATTAAACTCATGCTTTGGTGATTCCTTTTTATGTCACAATCTTAGATGAGATTCCTTCCTCTCTCAACTGACACCATTACTAGACTGTTTTCAGAGACAAACTCTTTTGCATAGCTTGGTTCTCAGGTGTGGCTCTGTTTTGTTTTTAATTGTTGAATCTTCATGTCCTTTCTCAACTAGAAGGGGATTTATTGCTTTGTCTGGACACCTATAGTGCTACCAAAGAAGCAGGAAGACATTAAGAACATTGCTCTTTGTTTGGGATTAATAGCTCTCCCTGACCCTAATCTAGAGATAATAAAATTTTAGAACCAGAAGATACCACTTGCTCTAGTGCAAGATCAGAGATTCCTTTTTGTTGAATTTTATCCTTTTTATACACACAGATTCAACTATCAGAATTCTTCTTTCTACAGGTCTAATTTTGCACCTAAATGCAATGGAAAAGAAGAAGAAAAAAGGGCGAGTCAGGTGTTGGATAAATCACATATCTTTCCTATTGTGTTTGAGACTTCCACTTGTAAGAGATTACACGGTCCCTCTCCCATCCAAGTACTGACAGAGGGCTAAGCATCCTATTATTCCTTCTTTTATTTTCCTTAAACATTTGGGTGGAATCATGAAATTCACTTAATGTATCCATAATCTCTATTAATTATTAATCTCAGTGGGTGCCAGGACTTTATCAATTCATAAAACATAATATCCTGGTGTCTTATTTGCAGTACAATTAAAGTGGATGACTAAGGTCAGAACTCAATGAAGTATAGAAGAAAGAATCTTCATAGTCCATAGCTCCATTTAATAGAGGATTAAATTCATATGCTTCCTTTGATGCTTAATACCAATGTGATCTTGAGTAACTCAATGGCTCCCATTTTTCTTTTTGTTAAATGAGGGTGTTGAACTAGTTGACCTGTAAATTATCCTTTAGCTGTTGATCTATGATTTCAGCCTTTCTCAGCTTAAGCAAGAGTATACAGTTATGATTTCATGTTAGAGTTTGTAAATAGTCTCAGCATGGCCATGTTATAATGGTTTTCTTTAAAATATGATTTTATTTAACATGTAGCTAAAGACAATTGACAGAGTTAAAAAATTTGCTGATATTAAGAACTTCTTCCAGAGAATGAGAGTTTGAGCTTTCATGGATACTGAAGTCCATATAGTCAGTGGTAAGTCTGGATTTCATTAGAGGGGAAGAGGAAAGAGAAAGCAGGGAATGGGTTGAAACTTAAGAAGTTATCATGATTGAATTTCAAAGCTCCAAAGGGACCAAGGGATTATCTCATCCAAGACCATTTTTTTTTTTTTTTTGGTCAATAATAGAATGAAAGAAAATAGTTAAATAACTTGTCCAAGATCACAAAGATAAGCAGAATTTTCACTCCAAGTCTTTTGGATCCAGTTCCATGGTTCTTTCCATTATATGATACCACTTCCTTAATTTTTGCCAAGAAGAAAATGTTATTGGAAAAGTAAGAGAAAATGGGGAAAGAACCCAGTACAGAAACAGATTGAAAGGCAATGAAGCATTTTTTTTTTAAAGGCTTGGGTGGAATTTTAAAGTCCTAAAATTTTAGCCTCCACTTTTTGACATGGAACATTTCAAGGAATGCTGCTTTAGGCACCCCTAGGATTAAAATAAAGGTTTGAATAGAGAGATAAGCAGAAAAATCAGTATCCCAGTTAGTCCTGTCAGTTTGGGGTTTGGAAAGAAATCATTGAGCATAGTTAGAAAGAGGGCAAGAAGAAAAGAGAAGATAGCTTTGATGGCTTTTAAATGGGCCCTGGTGCTCAGGTCTCTCTTGCCATTGTCATGCTGCTGCCTCTTCTGGGTATGTCCCCCCAGGGAGAGGATGAGCAGACCAGAAGAGAACAAGCACACGGAGAAGGGAATGACTGACCAGAGAGCTCCAAGAACATGTAGGACATAATATTCAGTTTTCTTTCTTTTGATTTTTCCCCAAAAAATCTACTGATGTTTCTGGAGTCCAGATCTAGATTCAATTGATCAGGGAAAAGACTGAGCAACTCTTAACTAAGATGCAAATTGGTACATTGTCACGTAGAGAAGGGAGGGATCAAAGTCTCACGGAAGAATGGGTTGTTTAGTGTTTGAAAGCCAAAAGATTGCAGTTCAATGCAGAAATTAAGATTTCATGCTACCTAACCAGAGGGAGAAGCAACATAGCCAAGAAGTAGAGTGCTACATTTGGGAAGAGGAAGAACTGAAATAAAATCCTACTTCAGATGCTTAAAATGTGACAGGTGCAAGTTATTTAACCACGTTGAGTCTTAGGCTAATAATACACCTATTCTATAGGGTTGTTGTTTGTGAAATAGGGTTTGTGTGAATGAATGAAAAAGGACTTAGCTTGTGAGTGCTGGGAGTACAAATAGAAAAACAAAACATTCTTATTCTCAAAGAGAGAATATTTCAATAGGGAGAGATAAAACAATTTTCAGATGCAAGTAAGATGGAATGAAAATCCTAGTAATCCTTAGGGTTGCAAGCAAGGTAGCTTGTGGTACTTCTTTAGTGTTATTCCCATGAATAAAATGTTGTCTGTTTCTGATATTGAGCTATTTTGATGGTGTCACAGATGTTGATTTTTAGAACAGCAACAACAAAACTCTTTGTCAACCTTAGATCACGACAAAAAAAAATTATTTCCTTAGAGCCATTCAGAAATAAAGAGTCATTGTTTCAAGATGAGGAAGAGTCAAATCGAAGGGAGAACACAGAATCATTAAGAAGAGTGAATTCTATTGTACAAAATGAGAGTATTGCACTATTATCAACTGGGAATGACTTAGCTATTTTTAGCAAAACAATGATCCAAGACGCTCCAAAGAACTAAGGATAAAAATTGCTATCCAACTTCAGAGAAAGAACTGATGGAGTCTGAATGCAGATTGAAGCATACTATTTTTCACTTTATTTTTCTTGTGTTTTCTTTATTTTAGTCTGTATTTTCTTCATAACAGGATTATGTTTTGCATCATTGCACATTCTTAACCTGGCAGCCAGATGGTGCAGAGGACAGAGCTCCAGGTGTGGAGTCAGGAAGATATCTTCCTGAGTTCAAATTTGAGTTCAAAGTAAGTCTCAGACACTAACAGTGTGACCCTGGGTAAATCACTCACCTTGTTTGCCTTAATTTTCTTATCTTGTGAAATCATCTCAGGAAAGGAAAAGGCAAACTACTCCAGTGTCTGTCTAGAAAACCTCAAATGAGGGGACAAGAATTAGACGTGATTGAAATGACTGAACAACAATGAAAGTAACACATTAGCCTATATCAAATTGCTTACCTCTCAGGGAGAGTAGAGGGGAGGAGTGGGGAGGAATTTAAGCTAAACATTTTAGATAAAAAAAATACTAAAAATTGTTTTTATATGTAATCAGGAAAAAAAATCAAATATTTTATATAAAAAGAAGGAACAAAAAGAAGAGTGAGTTCTCATTTTACTATAAAAAGTAAATTTTCATGTCAAACACAGAGGAAAGTAGAATTAATATTCCATGGGTTATTTTTGTTGTTTAGTCGTTCAGTTGTGTCCCACTGTTTGTGATCCCATGGATCATATTATTCATGGGATTTTCTTGGCAAAGATATTAGAGTTTTTTGTCATTTCCTTCTCCAGTGGAGAAGTATTCCATGGGAAAGATAGGGAAGAGAGAAGAGCAGTACATTCATTGATAGAAGAGAAAATGTCACACCGAGTAGAGTATTGATGGAAAACCAAAATAATGGGATCAATATTAGCTATTCCCTAATTTTGACTTATATTGTGAGATAAAATTTAGTACAAAATTTAAAGAAGCATAAACATTTATTTAGGTACCATTCAGGAGTTTCCACATTACACTTTGATTTTTTTATCAATTAAGAAGCAATGTGGTAAAAAGAACAGGGTAGCTAGTCTCAGACTCGGGAAGATCTGGATTCAGATGTTGCATTTGACACACTGGTGTGTGACCTTTCAGTTCTTTAGATAGCGCTCTTTAAATTTCTGAGCAGATGCTTACCTGCATAGGCAGAGGGCTATTCCTTGTTCAGGACTTTTCTAAACTGATGAAATCACAGGTCCAATTTTTGGCATTAATATTAAAGAATATTAAAATTGGAATGTTCTTCATTGGTCATCAGACTAAATAAGTGTCTGAACAGGAATTCCTTCTCTAGCATTCTTGACAAATATTTACCTAATTTTTACTGGAAGACTTCTTTTCTATTTATGTTTTCAGGACAAGCTCATTTTTGAGACCTTCTTATTCCTCTTGGATTGATTTAGCCTATTTTAGTCCACGAAAAGCAATTCTGAACTCTGAAATTTTACTTCCCCAATCTAGGATAGATATCTGTGTTTAATTACAATCAGCTTTTCTTCTATATCTGTAGAATATTGACACTTTGGGGATATTTAAGACTGTAAAAGCATGGAATCTAGTACAGCAATGGACTTTTGAGATCACCTACTCTAATTCCTACATTTTTCAAATGAGTTTGCTAAAGTGCATAGAAAAAAATTATTTTTACAAGATCATACAGGTAATAAGTGAGATTTGTTGAAAAACCTAAGATTGATTCCCAAGTCTTCCAACTCTAAACCTCGTATAATTGCTTTTTTTTTTAAAAGATCAAATCATTTTTGATATTCACAATAAATTAAAATATACCCAAAAAGATAATGATATAACTACATATGCTCATTAATACTCCTCCTTCTTACTCAAGGTACTTAAAATGGTTCTATTTTTTCATTGCTTCATTTCTCCTGAGATCTCCATTTTATATCTATTTTTCTCCAATAGGTTTGCAACTGACTGAGGATTTCATCTCTTCATTATTGCAGTTAACCTTCCCAGACATGTACATTTTTATCTAGCTTAGCTGAGAACTCCTCATACTTGTTTTTTGCTTCTAAAAACACTATGTCCACCTCTTTCTTCTCTGATGTGGTCACTGACATGCTGCCTCCCCAATATCTCACTGCCTATGACAACTTAGTTTTCTCTCTATCTGACTGCAACTTTAGCCTTAGAATTTGAGAATGTTTTGCTGCTGCTCACAAGTTCTACTCATCAATAAGCTCCAGTTTTTTAGGACTGAGTAATTATTGGTTTCAGCTATTTATTTCAATAAATTTTTAAAGTGAGCTAAATTAGAATATCTTCTGTTGTAAAATTCTATTTACTTTGTATCATCATAGAGGTAGTTGATACAGTGCTTTTGAAGGCTGTGCTCTCTAAGTCAATAGAATTGCCAGGTCCAATTAAGCTACAAAGATTTTGAATATAAACTTCAATTATCTTCTGCTTAAGAACCAGAATTGATAAGTTTAGAGAGGCTATTCATTAGAATTGAATCTGTCAGTTATGATCTTTACTTTGGCCCCAGAAGTCTTGAAGGTGTCCATCAGTTGCAGAGGTATTGTAATCCTTCATCAGGCCATGTCCATTGGCATGAAATCATGGATTTTTGAAGTACTGAAGTTAGTGATCTTGTAATGCAATAACTAAAACATTTGAAATAGATTATAATGAGATTCAAAACTTGACTCAGCGTGAGTTATAACAAAATTTTAAACTTGATCTAAAGTGAATTTTCCATATTTAGATACAGGGAATGATCAGGGAAATGGTTTGCCATTGTGGATAGTATGTTTTTCATCATTGGTCTTTTTGAATCATAGATAATTATTGTATTGATTCTACTTTTTATAATTTATGGTTTTTATTGCTTTATAGGTTTTTTTATAGTTTTTATCATTGGTATTTTGAATAATAGATAATCATTTTATCAGTTGTACTTTTTATAGTTTTCAAAGGTGTTTGTCTTTACATTGTAAAAATTATTGTGCAAATTATCCTTCTGGTTATGCTCATTTCATTATTCTCATTAAAATTTATAAGCATAAAAGTTATTCCTAATTGATAAATGGTCTAAAGATATAAATAGACAGTTCTCAAGTGAAGAAAACCAGATTACCTATGTTTATATGAAAAAATGTTCCAAATAACAGCTAGAAAAAATACAAATTAAAGCAATTCTGAGATTTTTGTCTTACACCTATCAGATTGTCAAAGAAGCAAAAAAAAGGGAAAACAAAAAATATTGAAGGAGCCTTGAGAAAACAAGCATGTTGGTGCATTATTGGTGGATCTGTGAATAGGTACAATCTTTATACAAATCAATTTGGCATTATAAACAAAAATTTACTAAACTGTACATGCCCCTAAGACCCAGCTCTACCGCTGCTTGGCCTGTCCCCAAAAGAGGTCAAAGAAATAGAAAAAAAGTTCTCTATGTATGAAAATATTTATAATGATTATTTTTGTGATAACAAAAAACCTGGAAACTAAAGTGATGTCCATTATTGAGAGATGACTGAATATGTGATAGAATACTGTTATGCTCCAAGAAATAAGAAAATAGATGATTTCAGAGACATGGAAAGATTAAATAAACTGATACAAATATTATTCTCCTTGGCAGATGAAATAGAAGCAAAATAAAATTTGAGAAGAATTGCCTTTTCTCTTTCTTTGGTCTTACCCCCAACTCTCTCTGCACTACCTCTCCCCCCCATTCCTGCTGCCTTTCTCCTAATGTAGCTAAAAGTTCATTTTTGCAGTCCTTAGCTCATTTTGCAAGCCTCAGCAAATTCTAAACTTTGGTATTCCTGACAATATTTTTACAGGGTTGTATCCATAAATTTTTTATTTATCTTCTGCTTTTGCTTCTACTTTCTGTACATTTCTCTTAAAATTTTAAGTTAGTCAGTGACTTTTCTCTATAACTGCATAAGTCTTTTTTAGATTAGATAAGTCCTATTTTTCCTTATCATTGGGATAGTTTCCTTTTATGTCTTTAGAATTTATCTACACTTTCTTCATTTTCATTGTCCTCTTTCTCCAACTTTAATTAGTTTCTTGGAGTCTTTGATTTCTTGTTCCACCCTCCTTTTCTACTATAGCAACATTGATTGGTTATTTTTCTTTCTCTATTTGTCTTTGTATTTCTCTCCTTTCTTCTTCTCTCATATTTTCAAACGGTCACAAGTGAGTCCTCTATTTACTCATGAAAACCAATTAGCTTTTGTTAATCCTTACCTGTTCTGGGATTTCATCTTACATGATAACCTTGACCTGGACTAATAATGCCAGTACACAGTATTTGCACCCATAGTCACAAAATTTGGCTGGAAATTTTTTTTTACTCACAGGGGAAATTAGGACTCTATTTTTGGGCTGAAAGTGTCCTTATTGGTGGGACTGAATAACCTATGTTAGAATTTTTTTTTTTTTTTTTTGGTCAGGAAAAATACTTTGAAAAACCAAGAGAAATGCAGCTTGTTTTGCAACCAATATTCTCCCTCATCTGCAATGAGGTATGAGTTAACCCCAACTGCACCTATTCAGCTTCTCTCTCCTCAACTCTAGTCAGGGCAAAGCCAAATATAAGATGGGAGACCAGAGGGGTAGTCTATAAGAAGTGCTATAAGAAGAACATCAGTTCTGGTACTCCTCCCTCTGAACCTCTTTGTTTCTGATGGTGTGCCAGATTGCTTCTGGTTTGTCATAATTATGCTTTCCTAAGGAAAACAAAAAGAGTACAAATGAAGAAACAATAAAAAAGCAGCTGGTTCTTAAATGATTGGTGATGTACCAATTTCATTTATAGGGGAAAAAGATGATTAACTGTCTTGTCTGGATATACGTACAGATCTGCTAAGTCCCTGTATTTCTCCCTTAAAAATCAAGTAGGAATCCTGGTCATACAGAGAGGCTTCTATCTTTATTCTTCAAATTCAACCCAATTCCTCACAGAAGTGATTGGAAATCTATTGATCATGATGATCAATTGTAAGATCTGGATAAAAAATCCCCAACTTTTTTATCTAGGTTTTCATCAGCAGATGCATAACTTCAAGTCTAATATTTCTGAACTTCTTTCTTTTTCCAAAAAGCAAATGGTCTGAATATCTGTTCAAAATAATTTTAGGCTCTTAGATGTTTTTGGATTCCTGAAGCATTTGGATTGTGACCTTACTCAATATTGTTTTATTGTCTGAAGTTGCCAGCTTCTACCATCCATTCTTTCTCTGGCTAAAGTGAAATCTATCCTTGAAAATGCTCTGGTCATTTCTAGTATGTCTTTTGTTTCTTTTATTTACAGAGCTTTTATATTTCTTGCTGAAAGCCTTGCCTCAATCAATTCCACTCAGGAGCATGTGAGAAACAGCACCATGGTCAGCACTAGCAATCCCATCTTTTTTTTTGATGCTTCCTGTGATCCTGGGCTCAAGCCTTTAGTTCACAATTTGGTTTCCTATTCTCTCCTAATCTCTTCTTCTTAGTCCTTTAGGTTTTATTGCTCAACTGATTAATCCTCCCTTCAGTGAATTATTGGATCCACAGTACTTGTGCAATCATCATCTCTGCTTACTTGGCAGGCTCTATAATCTTCATTATTCTAAATATCCTGAACTAAAAGAGAGATTGAAGAATGTTCTGTTGTGCAACAGAGAGTAGCCATTTCAGGAAGAAACCTTGACCTGGGCATCCTGATCAGATCCTTTCCTATTTTCTCTCCATTTTTTTTTCATTCTTTTCTTATTCTATTTTCTTCTCTGCCTGTACTTGAAGAGTGGTATCCAGTACGTCCCTACAATAAGAGCATTACTCAACCTCATTAAGAGTCCTAGATTGCCCCCTACCAGATTTCAATTATGTTGGGCTGCAGGCTCCTATTAAGTGATCAGTGGAATGTTTTGGGGTAGTGATTTCTCTGGTGACAAAGTGCAGGCACTAAATGACTGAGCAAGGCACATTGTTCATTCACAGAACTTCCAGAGGAAAAAATCATTGATTTTTCAGAAAGTAGTAAAGCTAAAGAGAATACATGAATCTATGTGACATGGAGAAAAAATAGGAAAGTAAGGGTGCCCTGAAAGGACCTGTTTGAAGTCACAACCCTGAGTTAAAGATGGCTGCAGTGCAATGTAGTTCATAAGGTCCTTTTACCTTATTCTTATTCACATAAGAATTTACATATACTTATTTGTACTAATTCACATATTCTTATTTCAATAATTTTAAAGGAGACAGCTATAAAACTATAAATCAAATATCCATTTGGGAACTTTAAAATGGTTGCACAAAATTGTTGGAGTTTTGAATTTCACATCATGAATTAGAGAGAGGTCACTGGTTATAAAGAGGTCTTGATTGAGTTAGGAGATGATCAGATAAAGAAGGAAAGCTGAGCAGCAGAAGTTAGGGACAGAAGACCTAGAAGGCAGTGTGAGAAAGTGTTTATAGAAGATAGTGTCTAGAAACTGACAGGCGCTGAACTGACAAGTGGAAAAAATATCTGCAGATATTTTTCTAGAAGATATGACATTTGGGAAGTGTATAGCTTTGCCGAGAGGGTGTTGATTGGAGAAAGGCTGAATTTACAGAAAGAGCTGATTGAAGAACTGCTTTTTCTAAGACTCTTGGGTTTAACTACTAGTTGGTAGCACTTGGTCAGCAAATGGTGTTGTTAGGAAAAGTGTACCTTTGATCTAGAAGGAGTGCTTTCTGTAAGATCTGGGATCGAAATAGGGCCAGTGACCAGGGAGATAATGCTGTTTCCAGGGCTTTGGGGTTCAATGTCCTTAGACAGTTTCCACCCAGATCTGAGGGGAGGTGTTAGTGGTTCAATTTGCCTGGCACATATTGTCTCTTGCTACTCCAAGTTCTTGGATGCTTTTCCTAGGCTGACTTGTTTACTTCATAGAGAGCACTTTTCGAATGTCAAATAGCAGGGATATTTGACCCCTTGGTCTGCCATTCAGCATTAGGAATGAGTCCAGGAAAATGGATTTCCCTACTTCTGTGCCTCCCTGTTAGGTTTCTATAAGTGTATGTTCCCTCTTCCCTACACATCCTAAACTATAATATTTTTATATTTCCACAATTGCCTTCTATCAAATACATACTTTTGTTGTTCCTGCTTTTGCCCTCTTGTTCAGTAAATGTTTCATATTTGAAACTTGCAACGAAAAGAGCTGAAGAAGGATCAGAAGATGACAAAGATAAATAGCACAATTTGAAAGTAACATGTTGAATTTATTATATACTTTAAAAATAAAGATTGTCAAGCTTTATATAATAGGTATTAACTTTTCACATATAATTATTTTTCTGTTCTACATTGGAAATGTTAATTTTTTGGTGTTTATTAAATTCATAATAAAAAAATAAAATTGAGTCCATAAGTTATTGTTTAGTGTAAACAGGAAACATACTGGTAGGGGCTCGGGAGCTACAGTGTCAAGTAGTAGATGTATATCTTCCCCATACCAGGGTTATCCCTGTTACTCTGAGATAATTTAATCATATCCTACTGGCTATTCCTCTGTGGATACTACTCCAAATTGTCTGATGAGGTGAATGAGCCAGCCCCACCCTGGGAGAGAGAGAATCTAAGAAGAGTTGGAGGTTGTGCTATCTCACTTTGGGAGTTACTTTCTCCTCATTGTTGCTTTTATTTCCTTTAAGGTTCATGTATAGTCTTTGACACAAGGCCTTTCCTGATATCTCCAGTTGATAATACTCTTTACACCATTGCTATGCTAAAATTACTTAACACTTTTTTTTTCTTCTATTTTTGCATCAACATATGTATTTATTATTTCCTCTAAATCCAGGGTAAACTTATTGAGGTTGGATCTTTTCTATTTTTTGTATTTGTGTTCCTGGCACTTTGAATAATGTCTGTCTAACATATAGTTGGTGCTCAATAAATGCTTGCTGAATCAAATATATTTGAATCATTAACTGATACTGAAGGGAAACATTTCTTGATTTAATTTAGATTTCCCATTTGTTGTGAGGTGATGGTAGGGTTTGTGTTCCACTGAAAATTTTTTCAAGAATATTTGTGATCAGAAGTAAAGAAGGTTAGGCTGTTAGGAATGTACCTCCTGTCATAATGGAATAGGAATCCTTGGTGGTGGTAGTACTAGGATTGTCCAGGAACATTCTATGAAGTATCTCATATAATAGAAGTATCCTTGGAGATGAAGTCCTCTGAGATGAAATAGGAATAAGAAGAATTCCTTAGACAAGGCCTTGAACATGTTATAAAATACTAGAGATTCCAATGATCAGTCCAGTATAATTAGGCAATAACATTTTTTTTTCCTGAAAAATACAGTTAGATAGCTCAGTGGATGGAACATTGTTTCTGGAGTCAGGAGGACCTGAATTCAAATTTGACCATAGACAAATAGACCTTAGACGGCCCCAGCAAGCATCTCAGATAAACTTCTGCAGCCTGGAACTGGGATATCTATGAGACTGGAAAGAGAGAGGGGAAACTGTGGGGTAGGATTATGTGTTGTTGCAAGATCATATGTTGAGTCTGTAAGTTAGCTAATTCAGTCTTGTCTCCAATAATTGGTGAGATGGGAAAGAGATGCTGAGTGAGTGCATTTAAAGTTCCAAATTGCTCTCCAGAATGATTGGCTCATTTTGCAGCTTAACCAACAATGTATCAGTGTCCCAGTTTTCCCACATCCCCTCCAACATTGATCACTATCTTTTCTTATCATTTTAGTCAAACTGAGAAATATAAGGTAGTACCTCAGAGTTGTTTTAATTTGAATTTCTCTAATCAATAATGATTTAGACTATAGATGACTTTAATTTCATCATCTGAAAATTGTCTGTTCATAGCCTTTGACCATTTATCAATTGGAGAATGATGTGTATTCTTATAAATTTGGCACAGTTCTTTATATATTTTAGAAATGAGATCTTTATCAGAAACATTGGCTTTAATTTTTTTTTCAGCTTTGTACTTTCCTTTTAATCTTGTTTCTGTTGGTTTTGTTTGTGCAAAAATCTTTCAATTTAATGTAATCAAAGTTGTCCATTTTGCCTCTTATAATGTTTTCTAGTTCTTCTTTGGTCATAAATTCCTCCATTCTCCAAACATCTCATTGGGTAAATTATTGCTTTCTCTCCTAATCTGCTTGTGGTATTACCATTTATGCCCTAATCATGTACCAATTTTGACTTTATTTTAGTATGGAGTGTGAGATATAGGTCTATGCTGAGTTTCTGACATTATTTTCCAGTTTTTCCAGCAATTTTTGTGAAATAGTGAATTCTTATCCCAGAAACTGGAGTTTGGGGGTTTATCAAATACTAGATTATAATAGGCCTTGATTATTGTGGTGTGTCCATCTAATCTATTCCACTGATCCACCACTTTATTTCTTAGCCAATACCAAATGGTTTTGATGATTGCTGCTTTATAATATAGCTTTAGGTCTGGTATTGCTAACCCACCATTCTTTGTATTTTTCCTCCATTAATTCCCTTGATATTCTTGACCTTTTGTTCTTCCAGATGAGTTTTGTTATTATTTTTTCTAGTGCTATAAAATACTTTTTTGGCATGTTGATTGGTATGGCACTGAACAAGTAGATCAGTTTAGGCAGAATTGTGACTTTTAATACATTAAAAGTTCTATCTACCCATGAGCAATTGATATTTTTTCAATTGTTTAGATGCAACTTTATTTGTGTGAGAAATGTTTTGTAATTGTATTTATATAGTTCCTGGTAGGTAGACACCCAAATATTTTATTTTGTCTACAGTTAATTTCTATCTTTTGCTGATGGGCTTTGTCAGCAATATATGGAAATGCTGATGATTTGTGGGGGTTTATTTTATGTCCTGCAATTTTGCTAAAGCTGTAAATTGTTTCCAGTAAGTTTTTGGATGATTTTCTAGGATTTTCTGCAGAGTGATGGTTATATTTCCTCATTGCCTATTCTAATTCCTTTAATTTCTTTTTCTTTTCTTATTGCCAAAGCCAACATTTCCAGTACAATATTGAAATATAGTGGGGTTAATGGGCATCCTTATTTCACCCTTGATTTTATTGGGAGTGCATCTAGTATTTCTCCATTACAAATAACACTTGCTGTTGGTTTTAAATAGATACTGTTTATAATTTTAAGGAAGGTTCTTTTTATTCCCAGGCTCTCTAGTGCTTTTAGTAGGAATGGGTGCTATATTTGGTCAAAACCTTTTTCTGCATCTATTGAGATTATCATATGATTTCTCTTGGTTTTGTTATTGATATGGTCGCTTATGGTAATAATTTTTCTATTATTTAACCAGCCCTCTATTCCTGGTATAAATTCCATTTGGTTGTAGTATATTATCCTGTTGATAAGTTGCTGTAATCTCTTTGCTAATATTTTATTTAAAATTTTTGCATCAATATTTATCAGGGAGATTGGTCTGTAATTTTCTTTCTCTTTTTTGGCTCTTCCTGCTTTAGGTAATCAGTACCATATTTGTATCATAGATGAAATTTGGCAGTACTTCTTTATCTATTTTTCCAAATAGTTTACATAGTATTGGAATTAATTGTTCTTCAAATGTTTGGTGAATTCACTTGTGAATCCATCTGGCCCTGGTGATTTTTTTCTTAGGGAATTAATTAATGGCATTAATTTCTTTTTCTAAAAGGAAACTATTTAAGTAATTTATTTTCTCTCCTGTTAATCTGGGAAATTAGTGTTTTTGCAAATATTCATCCATTTTAGTTAGATTGTAAGATTTGCTGCCATAAAGTTAGGCAAAATAACTCTTACTTATTGCTTTGATTTCTTTTTCATTGGTGGTAAGTTTACCCTTTTCATTTTTTGTGATGGTGATTTGTTTTTATTTTATTTTATTTTATTTTTCTAATCAAATTAATCAAAGATTTATCTATTTTGATTTTTCCCCCCATAAAACTAACTCTTAGTTTTATTAATTAGTTCAATAGTTATTTTGGTTTCAATTTTATTAGTCTTTCTTTTGAGTTTCAAAATTTCTAATTTGGTATTTAATTGGGAGTTTTTAATTTGTTCATTTCCAGCTTTTTTTAGTTGTATGCCCAATTTATTGATCTCCTTTTCCTCTATTTTTTTCATGTAGCTTTTTAGAGATACAAATTTTCCCCCAAGAACTGCTTTGGTTGCATATAAGGTTTTGGTATGTTGTCTCAATATTGTCATTTTCTTGGATGATATTATGGATTGTTTCTATGATTTGTTTGACCCAGTCATTCTTTAGAATTAGATTATTTGATTTCCAATTGGTTTTTAGTAAATCTTTTCTGGCCCTTTATTGAATATAATTCTGAAAAGGAAGCATTTACTATTTCTGCCTTTCTGCATTTGATTTTGAGGTTTTTATGGCCAAATTTTGTGTAGGTGCCATGTACAGCCAAGAAAAAGGCGTATTCCTTTATATCTTTATTCAGTTTTCTCCAGGAATCTATCATATCTAAGTTTTCTAGAATTCTATTAGCCTCCATAATTTCTTTATTTATTTTGTGATTAGGCTTGTTTGATTCCGAGAGGAGAAGGTTGAGATTCTCCACTAACATAGTTTTGCTAACAATTTCTTCCTGTAACTGGTTTAATATCTTCTCAAGGAATTTGGGTGTTCAACCATATAGTAAATATACATTTAATATTGTTAATACTTCATTGTTCACAGTACCCTTTATCAAGATGTACTTTTCTTCCTTATCTCTTTTAATTAGGTCTATTTTTATTTTTGCTTTTTCTGAGATCAGAATTGCTACCCCTGTTGTTTTTTTTTACTTCAGCTTAAGTATAATAAATTCTGTTTAGCCTTTTACCTTTACTCTGTCTATATCTCTCTGTGTCAAATGTATTTCTTGTAAACAATATATTGTAGGATTTTGCTTTTTAATCCATTCTGTTTTTAATCAATTTAATCCATTTTATGGGAGAATTCATTCCATTCATACTCACAGTTACGATTACCAGTTATGTATTTCCCTCATCCAATTTTTTCCCCTGTATATACTTTTGTTCTTTCTTTCCACCCTGTTCTTAGTACTATTTTGAGTTTTTTTAATCTACTCCTCTACTACCTTATCTTCTATCATTCTTCCTCTTTCTCCTAGTAGTGTTTTTTAAGCCACCCCATTCGCTAGCTTATCTTCTAGCACCCCTCCCCCTTCTCTTACTTTTTCTTTCCCAGTGTTTCTGCCCTCTTCCCTTTTCTTTACTCTTTCTCATCTTACTTTTTTTTTATAGGATTAGATACCTAACTGAATAATTAAGTTTTTCAATCTTTGAGCCAAAACTGATGAGATCAAGCTTTAGACAATGCTCATCCTCCTCCCTTCTTTCCTTGATTGCAACAGGAATTCTGTGCCTCTTCATGTGATCTAAAATCACATAAAAAATATCTCTCCCCTTTGCTCTTCTTCTAGTAGAGATCTTTTCCCACCCCTTAGTGTCTTTTTCTTTGATATCATCACATCAGAGTTCATTCACAACCATATCCTCCATCCATGTGATGTCCCCTCTGTCTGTCCCAGTAGCAGATAAAGTCCTCAAGAGTTACAGATATTATTTTTCCATCTAGGGAAGGTTAACCTTTATATATATATATTATATATATATATATATATTATATATATATATATATATATATATATATATATATATATATATATATATATATATATATATATATTTTCCTCTATTTATCTTTCTATACTTATCTTGAGTCCTGTGTCTGAAGATTAAATTTTCTGTTTATTTCTGTTTTTTTTTCCCAATTGAAATGACTGAAAGTTTCTTAATTCATTGAAGATTCATCACCTCCCTGAAAGATGATGCTCAGTTTCGCTGGATAGTTAATTCTTAATTGTAACGCCAGATGTTTTGCCTTCCAGAATATGATATTCCAGGCCTTCCAGCCCTTTATTGAAGAAGCTGCCAGAACCTGGGTAACTCTGACTGTTGCTTCTTGAAGTCTGAATTGTTTTTGCTTGGCAGCCTTTTTTCCCCTTGAGATTGCAGTTTTGGAGTTTTACAACAATGTTCCTGGGGTTTTTCCTTGTTCACCTTGTCCTACTTTTGGCCCTCTTGAAGTTTTCTGACTATTAATAAATAAATTTTGATAGATTTCTTCAGCCTAAAACATTATGTTGAATAACATCTACTAAGTACTTTTATATTAACTGCTAAATAAGATAATTTTCATTAGAAGTGGTTGTTTTGGGGGGGCTTAGTTTTGCTCAGGTGAATAGGCCAGGGCAAATAGATATCTTGTCATCTTTCTTACTTCATTCTATCGCTCTATGCAGAACACAAGCCCATCAACATTCTCTTGTTTCAGGGCAGACACTTAGTCTTAAGGTTCTACTAGATGAATGAAAGGAGAACTCATCACTTTTTCTCTGAAATGTACAATTTCATACATTGGGAGGGCCAGGAAACAATTTCAAAACTTGCTTATGTTTCTCCTAGCACAACAGAAATGGATATAAATTGAGTCAGAAATAAACATATATAGAGGCAATAGATGAGGGATACTGGGATAGGGGTTGTATGAGACGGGATATTTATGGAAGATCTTCTTAGGGAAATATAGGCTGAACAAAAATAGTTCTCACTTTCAAACATGTAATAACACAACCTGAAACTGAAATGCAGAATTCAATAATTTGTCTTTATGTATATTGTACAACACACAAATATTTAAAATTTTCTAGGCTCTAAACAAAGGACTTATATAAAATAGTCCTGCCATGGACTAGTTCAGTGAATCGTCTATTCAGAACATCCTCACAATGCTAGGAATTCTTGATATAGTCAGTCACTCTAAAGGGGTTTTACTGGGGTATTTCTCTGTTGTTAAAAGTTCACCAATCCCATGCATCTTTTGCTATCATTTTAATAAAGTTCTTTTTTGCTACTGCATTATAGCTCTTATTGTCTTAGTGATGAGAAATTCCTAAATCTAGAACATTTTGCTTAGCAGAGGTAACCTTGAGTGTGGGTATGAACAAAAGAGGAATTTGGGTTACATTAGTTGCATGAGGATGAGCACTATTTCATTGTGGACAGCTTCATCTTTACCATCTATAGTTTAAAATAACCTCAGATATCCTTGAAAGTAGATTACCACTTCATCTCCCTGTTTCTCTGTTTCTTTCCAGTTCTAAATCTCTTTTCAGTGAGTATGGAATGAAAAGATTAGGCTTGATCATTGTAAATCTATCACTGCTATTAGAAAAAAAAATTATATAATGCCTGGTTGATTAATAGTGTTATTCTCTTTTTTTCCTCTCTGTCTCTGTCTCTGTCTCTCCCCCTTCTTTCTTTGGATTTCTCTATCTCTGTTTTCTATCTTCCTCTTACTCTCTGTCTGTCTCTGTCTCTCCCCTCCCTCTCTTCCTCTTTTCCCATCTTGCTTTCCCCTTCTCTTTGAAATCACTTACACTCCTACCATTCTATACTTTATTTTAGGAATATCATTTATTCATCAATTCAGCAAATATCCAATACATTCAGGCCTATATGGAAGGATCTAGTTTTCAGGAGAAAGTTAGTAAAGAGGACACAATAGAAGGTGGAGACTGGTCTCTGTCTGTCAGAATTCCATGACTTCTGACATAGGCTGTCCCAAGACCATGAGGAAAAGCTCACAAGTTGTCAAGGATATAATCATGAAAGATTTTGTAGCTTAGTCATCTTCATCTCTTAACCATTCCATATCTCCAACTATCAGCACAACTTGGGGACTCAATTCTTTGCTAGAAGTCTGCTTCATTGCCATCCTTGTCAAATATCTCGATTATTTATTTTTTACCTCTTTATTTAAGGGGTAATTCTTAAATCTAAGCTTGGAAGGCAAGAAATATTTTGCTTTGTAGAGGAAGGTCCATCCATGGGGACAGATGTTATAATTAGTTTGGAATCAGTAGGCAGTGTTCTCTTGATTCTTTTCTCTTTTTCTATTTTCCTAGAGCACAGCCAGGGAACAGCATTGCTACTCCTTAGGCTTCTGAGTCTATGTATGTGTAGGGGAGGAGAAGGCAGGGAAGAAGCTTGATCCTTAGAGTCTCAGCAGCAAGTAAAAAATGGCTGCTTTTCAATTTCTGTTTGTATCATTCCTGGCAGGAATGCTCAGTAGTCTGTCTGTCTGTTTCCCTCTTTCTCTGCTATGATTCGAAAAATCACTGTAGTCTCATGCTATGGTAAACTCAGTTGGACCCACGAAAGTGGATACAATTTCACTGTTTCCTTAGGAGTGTTTGAATGTTTTGTAGTTTTCTTTATAAAATCCCTACCTGTGATTTCACTGATATTGGGAATCCAGCTAAGAAATTCCCCCCAACAGTGCAGACTGCCAAGCTATCAAGTAATTTATAGTCTTAGAGAGGTTTCTAGAACACTAAGAATTTAATTGACTTGTCAAGGTGTCAGAATCAGCATTTAAATCCAGGACTTCTTGTTTCCAAGAGAGGATCCCTTCCAGAATGCTTTACTACTTGCCTTATGTCTTTAGAGCTTTGCTTTGAGGACTGAAGATGGAGTTGGACCCTTGATTTCATTAATGTGATATTGAGGGAGGGAGACACTGGGAAGAGGACAAAATCCATCCCCCTGAGACATATGAGCAAATTCTTTGTCATTTTGGTTTAGAGAGTTATATGGCCTGGGGCCACATGGTGAGTATGACTCATAGTTAGGACTCACCCAGATTTTCCTGACTTTAAGATAGACACTTTATTCTCTAGACCACAGTGCTTCTCAAAGTACCAATAAGAATTACAATGAAGATTCATAAAAGCTAGGAGACATAAATTATTGTATCTACAATAATTTTTATCCTCCACAACGAAGAAGAATTGGATTTATCCCAGCAATCCTGACTAACTTATTATCCACAGGAGGAATGAAACTAGGTATAGTTTGAGAAATTGAAGATTTCTTAAGAGTCTTAACGGAAGAAAGGCATCTTTCTTTAACTCTGAAGTTTAGCTGAATTTTTTTTAAGAGAGTTTTGGTGGTGATAATTTTGAACGCTTGAATTTCTAACACTAACTCTGACACCACTTCATCTCACATTTCCCCTCCTTTATGCCAAGCTGTTCCTGGTTATGTTCCTCTAAGAAAAACAGAGAGGATGTGAATGAAGGAGCAGTAACGTAATCCTTGGAAGATTTGCATCCCAGAAAAAGCAGCTGGTCCTTAAATGATGAATTAATCTCATTTGCAATTCGGGGGGGGGGGGAGAAGTAAGAACAATTTTACCACAAGGGTAGATCTGAACAGTACTGGAATTTCTCCTTTAATATTACAGCAAGAGGGGAATCCTGGACACACAAAGATGCTTGTGCCCATTTCTTTTTTCTTTAATATTTTTGTCCTAACCTTTTCTCTAATTCAGCTTCTAATAGGAATTATTGGAAACCTATTAATTATGACAGTCAATTGTAGGACCTGGATACAAAGTAAAAACTTTTCTTCTTTTGATATGATTCTGTGTAGTCTCTCCATTACCAGATGTATATGTCTGTGTCTAATGTTCCTGCACTTAATGTTCAACTTATTTTTTTTAGAAAGTAAGTACCCTGAATTTATGGCTATTATAATTTTGAATGCTTGGATATTCTTGGATTCCTGGAGCCTCTGGATTGTGACTTTACTCAACACCTTTTATTGTGTGAAGATTGCCAGCTTCAACCATTCTTTATTTCTCTGGCTAAAGAGAAATCTATCCATGAAGACACCCTGGCTGTTGATAGCATGCCTATTGGTTCCTCTCTTTTCACATTTTCTGTCTCTTTTGATCAGCAAAATCCCTAATTCCCTTCAGGAGAATGTGAGTAACAGCACCATGGTCAGCACCAGAGACTCCATCTTCCTTATGATGGCTCCTGTAATACTGAGCTTCAGCCTCCAGTTCATCATCAATTTGGTTTCCTGTTCCCTGTTAATTTCTTCTCTGAGGAAGCATATGCAGGAGATGCAGAAAAATGCCAACAGCTTTTGGAATCCCCAAACTAAAGCTCATGTAGGTGCAATGAAAGTTATGATTTATTTTCTTATTCTCTATATTCCTTATTCCATCGCTCGACTGATTGTCTTTCTCCCTTCCCTTGGAATAAGAAATTATTGGCTCAGAGGCATATTGACGGTAATTAACTGTTCTTATTCTCCAGGACATACTATCTTCATTATTCTATTGCACCCTAAACTCAAAGCAAGAGTTAAGAACATTCTATGGTGCAACTGAAGATACATTTTGGGACAAAACCTATATTGCAGTGAACCTTCTCTAACTTGAGGATCCATCCCAATATTTCATTCTATTCCAGTTCTTCATAACATGGCTCCCTTTTACCTTTCCAGTCTCCTTACATCTTACTTTCGTCATTCCCCAACTTTGTAATTTAGTGACAATGACCTTCTTGTTATTCGCTGAACAAGACACTTCATCTCCAGACTCTAGCATCTTCACTGGCTTTTCTCCATGATTGTAATTTTTTCCCTCTTCAGCTCTGAGTTCTGGCTGTTCTGGATTCCTTCAAGTCTACAAGAAGACTTCTCCAGTTCTCCTTAATGCCAGTGCCTCACCTTCACTGACTATTTTCAATTTATCTCACATTTATCTTTGTATATAGTTGTTGAAATGATGTCTTCCACTTTAGAGCTCCTTGAGAAGAGAAACTGGATCTTTTCCCCTGTCTTTCTATGTATCCTTGGAATTTAGTACAATGCTTTGTACAAAATAGATATTTAATAAATATATGTTGATTTGCTTTGCCTCCAACATAGCTTTACTTATTATCTCTTAAAATTATTTTTGTTTCTGATTTTGTATATTTTGTATTAACCTTGCAGCATCTGTGTTCAATGTAATTCATTTTAGAATATGCTTACTTAGCACTTACTATATGTAAAAATGCAAAATGCAATGTATATGCTGGGGATTTAACTCTGATCTAAAGGAACTTACAATACTCCACACAGTTCTGAATAATGAACAGATTGGCTATGTTCTTTTTTAACTGTGTCCCTGATAGGTTGAAATGTATGCAAGAAGAAATGGCAGTGAAAGAAGAGGAAGGAAGTGATTAGGGAGAGAAAAAGGGAAAGGAGAAAAGAGAAAAAAGCACATGTGTAGAGAAATATATAAATAAACTTCATTCAAGTACCCTGAGCCTCCTAAACCTTTAGTTCCCAGATTACTGATTGGAAAGATGGGGGACCAGAGCTGAAAGGCAGAAGAAAGCAGGAATATTTTCTCTAAATAGGGTGATTATTAGGTCTCTAGTGGCCCACAGAGTTTGATTTAGATGAGAAATAAATGTCAACTAAAAATAATACAGCATTAACGGAAATCCTTTTAAAAAACAAAATGTATTTCTAGAAAAGTAATAGGATACAGTTGATAACAAGTATGAGAGCTTGCCTTCTGTTGTCATAGTTGTTGTCATTGTCACACTCATTCTGAATGAATGCCTGTATTGCTGTGCACGCTATTCACATGCTATGCATCTTTCTAGGAGAATGATCCCAGATATGAGGAAATATTTCTTTTGAATGTAGAAGAGAAAGTAGTTTGGGGCAAAGATGGGAGCTTGGGAAAGAAATGTAGATGAAGGGACACTATCAAATAAAATAATGTTTGTACAGTGCTTTCACATTGGACTGGGCACATAATAAATGCTTAATAAATGTCTGTTTTCTTCCTTTCTCCCTTCTTTCCTTTTTATCCTAATATTGGTTGTTCCAGTTAGTACTTTACAACATGATACTGCAAACATTTGTTAAGTACCTCCTGTGTGCAGAGCCAAATGCCAGTTACTAGGGAGGATGAAAAGTTTCCATTAGATATGAATCTTTCTTTCAAGAAACTTACAGTTCAGTAAAGGAATATAACATCAAAAGAGGTAGTTATAACATGCAACATGTACTCTGCTGTAGATAATGTATATAATGATTACAAAATAGTAAACTGAAATAACTTTGAAAAACTTAAGAATTCTGATCAATGCAGTGACTAATTAAGGCTTCCCCTCTACTGAAAGAAGTATATACTGTAGGAGCAGAGTGAGACTTAAATTTTCAGACACAACTGATATGTGAATTTTTTTTTTTGCTAGATTCCATTTATTAAAAGCAAAGGCTTTTCTGTTTTCTTGTGAGGATGGGTTGAGTGAGAAAATTATAATGATTCCAAAAGTAAGAAGAAAAGAAAAAGAGTGTCAATGTCAATGAAACATTGAAAAAAATTTGCAGAAGAGGGATATTCAGAAGGAGATACAGACAAACAAGCCAGTATGGATAGTAATATAATAAATTTAATATGTTTTAAAAAGCAAAGCTCTATTTAATAGAAAGTCCCAGTTTCATATACAACATTTCTTTGAAAATGGAAATATTCATGTTTATATCTGTCAGTTTCATAATAAATTTGAAAAATTCAACTATGATATGAACACAAAACTGCAACTATGAAGCTTTCCTGTTTATATATTTATATTTTTTCCTTCTGGAAATCTTTAATTTTTTTTTAATGTTGAGTTCTCTTATCCATGACAGTTCAGATATGTGTTCATGTGTCCTTTCAGGGAAACCTAATTTCTATTTGTTAGTATCTTTGGAGCTAACACTGGCTCTGTTTCATTGAAGGACACAAGAGAATCTAAAGATCACGTGAATGCAAATCCAGGAGAAATTGTTATCTCAGAGAATGCTTTCCCTGGGTGCAGCTTTGTGATCTCTCTCAGATAATAGCATCTGGCATGACTTATAGCCTCATCCAGGATTGATGACAGGAAAAATTCTACCTTAATGGACAAATGACATTGCAAGGAGTCCTGGAATTTTAGTTGAAAGCTTTCTACATTCTTATTTCCAGAGCATCACCCTTGAAGGACACCTCTTGGCTGGGGTTAGGTGAGAAAGTTGTTTTCCCTCCACCCCAATTATGTTGACTGCACCACAGAGCTTTCTGTTAACTGTGGCTATGGCTGAATTTCTCATTGGGGTTATGGGGAATGGAATCCTTGCGGTTTGGAGTTTACATAACTGGTCCAAGTGTTGCACAACATCCCCTTATAGTATCATTGTTCTGGGACTGGCCATCTGCAGATTTTACCTCCAGTGGGTGATCCTGATAGACTTAATTTCCTACTCTTACTTCTCGGGAGGGTTCTGGGTATACTATCTCAATATCTGCTGGATCTTTTTAAACCAGGCAAGCCTTTCCTTGGCTACCTGCCTCAGTATCTTCTATTGCATAAAGATCACAAACTTTGTTCATCCTGCTTTCATGTGGCTGAAGCGGAGGGTTAGGGGGTTTGGATTCTGTTTCCTTCTGGTATCCCTCCTGATTACCCTGATCCTTGTATCTATTCTGGGACAGAACAGCATTCCAAGAAATATTAGCACTCCGCCACTCTTCATTGGACAGCATTATTTACAAATATTCTGGCTCAACATGGGAAGTTTGCTCCCTTTCTTTATGTTTCTCTTTTCCTCTGCCATGCTGATCATCAGTCTGAACAGACACCACAGGAGAATGTTGCACCATGTGGAGGGAAGGAAGGATGCCCGGGCAAAGGCTCATGTTGCTGCACTAAAGTCTCTCATCTCCTTTCTTCTCCTTTATATTATTTACTTCTTGGCAACTCCTTTTTCCATTATCTCCAAATTTCCTCCAACTAATATCTCTGAAGTACTGATCTCTGAGACACTCATGGCTGCTTACCCTTCCTTTCATTCTATTGTTTTGATTGTGGGGAATCCCAAGATGAAACAGCAATTTCAGAGAATTCTGTGGAAGACAGTATGTCTTTGGACATCACAGCAAATATGATTGGAGAAGAAAGATTTGTTCAAAGCAGATTATCTTCTTCATTGTTTAAGACAGCTACCAGCAGCACAGTAAATTTTATATGCAATAATTCTCCACTTTCTTATTTGATACTATCTGAATTATGAGGAGAGGAAGAGGAAGGAAGAATGAAAATCAATGCAAAGTGCATTTCTGTAATAAATTTTGGAGACGATGGCTGAATCAAGATCCTGAATGGAAAGCACTTGATGTTTTCAAATTAAAACAGATAATATTCTCATCTTTTCTACTATAGACACAGGTTTTATCTCCCTATGTGACAAAAGTGATTAACTGGGTCAATTATAGAGACATTTATTTTAAAAATCAACTTATGCTTTCTTATCAATTCTAGATATTGCTAACAACATATTTAATCTGAGTTTTGCTCATCTTGATATAATTTTTCTACTTGTTTTTGTCTGTGTGATTATAGTTTATATCTTCCTATGTTGATAGCGGGGTGGCCAGGGGAGTGCTGGCAAATTCCTTTTCTCCTTACTTTCCAAGTCAGCAAGTGATATATTGATATGTTAAATATGTGTGATTCTTCTATACATATTTCCACAAATATGCTGCACAAGAAAAATCAGATCAAAAAACCCCCAAACAAACAAAATACAAACAAACAACAAAAAGAGTGAAAATACTATATTATCAACTTTTTAAAAGCACTTTCTTACATCTGGAAACCAGTGAAACACTAATCAAGGCCCAATTTGTAACATTTGCCAATTTTTGAGGTGTTAATGTATACACTGAAAACTTAACAATTAACTTTTAGGAACTGGTTGGATTTGGCTTCAGCCCCTTCCAGTGGCCAAATTTCTCTTTTTCTGCTGTTTAGAATAATAGACTTAGAACCAAAAAGTACCATGGAATTAATTGAATTCAATCCCTTCATTTTTACTAGTGAAGAAACAAGAGCCTGGAGAGACTGAGTTACCCAGAATCATACAACTACTAATTATGTGAAGTACAATTTGCCACTGATGTTTTCTGACTCTTAAATCCACTATTCTGCTATGTCACACTGCTTCTCAAATGTAACATATGATAAATAATGTGATTCAGATCATAATTTATTCATAGCTGTTTGTTCTGTCTTGCCAAAAAATTAAAGGGGGGTGGGTCTCTCATTCACTGCCCTCTGCACTATGAAGCCATGAATTTATCTTATGGAAGAAGGGGATCTCTGAATGTTGTGGTAGAGGGATTTTCTCAGTGCCTCCAGTTGCAGTGGGATCATTGGTCAGGGTTGGTTATAATGATCCAGAAAGGTAGTGGAAGATGGAGGGAGCTTGCACAGCAGTTGGGGAGGAGAGAGATTGGGAAGTTTGGGGTAATATTGGGAACAGGGTTCATGTGTTCTAGGATGTTATTCTGAGTCACAGATATATTCTATAGGAGATTCTAACATGTTCCGAATATGGGACCAATATCCAGGGTCCTAAGAAGGAAGAGGTCTGGTACTAGCTATAGTAAGGAATGAACAAGGAAAGGCAATGGGGAGATAACCCAGGTTCTAAGTCTCCTGCAACTTCTTGGAAAGTTCCACCATGAATGTAATGGCTTTGAAGAAGTTGCTAGCTTCCTATGGAATCAAGATCTTGGCTAGTGGTACTCCCTAATGGCAAAATAGCATCATAGAATTTGCAGCTAGATGGAGCTTTAGACATTGCGTATAAAATAAACTATTTTACAGTAGGAGAACCCAGACACTTTAAGCCACTTCACTCAGGTAGCAGTGTAAGAGCAGAATGAAGGTCAGTCTTCTAGGAATTTGACCATGGATTTTATTTTCTTTCAGTTTCACTATATGTAAACCACAAGAAATAAAGCATTTCTGCTTTTTCTGATATTTGTGATGATTTTCCCACTCTAAGCATTCAGATAGTTCCTCTTCTAGCCATTACCTCCCCCTGGTAAGCATTGAGGTGAGAGACACTACAAACAACACTGGATAATTAGTCATACAGTGCAATTTTATTCCAGTGAAGACATTGTCTGATATCTCACTTTCTCTTTGGTTCTGCTTTGTAGAGAGTGTCTTGGGACTGGGACATGACAGAACTCTATAGGTATATAGAAAAGAGATTAGACTGATTCTTCTTGCCCTCAGAAGACAGAACCAGGAGGACCATGGGTAGGACATACAGATTGGAGATTTCTAAGCTAGATGTAAGGAAACATGACTTAACAATGAGGGTTGTTTAGGCAGAAAGGGCTGCTTCTCAGGTTAGTGAATTCTCTATCAATCACTGCAGTTCTTCAAGTAAAAACTGGATACTATTTGGAGATATTAAAGGGGAGATTTCAGGTCAGTTACCACTTATACCTTATGAGGTCTAATTTTGACTTCTGTTGTATACAAAGAGAATGTCATTGTTCCACTTGGTAGTGTGGAAATTTTAAATTGTATTGCACAATCCTCATCTTGACAAGTTAGCCATCAAGACAGCTAGCTGGGATCCAGAGCGTAATTCCCTGGACTAAAAAGTGTCATTGAATAATGTGAACTGAAGAGGAAAAGAATTGCAGCCTGATTTTCCCCTGGACTTGGCTGTTCTCTAGAAAACTGGCTTCATTCTGATTTATTGCTTTGTCTGGGTACCTATGGTGCTACTAGGAAAGCAGGAAGACATTAAGAACTTTGTTCTTTGTTTGGAGGAACAAGGTCTGTCAGACTCTAATTTAGGGATAATAGAATTTTAGAAGATACCACTTGCTCCAGTGTAAGATCAGAGAATCCTCTTGTTGAATTTTATCCTTTTCATGCACACAGATTCAACTATCAGAATACTTCTTTCTACAGGTCCACATTTGCACCTAAGTAATGGGAGGGAATAAGGAGAAAGGGAGAGTCAGGTGTTAGAAAAACCATTTATATATTTCCTATTGTGTTTGAGAATCCTTCTTATTAGAGGCTACATTGCCCCTCTCCCATCCAGGTTCTGACAGAGGATGCATTCTATTATTCCTTCTTTTATTTTCCTTAAGTACTTGGGTAGAATCATGAAATTCATCTAAATGTCCATAATCTCTATTTATTATTAGTCTCATTTGCAGTGGCTGCTATGACTGTATCAGTTCACAAAGCTTAACATCCTTGTGTCTTATCTACATATAGTACAATTAAGGTGGATGACTAAGGTCAGTGCTCAGTGAAATGCAGAAGAAAAAAATCTTCATATTCTGTAGCTCCATAGTCAGTTGACTGAGTTCATATGCGTCTTTTGATATTGAGTAATTCAATGGCTCCCATTTTCCTTTTTGTCTAATGAGGGTGTTGGACCTTTAAGTTAACTTGAGTTGTTGATCTATGATCTCAGCCTCTCTCAGATTGAGCAGAAATTAAACTCTTAAGACTCTCATGTTAGAGTTTGTAAATAATCTTGGTATGGATATATTACAATGGTTTTCTTTAAAATATGACTAAAGACATGTGACTAAAGACAATTGAGAGTTAAAAAATTTGCTGATCATTTTCTCTTCTTGTTTGCTTGAATTTTATTTTCTTTCTCATTTTTTCTTTTTGATCTGATTCTTCTTGTGTAGCAAGATAATTGTGTAAATATACATGGCTATAAAAAAAATGAATTGAATTGATTGACCTAAAAAAAATAAAGAAATGATCAGCTCACAAGATCCAGAGTAGGACAGCCTGAGTTTAAATCCCATTTTGGTGATTCGTTAAATCCTGTGTTCTGAAATATTGAGAAGAGAGTGTCATCTTCCCATCATTCTGTGTTTGACTAAAATACTCAGATTACAAAGGTAAAAACTAGAATTGAGAGTTTTGAAATATCAGGATCTTTGCTTGAATTTTTTAGTTCTTTTGCATGTATAGTCACAGATTGTCTTTTAATATGAGCTCTAAGATTAGAGTATGAACTTTTGTAAAAATAAAATAAAATAAAAATTTTACTGATGGCAAGGACTTCTTCCAGAGAAGGGGGTTTGGGTTTTCATGGACGCTGAGATTCAATACAGAGTCAGTGATAGGTTTGAACTTCATCAAGGTTAGATTCACTGGAGGAAAAGAGGAAAGAGAGAGCAGGAAAAGAATTGAATCAATAAGAAGTTATAATAATTGAATTTTAAAGCTCCAAGGCACTATAAGGATCATTTCATCCAAAATTGTCTTTTTGTTAATAATGGTCAATAGGCGTAAAATAACTTTGTCCAAGGTCACAAAGTAGAATCTTTAATCCAAGTCTTCTGGATCTAGTTCTAGAGTTCTTTCCATTATATTATATCTTAATTTTTGCAAAGCAGAAAGTGTTATGAGAAAGGAAGAGAAAATGGTGAAAGAACCCAATATAGAAAAGATTGAAAGACAATGAAGCTCTTTTCTCAAGACTTGGGTGGAACTTTCCATGTCCTAAATTTTAGTTTCCATTTTTTGACATGGAACATCTCAAGGAATGCCTGCTTTAGCTTTGGGTTCTCTAGGATTAGAATAAAGGTTTGAATAGAGGGATAAGCAGCGAAAATCAGAGTCCTAGTTAACCCTGCCAGTTTGGGGTTTGGAAAGAAATGACTAGACATACCAAGAAAAAGAGCAAAAATGTATCCAGTGAAGAGCAAGAGAGAGGAGAAGATGATTTTGGTGGCTTTTATGTGGGCCCTGGCACTCAGGTCCCTCGTGCCAGGAGCATACTGCTGCATCTGCTGGGTATGTCTCACCAGGGAGAGGATGAGCAGACCAGAAGAGACCAAGCACAGGGAGAAGGGAATGACTGACCAGAGAGCCCCAAGAACATGTAGGACATAATAATCAGTTTTCTTTCTTTTGATAACTGCAGTGTTATTTTCTGAGAACTTCATATTAGAATAAAAATCGAATTTCACGAGGAGTGCTATTATGCTGAAGAAGCAGTAGAGCCCAGAACCCAGCAGAATCCAGATCATCACCCGGGAAACTCTCCACTTGAGCCAGAGGAAGACATGGTGAGAGAAGCTGGCAATCTTTAGACAGTATAGGACACTGAGGCAGGCCATCAGACAAATGCTTAAGTTATTGAAGAATGTCCAGAAACTATCGATGATTTGCATGGCTATACTTCCTTCATGTAAATGGGGATAAAAAGTGACTAAAACAGAATCAATTATTAGTATCCCTTGCAGGATGATCCTGGAGAGAGTTAAGTTCAGCATGATGAAGTCAGGAAAAGAAATTTTCCTGCTCTTGACCCAGGAAAGACAGAACAGCAGCATAGTGGAGCCATTTACCCAAATCCCCAGAAAGAACTCACTGCAGGCCACGAAGAAAACCACCATTTTCTCTACACTCATTATATCTGCAGAAGGGCAGGGATCTCCTGGCAGGATTTCCACCTCCTTGCTGTTCTAGATCTTCTCTGACCAGAGTCAGGAAGACAAAATTACTTGCTGGTTTTTTCTTCTCTGCCTCACGCTGGGGGGATGTGCTTCTGTCACTGGCCACAAAGAGCCCAGAAATCTTTGTGATCAGTCCCACAGCATCTATTCTGATTTTTCCCAAGAAAATCTACTGGTGTTTCTGGAGTCCAGACCTCAGATTCAATTAGTCAGGGAAAAGATGAGCAGCTCTTCCCTGAGATGCAAATTGGTGCAGTGTCACATAGAGAAGGGAGGGACCAGAGGCATGTGTTGGAAGAAGGGGTTGTTTGGGTTTGAAAGCCAAAAGGTTGCAATTTAACACAGAAATGTGATAACCAGAGAGAGAAGCAACAAAATCAAGGGTAAGGGGCTGCATTTGGGAAGAGGAAGAGCTGAATTCAAATCCTACTTCAGAGGCAGGTGCAAGTTATGTAACCACTCTGAGCCTTAGGTTAATAGTATACCTACTGTATAGGGTTATTGTAAGGATCAAATGAAATGATGTGTGTGTGTGAATGAATGAAAAAGCTCCTGGCCTCTGAGTGCTGGAAGTGTAAGTATGCTTTCAAAGAGAACATGTTCCAATGGAGGAGATAAAACAGAAATTTCAGCTGCAAGTAAGATGGAATGAAAATCCTTAGGGTTGCAAACAATGGTAGCTTGTGGTACTTCTTTAGTGTTATTCCCATGAATAAAACCTTATCTGTTTCTGATATTGAACCATTTTGATGGTGCCATGGATGTTGATTTTTAGACCAGCACCAACCAAATGCTTCACGACATAAAAACTTGTTTTCTTAGAGCCATTCAGAAAAGAGGAATCATTGTTTCAAGGTGTGGAAGAGTCAAATCTAAGGGAGAACAAAGACTCATTAAGAAGAGTGAAATCTATTGTACACGGTAAGAGTATTGTGCTATGATCAACTGGGAGTGACTTAGCTATTAGCAAAACAATGATCTAAGACACTCCAAAGAACTAAGGCTAAAAATTGCTATCCAACTTCAGAGAAAGAGCCGATGGGGTCTGAATGCAGATTGAAACATACTATTTTTCACTTGATTTTTCTTTTTTCTTTTTCTTTTGTTTATTTTGGTCTGTATTTTCTTTCATAATGTGATTAATGCAGAAATGTTTTGTGTCATTGCACATTATTAACCTGGCAGCCAGGGGGTGCAGTGTATAGAGCTCCAGGTGTAGAACACTCATCTTCCTGAGTTCAAATCTGATCTCACTTAATAACAGTGTGACCCTGGTCAACTCACTTAACCCTGTTTGTCTCAGTTTTCTTATCTTGTAAAATGATCTCAGGAAAGGAAAAGGCAAACTAACTATCAGGCAAAGATACCGAGCCTAGAAAATCCCAAATGAGGTAATAGTTGGACAGGATTGAAATGACTGAACAACAATGAAAGCAACATATGTATAACCTATATCAAATTGCTAACCTCTCAGGGAGAGTGAAAGGGCATCCATGGAGGATTTGAGCTAAACATTTTAGGGAACAAATGCTAAAAATTGTTTTTCTATGTAATTGGGGAAAAATATATATTCAATATAAAAAAGAAAGAAAAAAAAAAGTGAGTTCTCATTTTACAAAAAAAGGAGATTTTCATGTCAAATACACAGGGAAATAGAATGAGTATTCCTTAGGCTATTGTTCAGTTCATTCAGTTGTGTCCAGTTCTTTGTGACCCCATGGGGTTTTCTTGGCAAAGATACTGGAATAGCTTGTCATTTCTTTCTCCACTAGAGAAGTATTCCATAAGAGAGATAACTAAGTGCCATAAAGAGAGAAGGGACAATTTCATACACCAAGTAGAAGAGAAAATGTCTCACTGAGTGGAGAACTGATGAAAAAAACAAAATAATGGAATGAATATTGATTAGTCTCTAATTTTGACTTATAATGCGATATAAAATTTAGTATAAAATTTAAGGAATCAGATATCTAGGTACAATTTAGGAGTTTCCGCATTAAACTTTGATTCTTATCAATCAAGGGGCAATGTGGTAAAAAGAATAGAGAGCTGGCCTCAGACCCAGAAAGACTTGGATTCAGATGTTGTGTTTGACACACTGAAGTTGTATGATCCCTAACATTTTAGTTCTTTAGGTGGCTTTATTTAAATTTCCAAGAAGATGATGACTGCATAAGCAGAGGGCTATTCCTTGTTCAGAACTGAGTGTGGATCACAACATACCATTCTCACTCTTTTTGTTGTTGTTTGCTTGCATTTTATTTTCTTTCTCATTTTTTCCTTTTTGATTTGGTTTTTCTTGTGCAGCTTGATAACTTGTATAAATATGTATACATATATTAGATTTAATATATATGTTTTACTATGTTTAATGTATATTGGATTACTTGCCATTCAGAGGAGGGAAGGGGGAAGGAAAATTGGAACACAAGGTTTTGTAAGGGTCAATGTTGAAAAATTATCTCTGCATATGTTTTAATAAAAAACATATCCTTCCTTAGTCTTTTCTTCTCCAGGCTGGACATGCCCAGTTCCTTCCACTGATCTTCACATGCCATGATCAGAAAGATCTCATCCCAAGTTACTTCTAAGCAAGCTTCCTTCCCTCAGCTCTGGCTCCACTTTAGTTTTCCTTTATAATTATATAAGCTATCTCATTTGATACATACGACAGTCCTCTATGGTAGACACTTTTTTCTTATTTTACAGATAAAAAACTGAGTCTGAGAAGGCTGGACACTTAAAGGCAAACTTGCCAAGAATGATAGTACAGTGAATACATGCATATGCAAAAATGGAACTCACCTCATCCTGACTCTATATCTATAGTCTACCCACTACTCCCTGTGCCCCTGAGATGCTCTTTTATCAGGGCGCTACAGTATTCAAATCATGACTCTTTGGGGTCTATGAAAGTGTGAGGGAATATTTTGCTTCCAACAGCCTAGACAGCTTATTCCTTTTTGGGATGAGGAAGGGGGCTTCGAAGTTACTGGACAATGCCCAATAGCTTGTGATCCTGAGACATTTATCTATATCTATATCTGTAGAGATATTGAATAAGTCCATAAATTGGATTTATTGAATAAGCCAATATTGAATAAGTCCATGAACAGATAGACTCTGGTCCAGGTATTACCTGAGACCTAATCTCTCTGTTAGGGCCAAGGATTCAAATTATATGGGCTCACCATCTTCCTAACAATTGTAAAGATATACTTGGTAAATTTAGGATAATCTTGATGGAGAATTCATGCGATAGGAACAAGGCATGTTAACTATACAATGAATCAAAGACATATTTAATTTCTGTTATTTACTATTCTGTATTGATAAATATCACAACTATCTACAATTCTGTTAATGTGCATCACAATTATGCTTACAACTCTGTATTGATAAGCATCTTGGTATTGACAGTTAAGATGGATAAGATAAAGAAGGTATATGAATAAATGCTGATACTCAGATTAATAAATGGAGAATGCAAATCATATCTTCCTCCTGGCCTGGGATATTCATTCACACTCCAGTATTTACTGGAGCAGGAGTCTAACATATATCAATCAGGATTCTTTACTCATAACAAAAGAAGCCCTATTTGCTTGCCAGGGACCTTTTAGATCTGGCTTCTTAGGATCACAGAATCTCAGAGTTGGAATAGAATTAAACGGTCATCTAATCCAGGAGCCTCTGAGCAGATATTCCTTTGGAGCATCCCTAATGAGTAGCCCTCCAGTTTGCATCTGATGACCTCCAGTGATGGGGAATGTGTACATGATATTCATGTGATATTCACACGATTGTACACATTACATTCAAGTGTGGTAGTTTCACAATTTTATCTTCAAATCCTAAATTCTTTCAAAAGATTCAGTGATGGTGTAACGTTGTCTTATCTAGCCATAATGGGGAAGCAGACTGTGGGCCCTCTCATGCACTCTGAAAAACAATTCCTGATTTCTTAGGTCAATTAAGTGGACTCTCTGAGGGAAACAAACTGACATTTGAATAACCAGTGATTTGTGTTCTTACCCAGGTGTATATATGCAAACCTGTGCTCATTAAAGAAAGAGAGCAAAAGGATCCCTACCCAATTTAAATGTCATTTGAGGCCCTGTAGTTCCTCCAAAGGAAAATCATCCCAAAGATCATTTAATCCCAGATGAAGGAGATCTGGTGCCTCAGTGACATGTCCAGACCTGGATGTCTGGGCACTCTGAGACTGCTTAGTGGAGGTGACTCTGTTACTGACAGTTGTGCAATTCTGCCTCACTTATATCCAATTCACATGCAAGTCAATCATCCATGATTCACTGGTCTTTGAAAATGAAGGGCTTAAAATGAGTGTAAATGACAAAAAAAAAGCAAGAAAAAAAAATGATCTTGTCTTTTCAACCTGACAACTGGAGCTCTAAGGAAGAACTGAGGCCCAAAAGGGTGAAGTCAATCAACAGACATTTATTAAGAACTAACTATTTGTGACATACTGCAGTATGAATTAGGAACACAACAAAAAATAAAAAGAATACTTGCTCTCAAAAAACACACAAATTTTATTTTAATTGTTAATTTATTTATTTTATTAATCTTTTATTGCTTAATTTTTTCTCAATATCCCTCTCCTCTCATCTTATAAAATACACACTTAAAATAAAGGGAAAACCCTAGAAAAACTGAACATTATTTCAAAAAAGTGAAAATATATGCAATGTTCCACATTCACGAACTTCCTACTTTTAAAAAGTATTGGGGAAAGGTATCTTCTCATATGTCACCTTGAGGCATATGCTTGTTCTTTGTAGTCCTATAACATTCATTTTCAATTGTTTTGTAATTGTTCCTTTCATTTACATTATTGTAGTCATTGTTCATATTGTTTTCTTGCTTCTGCATCAGTTCATGTAAATTTTTCCAGTTTTTTTTTGTATTTGTCACATTCATCATTTATTACAGCGTTGTAATAGTCTCTTACATTCATATGCCATATTTTGTTTAGCTATTCCCCAATCAGTATTCATCTATCTAAAGGAGCCTTCATTCTAAATGACTTGTTAATATATGTACAGATGGCAAGTGGCTGAACCAGAATCTGAACCTAAAACTCTGAATCCAGGGCTTTTCCCAGTCACTCTATGGTGACTCTGATGTTAACTCCATTGATGTGCTTCATTAAAATTTAAAGCTGAAAAGAACCTTAGAGATCATACCATCCAAATCCCTCATTTTATAGACTTGAAAAGTGAGACCTAGACATTTAGTTCATTTCAACAATTTATTGACTCTTTATATTATCACTATGTCAGGGGGAAAAATACAGCATACAGGGGAAAAAAAATTAAGCGTAAAATATGGTGTCTAGTCTTATAAACTGCATAAAGCTGATGCAATCCTATATAATTTAGCACAACCAAAACAATCAGTGTCAGTAAGAATAGAGAGGAGCTAGATAAGGAAAGCTGCTTGCCTAGGATACAACACAGACTTGGTTTCTAAGAATCCTTTTCTTTTTTTTTTTTTTCTCTTTTTTCTATTTTTCACTCCTGGCATAGAATATCAAATGTAGAAATTTATAGCTTAGGTTCTCACTGAATGTTAAATAAACTATATCTCTAAAGTGCAAAAACAACAATAAAACAAAACATAATATTCTAGGACTTGAAGGAATCTATAGCTTAGGTTCTCACTAATAAACTATATCTCTAAAATGCAAAAGCAGCAATAAGAACAGAACAGAACATTCTAGGACTTGAAGGAATCTTGAAGATTGGTTAGCTCAATCTCAGTTTGTAGATGAGGAAACCGAGGTTCAGAGAGAAGACCTCTTGCCCTATATCGCACTATATCAATGGAGTCATGTGTAGACACTATCCTCTGACTCCCATACCTGTGGTATTTTCACTGTATATTCAGTGTTTCACCTAAAGAGTCTTGAAGAGCTTTCAAGGACTTCAAGGGAAAGGGAAAAGAGAATTCTTAGTGATAGGAAAAGACCTAGGATGCCAAAAGTTACTTTTTGAGAAACTAATCATGCTTTACATTCAACCAAACTGTCCTAATTTTTTTTCCCCAAATACAAAGTTCCATGTTCCATCTGTGTCTTTATATGTGATCTTCCTTGCCTTTGCTAGAGAGAATACCTGTATTCCTTCCATATTTTTAACCTCTAGAGAACCCATTTATCTCTATACGGTTTTCTTCTCTAGAACCCCTTTCTACTATTATCAATCTTTATCAAGCCCCAGCTCTGGATTACTCCCACAATTTTCTGCCTTTGCTCTTATTCATGTACTACTTGAAAGGATCTGGAGAAAATCCTGGATCCACTACAAATATAATTTACATAATTTCAATGGCCCTCAGAACAACAGGACAATCCTTTTATACGTCCTTAATTTACTTAACTCTGATTTACCACAGAAACAAATATTTTCACTACTTCTCAGACTTTCCTTTCTCTTTTCCTTCCATCAACTGAGAACACTGGTTCATATTTCATTAAAAAAAAAAAATAAGGCCATTTATGGAGATCCTCTCTCCTCAACTTATACTTTTCCTTGCCAAAGACAGACAATCAAAATCTAATGACCTAATCCATCCTTCCTTTCCTAATAGATTGCTCCCTTTACCATCTTCACTTTTTCTTATCTTCAATCTTTCCTTGATTACTGGCTACTTCCTTGCTACCTATAAGCCTGTCGATATATCCCCAATCTTCAAAAAATTCTTCAATTGGCACAACAAGCATCACTTTCCTCCCATCTTATCCTTCCTCACTTTTGTGGCTAAACTCCTTGAGAAGGTCATCTAAAAAAGGTGTCTCCCTTATTTCCTCTCACAACTTTCTACAATTTGGCTTCTGACCTCATTATTCAACTGAAGCATCTTTTCAGTTATTGAACATCTATTAGTTATCAAATAAAATGGCCTTTTCTCAACCTCAACCTTTTTGACTTCTCTGCTTGCTTTTGATATTGTCTTCTCCTCCTTTCTATGTTTTAATAGAATTATTATGCCCTGGTTCTCCCACACCTATATGACCACTCTTTCTCAGTCTCCTTTGGTGGATTTTTGTTGAGGTCATGATTACAAATGGTGGATGTTCTCAAGGCCTCTGTCCTAGGCTCTTTTTTCCCCCTCCCCCTAGGTGATGTCATTCCTTCCATGGATTCAATTAGCTATGCAGATGATCTTCAAATTTACTGATCAGATTTTCTGCTGACTCCAGCCTTATATCTCCAGCTGCCCAACTGGATATATTTAACTAGATATCTTGTAGACATATTAATTCAATATGTCCAAAACTCAACTCATTATCTTCCCAACCCTCCCCTCTTCTGAACCTTCCTAGTTCTGTCAAATATATCACTATTTCCCCAATCACCTAGACTTGCAACCTAAATGTTCTCCTTGACTCCTCACTTTTTTTCATCCCTCATATCTAATCTATTGTTAAATCATGATGATTTCACTCATATATGGCCTTATATGTGCCTTGTTCAAGCCCTTATCATTTCACACGGGGATTACAAGCAATAGCCTTTTAGTTTAATTCCTGGTTTCAAATTCCTTCCCATTCCAGTGCATCCTCCATTTAGTTTGTCAAAGTGATCTTTCTAAAAGCACAAATCTAAGCATGTCATACACTCCCCATCCCCCAACACTGCTCAAAAAGCTCTAGGATCATTAAAAATAAAGTTATTCCTTTTGGTGTTCAAAGATCTTTCTGACCCTCCCTTCTCCTATCTTTCCATTCTTCTTATACCTTACTCCCATGCATTCTGTGATCAAGCAATGGAAGTCTCTGTTTCTTACAAGATATTCCAGGATTGTACCATATTTCCTAGAGTTTTCTCCTTCCTTCTCCCTATCTCCTGACTTCCCTGACTTTTCCTCAGGATCCAGGAAAAATTTCTTCCACAAGAAATCTTTTGTAATTCCCTTTAATTACAGTGCCTTCCATTTGTTGATTATTGTGAATTTATATTGCATTTAGCTTGTTTGTATATAATTGTTTTCATGTTTTCTCCCCCTTCACATTGTGAGCTCCTTGAGTGTAGGAATTGTCATTAGCCTTTCTTTGTATCTCCATGAGTAGAGAAAGTTCTTTATCCAGAATTCTCTTTCCCAATGCAATCACAAGTCTAGCTACCACCCTCTTCCCCTGCTCCCATTTGACTATTTAGTCTGAATAATCTTTATATTTTATATATATTTATATATATATATATATTTATATTTTATATCATTGATTCAGAAGGACAAAGCCTCAGGCCATGTAACATGACCAAGTTCCCCCAACTTCTCCCAATGTGAACCCAAGAGTGTGAAGGTTAGCATTGACTGATGCAGGGTTTACATGTGTCTAGTTTTGTTCTAAAATGATTTTGTGTATCTTTGTAAAGCCTTGGTGGCAGAGAATGTGACAAATACTTCTTTTATATTTCCCTTAGCACCCAGCATACAAAGCTGGGTCTATAGTAGGTGCTCAACAATTGTTGCCTTTTAACTTTTTTCTCCCTCCATGTCCCACACAGTATAATGTATCTTTGTATATAAACAAATATCAATTTTTTTATGTTTATATAGTCAAGGGTCTTTCTGGGAACATCATCATTTTGATGGCATGCATTGCTCTTCTACTTGGCAGTTCAGAACACTTCAGATCGGGTTTGTAAGTGTAATTTAGGTCTGTGTGATGAGATTTATTGAACTGAACACTGAACTGGCCTTGTTTCCTATTCCTAGAATTCAGGCTAGAGTCCATGTGGACGCAAGTCAGGGAAGGAGGACATATTTCCTAAACAGCTTTGTATGCTCTGTCAGAGAGAGAGCTACATCAAGAGAAACCAACAACCTCATCCTGGTTATGTGAAAAGGAAAAGACTCTGAGGGACTGATGTCATCCCAAAGGGACCTAGAACACGATTAATATTTACTCAATTTGCTTATGGCTTTATTTCTTCATCTAGCAACTTGTGGTATACACTAAGATGTCTATGGTCTAGTTTTTTCTTCCATCTGCTTGAATTAAAGGATATTTTGATCAAACAAGAAACACGGAGTTTTTGATTAATTGCCAGTGTCATTACGACCTTTCCCTGTTATTGGCTCTTTACTTGTTCCTGCATCTAATTTCTCATCCCAGTCTTTATCCATAAGAAGTATGCTGTGGAAGTCATTATAGTCTAGTGAATAAACCACTGCATTTAGGGTGTGTGTGTTTGGGGTGGGGGGTTTACTGCTTTTCAGGAAGTTATGATTTAAATGCAAGCTTTTTAACAGAGAGAACAGATGAGAAGATGTAGGGAGGTCATCGATAGCTGTCTTCTTGTATCTGAAAGATTGTCAAAGTGAAGAGAACTCAAGCCCTTCTCTTAAGCTTTAGAGAACAGAAATAGGAGCAATGAGTAGAAGCTTCTCAAAAGGCAGTTTTAAATGGGCAAGAGGAAAATTTTTTAACATGTGAATTGGCCCTAACTTGGAATAGCCTACATCAGCATGTAGCAGGATCCTTATTATTAGAAATCTCTGAACAGAGTTTAGACAATCAGTTGTCAGAGAATATTATGGAGAGAGGTGGGAAATAGTGAAATTCAAATATGGGTCTGAGTTATACTAGGAACTTTTGAAGTCACCAATAGCAGTTGAACAGCTTTGTGAGAACAGGAGGTCTGGATTAACAATATTGTCTATGAGCCAGCAAGCTACAATCTGTTGGAGCAGTAATTTCAAAGTTGTTTTTCATTATAATGTTACATCTATAAATTATTTGCTTAGTTCTGATTATGTTGCTGTGCACTAGTTTGTGGAAGTCTTTCTGTTTTCTTCTAAAACAGTTCATTTTATTTCATATGTCACAATAATATTTACATACCATAATTTGTTTTGTCATTCTCCATATGATGGCCATTCTCTTTAAGTTTCCAATGTAGCTACTATAAATATTTTTGTAAACATAGATCCTTTTAATCTTTCTTTGATTTCTTTGGAGTCTAGGTCTAGCACATTTTATTAACCTTTGGGGCATAGTTCAAAAATATTTTTCAGAACAGCTGGACCAATTCATATATTAAGTGCTTCCTATGTGTCAAGAATTGTGCAAATCAACAGGGAATACAAATTTCCCTGTTGTTCAGTCAGCCATGTCTGACTCTTTGTAACTTGGTGGATACTAGGCACAGTTGATAGAATGCTGGGCTGTTATCAGGAAGATTCATCTTCCCGAGTTCAAATATGATACTTCCTACCTGTGTGATCCTGGGGCAAATGGTAATGTAATTTTATCGTGCCATAAGAAAGGATGAAATGAATCATTTCAAAAGAAACTGAGATGACCTCTCTGAACTGATGCAGAATGAAGTGGTAAGGACTCAGAATATAATTTATACAATGACAACAATTATAATGAAAAATGTTTATGGGGCAATAGGGGAGGGTATTAGTAAATGTTTAGCTGAATCTCTGGGAAAAATACATACATACATGCATATATATATATATATATATATATATATATATATATATATATATATATATATATATGCAAACACACTCTTTTCAATTTAATCTGTATTATTAAAACTTTCCATTTCTTTGATTTTTTTCCCCCAGGAATGTTGTGAAGGCTCAAATAAGATAATGGATTTTTTTACAAACTTTAAAGCATGATTCAAATGCCATTTATACTTCCAATCTGGTAATGACTTCAATCTTTGATCCCTCAACTGCATTTCTGCTGAATTCAAAGTCGTGTTTATATAGTAATACAGGGTGGATAATGAGGTTTGAGGGAAAATCATATTTGCATATACTTTTCAGTTTAATTTACATGAACACTATCAAATCTAGAAATAAAAAAATAAATCAGATTTGATTTGTAGGTAATTGGTAATTTCTGAAGTGTAAAGGCTCCCAGAAAATTTAATGATGACTGCACATACCTCCTTAGTTTTTTCTTTCCCTCTGGGTCTTCTCCTATCTGGCTACATTCTTTTGAAAATGTGATGAAAAAATTAGATGCAGTATACTGTAACCAATACATTAATGCCAAGAACATTGGAAGGATGAGGGCTGAGCCTTTGGATCTTTTTTTTTTTTTTTTTTTTAATACTATCCTGTCTTTGGGGTGGCGAACAGAGAGACAAAATTTATCTTGTAGACATGATGTTCTGTATCCAAGGGACATAGTGGTAAATATTGGTGTAGACACCAATATTCTCTCCTAGAAAATGCCCTACTTCTATCCCTTGAATTGTGTCTTGGCATATGACAGTAGCAACGGCAAGCTCCTAAAGAGAGAAAAAATAGAGAGATTGTGACAGTCAATTCTCAGATTGAAAGTTATCCAGATTGAACACGAAAAACAACCAACTTCCCTCTACCACTTCAACCTCCAACATAAGTATAGGGTGTCATAGCTGGAATACTAGACTAATAGTTATGGGAACTACCATTAATAGAATTTTTGATTTGTTATATTTTGCCATTCTAGGCCTTGTTTTCCACATTGGCCCAATTTATGATTGTGTGAGATAATGTTTTGAAGTGCCTTGTTCATATTGAAATATTCTACAATTCTATAATATGGCAGCAAGAGGTCCGAGAATTGATACTACATTGTTCCTGTCATGTGAGGGTATCATAGTTAAACCAGCATTAGTTACCACTATTCATTCTCCATTGTACTCGGGCGATAGAATGTAGCCATAAGTAATAACAACAAAATATGGATCTCCCCTATCCTTCTTAGGGGATCCCAGAACCCACATTCTACCTCTTCCCAAATTATCAAAGATAGAAATAGATTCATATGATATATATAATAGCATGTAAATAGATGCATCCATAGTATCCATATATATTTACCAAAGCAATACCATATGATCACATGTGTTTACATATAACATAAATTTATATAGGTATACACATAGACTTACATACATATGTGTTTTTCTCATTTTATATATATATATATATATATATATTATACATATATAAGTATTATACATATATAACCACACATGTATCTCTGAATGTTAGATTCTATTAATTTAGTGAATTCCTGACATGGAAGTTCTTGCCCCCTGATGACTCATTGGTTTAATCTTAAAGAGTTGTTGGGTGACTTGTCCATAATTACAAAGAGTCACCAAATCAATCAATAAAAATCATCAAAAGCATCTGTGTACCCAGCAGTATGTGCTATGATGTAAGAATCCCAAGAAAAAAGTGAAAACAGTCCCTACCCTTGATGAGCCTACAGTCTAGATAGGAAAGTTTTATTGGTATAGACAAAAAAACACAAAATATATAATGGAGGAGGGGAGAAGGAAGCACTAAATACAGCTATCGGTATCAGGAGCTGAGCCTTGAAGGAAATTAAAGCTTCTAAGAAATGAAAGAGGCATGAGGGGTAACCAGTGCAGAGAGTAGGGAAAACGGAGACTGAAGGCTTTGGGAAGAAAGGTCAGAAGGAAGGTTTGACAGGATCAGGCAATAGTGTAAATGGAGGAGAGGAATGTAGAATAAGGGAAAGGTTGGTTGGGACCAGGTTGTGAAAAGGGCAACTAGAATTTATTGAGTGGGGGAATAACATGTCAGAGCTGTAGTTTATGAGGGAAATCACTTTGGCAGCTGAATACAGGGAACAGGGAGAGACTCAAGGCAGAGATTATCAATTATTGAGACCCATGAGGGATGAGGAGAGCCTTAACTAGGTTGGTAGTTGTATGATTGAATAAAGAAGGGAAGAATAAAGTGCCAGTTGGGCTTGTGGCAAAGATAGCCACCATTTACATAACTGCCCTTCCGTGTGGGTGTCTCAGCAGATTGACCCACTGACCACATCAACAGAAGATTTAAGGGCACCGAATGTGTTTAATAAGGGAGGATTGAAGTGCTTTTTCATACCATGTTGAACTTTTGATCGCCTCTAATTTCTTTCTTCCTTAACCCTCCATACCAGGGGATGGGGAACCTTTTTCTTTGGCCATGTGGATATTTATAGCATCGTTTGTGCCTGTACAAAATTACGGACTTACAGAACTCAAGCAGTGGAAGATAGTTGGACCTAACTTTCAACTCATCAGCGCCTGTGGTTGCTGTAGCAAATGATTTCAAGGGCATTCTCTATGGTCTGTGAGTCATCTGGTTCTTACCTCTTCATTTAAGGGAAGATCTAGGGGTCTTAATGAAAATGAATGCAGACATGTGTGGAAGGATCATGGACTCAAGAAAGCCTATGATACATCACCTTTTGTTGTGGTTACCTGTAGGGATTCCATTGTTCTTTGTACTTAAAATCTGGGGCAAAGTAAGATTGTGATTGAATTATTTACAGAAGTTCATAGCTCAATACCATGATGCAAATTTGGGGATGATAGGCAATTGGATGGGGTCACAGAAGATAGAATGCTGAACTTGATGCTTGAACCTGAGTTCGAAATTCATCCTCCGTACTTACTAGATCTATCATCTTGGGCAAGTCACTTAAACCATTGTCTGCTTAAATTTCCTGAGAATGAGGATGACAATATTAGGATGTAGAATGAGATTGATAATAATAGAACCTACCTCCCAGGTAAGGATAGAAGGAGATAATGTTTGCAAAACAGCTTTGTATACAAGTAAAGAAAGAACAATACAAATGCAATAATTGTTATTTTTGCTGTTGCCGTTGTTGCTGCTATTATTGTTACAGGTCTAAATGAAATTGGAATTTGAGCTCACAGTTTAGTTCAGATTTGTTTTCAAGATATTCGCATGAAAGAAAGCATCCTGGGAAGTCTAATTGCTTAAAATTGGAAGAAAACTAATAAGCTACCTTTTCAGACCCATTACAGACTAACAACGCATTCCTACAATGTTTCCAGTAAGTTCATAGACAATTCCAAACAGACAATCCTCTTGCCATTTTCTTGAAGATCTCTCATTTACAACCTACTTCCTGAGGCAGTCCTTTCCAAAAGGGTGACAGCTTTAACTTTAGGGAATATTTTCTTATATTAAGCCTAAATTTGCCTCTCTGCTACTACCACTCATTGTTCCTAATTGTGCTTTTAAGGGGGCATGTGGGACTATTCTCATCTCTCTTCCACATGCTGGCTATTCAAATACTGTAAGACAATTGTCATTTGCCCAGCCATTTAAGTCTTCCCTTTTCTAGGCTAAAACATCCTCAGCTCATTAGGTTCTTGGATTTAGAATTGGAAGGGAATTTAGATCATTTAGTGTTCACCTTCTTCACTTTTAGATAAGGAAATGAAGGCTCAGATTGCTAGAAGATCACATAGGTAATGTGTTGTGAGAAAACAATTTCTTTAATGTGTTAGCGGCAACGTGATTTCCTATTTGTGCCAGATATCATTTCATAGTCTCAGAAGAGAAGACTTACTGAAATGCAATCTGACCTTATTAATTTAGACTAGATGAGAGAGAAGACAGTCTTAGCTCAGTTAGTAAAAAGTCTGAATTATGTGGTAAATATTGTTTATTATTTTATGCTATACACATGCTGATATGAAAAGAAATAGATAAAAAGTTTTTTTTCTTTTACCTAAGATTCTTTTTATGAGGTTCATTTTAATGGACAAGGATAGCTTGTAAGAAGTATATTAACAAATGATCTACACATGAGTGTTGCTTAGTATACAATTGCTGCTTTCCTAAACAAGTTAAAATTTTCCTTGGAAATTGGTTTTCACACAGCTAATTTGTTTAGCAAATTTTTTCTTCACACAGAGGGTGTGTAGTTTTAAACTTTAGACCTTCCAGGGCTACATTCTCACAAATCTGAAAGTTGTGGAAATTGGTTAATAAAGGAGCTAAATAAATAAGAGTGCTGGATTAGAATTAGGAAGACCTGAATTAAAATGCAGCTTCAGTTATTTACTAATTTTATCACTCTGAGCAAGATACTTCTGTTTGCCACAGTTTTTTCAATTACAAAATGGTGTTAATAATAATGTCATCTTCCAGGTTGATTGAAACAAAATGTTTAAATTGTATAGCACAGTGCCTGGAAACATATTATATACTTAATAAATATTTCTTTCCTCCCTTTCTTCCTCTCTTCCTCCCTTCTTCCCCTCCCTCTTTCTTTCCCCCTCTCTCTCCTTTCTTCTCTCCCTCCTTTTCTCTCTCTCTCCTTTCTTCTCTCCCTTTTTTCTCTCCCTCCCTTCTCTTTCCCCCTCTCTCTCCTTTCTTCTCTCCCTCCTTTTCTCTCTCTCTCCTTTCTTCTCTCCCTTTTTTCTCTCCCTCCCTTCTCTTTCTCCCTCTCTCTCCTGCCTTTTCTCCCTCCTTCCTTCTCTCTCTCTCTCCTTCCTTCCTTCCTTCCTTCCTTCCTTCCTTCCTTCCTTCCTTCCTTCCTTCCTTCCTTCCTTCCTTCCTTCCTTCCTTCCTTCCTTCCTTCCTTCCTTCCTTCCTTCCTTCCTTCCTTCCTTCCTTCCTTCCTACTTATGTGGCAGAAAAAAGTAAAATTTAAGTTGAGAGGAAAAGAGAAAATTACCACAAAGAGTCTGGTGAGTGTTTTTAAAAACTTGACACATATTCCATGCTTGATAATTCTTCCTTGTTTAGTTTGCTTGCATTCCTTTTCAGAAATCAGAGGTGCTTCTATGTTCTGCCGTAGATCTGGGTGCTTGCCTGGAAGGAAAAAGGAAAAAGAGCTTATCTTCAATTTTGCTGCTACTGTCCAGACCAATTTTCCTTTCCTTTAATTTGCCATGATTATTTTAAATGTTCTTTTTTCTGTGTAGAAGATATAAATTTATACTCTAATTTTCATGATCAGAAAGGCCTAAGGCTAAGTAGATCTATGGGAATAAGGAGGTAGCAGCTGCTGCAAATGTTCTGAATAGGGCACTAAGGCCTTCTCTATTCTGAGACTGTCTGCAAGAAATATATAAAGATACATTCCTGGATGAATAAGCACCTATAGACACCTATAGGTCCTGTTGCTCAGGCTGAGCCCATCCTGCTATAGTGGTAGCCTATTGAAAGAATTCAGGAGAGCAAGGGAGCCATGTGAAATCTCTTTGTGGTAGGGCAGTGTTGGCTCTAGGGGGGACTGGCCCTTTTGGTGACTTTCCTTTGAAGGTTAAGTCTGTATTTCTCTATATTGTGCTAAAATATGCTGAGCACTCACCAATATTGTCCATGCTCCAGTCCAAGCCAGAGACTGTGCACTTGGTACCTGTGGGGAAGTTTTGAGTGGGCAAGGCTATGGGCTGGACCTTGTGGTTGAGGATTACAGGCTTGGGTAGCTTGAGCAGCATGATGTCATGCTCTTGATATTTATCACTTTCATTCCAATAGTGAATAACTTCTGTTGGGCTAAAAATCTGTTCGGTTCTGTCCCTCATCCCAATCTTGAAATTCCCCAGCACCAATATGAGATTTCTGCAAGGAATTGGGAGAGGGGTAATAAGTGAGAGTGATGGGAGCAAGAATCAGAAGGTTATGTTGACTCTAAAAGAACCATGTTTTCTTCCCCTTTTGTAAACCACAGTGACGTTTCTCAACTGGGTAAGTGCCATATTCTTAACACTTAAGAACCCTGCGCACCAGAGACAACCAAAGCAGTAATCTTGGGGGCCAACTGTATGGACTAGGATACCAGGGTTGAGCTAACAATGTGTAATTTCTCAAAAAAAAGTCTATCCTGTTGACAACTTGGTACAAAGAAGCAAACTAAGGAAACAAAAGGTTGTAAATATTTTTAAATTGTTCTACATGTTTTTCTTTTGAAGATTAATGTAAGAATTTTGATTTTTCATATTTAAGATAAAATATCAAAATAAAAATTAAAGTATCTGAAAAAATCAAAAGGTCATTCTATTGGTTCATCAACATATTTTAAAATTTTGTTAATTCCATTTCTCTCAATCTACCAAGGTGTGTGTGTAAGTATGTGTATATACACATGTGTACTCAAAGGAAATCCTTTGGGAGTTGTATGAGGGAAAATAATTAACCTAATTGATTCCTTCACTGAGAGCAGAAATGGTAACTTCAAGATATCTATTATATCTATAAACTTCTAAAAGTAGGTTGGTCACTGAGGCAGCGTTTTGTCCAGCCATGGAAATAGAAACCAAAGGGATTATTGTTAATTAACATTTATATAATGCGATGAGGTTTTCAAAGCCCTTTAAAATAGTATCTCATTTAACCCTCACTTTGATTTTTGGAGGTAAGTGCTTTTATATTATCCTGATTTTACAGGCATAAAAAACTGAGGCAAACAGAAGTTGAATGACTTGCCTAGAGTGACATAACTATCAAGCTTCTGGGATCAAACATATCCAGCAAGACTGAGGCTGGATATGAACTCAGGTCTTCCTGAAACAATATCTAATGCTTTATCTTATTATATCATCTAGGTGCCTTTAAGATGGTGCTTTGCTTCATCAAATAAGATATTTTAAAATAGTCAACAAATGATAATCACTCTCAGAATCTTGTATTCTCCATAACTTTTTAGCAAATTACATGTAACCCGCTATGAAATATTGGCAAAAACATGGTTGTTCTCTTTTAAAAATTATTTCTCTTCTAATACATGTAAAGACAATTAACATTTATTTTTTTAAACTTTTGACTTCCAAATTTTATTTTATTTTCTCTTAAAATAATCCAATATAGGTAATACATATGCAAACATGTGAAATACATTCCCATATCAATCATTTTGTGCAAGGAGACGAATAAAAAAAAAGAAAGGTAAAGAAAGAAGGAATAAAAGAAAGAAAGAGAAAAACAGTATGTCTCAGTCTATATTAAGACATCGCCAGTTCTTTTTTTGGAGGAAGATAGCATTTTTATCATGAGAACTTTGGGATTGCCATAGATCATGTATTGCTGAGAATAGCCAAGTTGTTCACAGTTCATCATGCAATGTTGCTGTTATTGTGTACAATACTATTCTGATTCTGCTTATTTCACTTTGCATCAGTTCATTTATGTCTTTCCAGGTTTTTCTGAAATCATCCTGTTTGCCATTTCTTATTGTACAATAGTATTCCATTACAATCATATACCACAACTTATTCAGCCATTCCCCTAATGATGGACATCCTTCACCTTCCAATTCTTAATTACAAATATTGTTACAAAATATTGTGAGCAAAGAGGTCCTATGCTATAAATATGGTGTACAAACAGGTTTTCTGCCTGCCTTTTTTGATCTCTCTGGGACAAATCCCTAGTAGCCGTATTGCTGCATCAAAGGGGACGCACAATTTTATGAGCTACCTCATTATTAAGAATCAGAGTACACATCACTTACGATAAATAGCAGTGAGAAGCTGCCAACACCCACTGTTGATGAATAAGGACTCCCACACAGGGGTTGATAGGGGACTTGAAATATACCAAGTAAGGGGCAGGATCGTCTTTCTGTTCAGCTTTGTCATTAGAGGAAAATGTACCTGGGAAAAGAAGGAAGGAGGAGGCAGTTTATAACAACATGTCAGTCTGCTCTCATTTTTCTGGAATCATAAAGGTAGAATTACATATACATCTCTCACCAGCAAAGAGAACAAAGAAAAGGATGAACTTCATAGCCATATCAGAATCCTCTTATGGCTGATGCTGCAGAGGGAGAGAGGAAGGAAAGCAGCAAAGTGGGTTTGATAGAAGCAGTGGGTTGAGTTGGAGAAGGAGTTATGATTGGAGAATGAAGCTTAGAACCTGAATAGGGGACTCCAGGGCTCAGAGCTTGGTTCTCATCCAGAGAAGAGAGTTTTAAAACAAGGTGACATCCCAAGATGACAGGGTCATGTTAGCCTCCTGCTTGCTAATCCCCTCTGGGACTTGTAAGAGTAATTTATACCTTACCTTGGTCTCTTTCCTCTTTGTGACAATGACCCTGCTGTTAACATCATCCTCATCATCATCATCATCATCATCATCATCATCATCATCATCTCCTCCACCAGTGGCCCCACTAACAACCAAATCATTGTGATTCTATACAAAGAGATTAGACTAAAATTACTCTGACCCTTTAAAGAAATGGTAAGGAGAGTTGGAAATGACCCACAGAGAAGTCAAACCAGTTCTCTTGTACATTAGCCAAGCTTTTTCTAGAACTAGGGACTTCTTTGATTTGAGTGGCAATATGGAAGATGACATTTCTATGTACCATTAAATTACTTGCATTATAACTATCATATTTCTATTCCAATTGTAAATCATTGGAACAGTATTGCAATAATGAGTATATCGGTTCTGAATTATAAATAATAAAAGATTAATTTGCATTTCATAACAGTTTACGTGCTTCTGAAAACATGCTAATAGCTATTGCTTCATTCCATTCTTATCAACAGCATGGCATAATGGATAGAAAGAGCTGGCCAGGGGCCAGAAAGATCTGATTTCAAGTGTCATTTTTGATCTTGGATCCTGGATAAGTAACTTAAAACTCTGTATTCTGCACCAGTGAGTGATGTCCAACGCAAATAGACATTTGAGCATTGGGTCACTAATCTATGTATCAGGATCTCTGGGGAGCTTTAGACTAATTTAGTTTTAAAATGTAATTTTATATATGTCATGGTGTATTTTTTTTAATTTTGCTAAATATTTTCCAATTCCATTTTAATCTGATTCTAGCACACGCGAATGTTGCAGGCTTCTCTGTGGTGTGTTAAAGATGTTTCCTTTAGACCAGATCTTCTTAAATTTTTTCCACCTGTGATCCCTTTTTGCATGAGAAATTTTTACATGACTCTATTATATAGGTATGTAAAATATATACAAATCAACATTTACTTATAACAATTCATAATTTTGCAACCTCCACATTCAGTTATGTGACCCACAATTTAAGAAGCTTTGCTTAGATAATTCTAAAACTGTAAATTGGAGAGAAAGTGCTGATCTATAATGGTAAAATGAGTTTTCTCATCCCGTAGTTCCTTGTACCAATGAAATTATAAGTCCAGTCTCTATTCTGTATCCTGAACACAAACACGCGCTATAGTGGAAAGAGTATTAGATTAGATTGAATCAGAAAGACTTAGGTTTGACTCCCACTCTTTGCCAAGAGAAAATCCTTTAATCTCTCTAAACCTCAATTTCTTCATCTGTAAAATGGAGATAAGGTTACTAGTAGTAACTTCAGGGTTTAAACCTTTGAGTACTTCAGAGGTTTTTGTAAAGCTTAAATAAGCAATTCAATAAAAAATATTTTGCAGACTTCACAATGCTATATAAATGTCAGCCATCACCATTGTTCTCTTCAAGGTGACCATTTTAAAGTACAGTTCTGATTAACTCCTCTCAATAAAATCAATTGCTTCCTAATTGCCTCTAGAATCAAATAGAGACTTGGTTTGATATTAATATTTTTGAATTACCTTGCCCTTTCCAATAGTTCCCCCTCCCCATACATTCTTACAGTCTAACCATACTCATCTCTTTCACTGAAGATATGGCATTTATCATCCATTTACTTGCCTTTGACTTCCCTTAGTTCAAATGTATTCTTCTACTATTGCAGGCTGGATGTATTAGCTTTTCTTATAGGTATTTTACATTATTGGCTCACGTTAAATTAGTGGTCTTCTAAACCCCCTCTTTTCCCTACTAGGTCTTTTTTAAGTGAATTATTGTCAAAACAGATGTTCTCCTGCAGTACTTGTGCATGTTTTGGATGTTTACAAGAAAAGCAAAATGCAAACTTAGTTGAAAATAAAAAGCCAACTTCCATTGGAGAAGGGATTTCTATAGGAAGAAAACTCAGTTGAAAATAAAAGTAATTTTTAAATTAAATTTTTTATTAATTTTTATTAAAGTGATAGTGCAGAAGGAGAAAAATGCAATTTAAGCTTAAACATGACTAAGTCTTTTAGACAAGAAAATCTCATTCTAGAACACATATTTATCATTTTCTGAGCAAGTGGATCTCACACATCAATAGGCACACCAAGACTGAGATAGGACTCTCTAGGTCAGGGACTCTTAAATTTTTTTATGTCATGAATTAGACCTGGTCCCTGTGAGTACAAAGTCTCTGGTGGACCCTAAACCATGGGTTATGTTATTTTGTTATGATTTATTAAAATTATTATAATAATTTTCATTTTTGAATTCCTGAATAAATCCACTCTGGTCCAAATGGATGCTTTAAAACAATATGCATTTCTATAGCTTTTTCACTAACATATTGTTTTCTTAAAAACATTTATTGATGCTTCAAAAAACATTGCTATTATTTGCCAATATCATACCAATTGAAGTCTCCTTTGAAATAAAGTGCATTTAAGCAAAGCAAAGTAACACATTGATTTTATGTGACAGTATTGATATCTCATTCCATTTCACTATTCTGAGGAGGAATATTTTAAGAGTCCTCTGAATTCAGAATTAGTCATTGGCTTGATGAATTCTGATATCTTTCATGTTAATGTTATCATTGTAGATTGTTCAGTTAGTTCAAGCTTCCTTTTTTCTGTATCAATTCATACATTCTGTAACAGTTCATACATCCCAAGTTTCTCTGAATTCTGTCTATATGATAATGTTCTGTTATATTAACATACCATATTTTTGAGGCAGTTAGGTGGATAGAGCACTGGCCCTGGAGTCAGGATGACCTGAATTTAAATCTGACCTCAAACACTTAACACTTCCTAGCTGTGTAAACCTGAGCAAATCACTTAACTCCAAATGCATCTCCGCACCCCCCCCCAAAAAAAAGGAAAAAACAAAAAACAAACGTACATTTTTTTATTACTCAATGAGCACTCAACTATTTTGACATGTAAGGAAACTTTCTGTCTTTAATCTTTTTGGGGGTGAAAGTCTGATAGTGATAATATCTTCATGCTAAAAGGTATGAGCACTTTAATCATTTTCCTAACATAGTTTTAAATTATTTTCCACAAAGTTGGTCAATTCACATTTCTACTAACTGTTAATGTGCTTATTTTCCCACAACTCTTTCAACATTCTCTTTGCCTTTTATTCTCTTTGCCAATTGCCTTGGCATGAAGGAAAATGTAGAATTTTTCTAATTTGCATTTTTAAATTATTAATGATTTGGAACATTTTTTCTTATACAATTATTATTTGCATTTCTTCTGGAATCTTTATACTCATAGCCCATATATTATTCAGGAATGAATCTTGCTCTTGTGAAGAGAAAATATATTTGTTTCTTATAACATTACTTATTGCTTCTCTTCTTTGAGACTGTGGTTTCTATTTCTGTGTATTTGCCATTCCCAATCAATTGCTCTCCCTTTTATTTAATGAGACATCCTCACAGATTCAAATTTTCCTATTCTACCTATTATTACTGCTGAGCAGGCCATAGATCCTACTTTCACAATATTCATTTCTATTTTAACCCCTTAGGAAGTATGTTGTGGTTCCACACTCTCCTCAAAATTTACAGGAACTCTTTCTCATCATATGTTGCATCATTTTCCTTTGTTTTGCAATATTCATAGATCCCTGAATTTGTCTGCCAGATATGGAAGCTATATTTTCTTATGTTAATATCTTCCATTAAGATCTTGAGTTTTATTTTTCCTGAGATCTGTGGCAATATTATTTTTCTCCTTTTCCCCTATTGTTTATTTTTTTGCTTCTTCCTCTTTGTTGGTAATTTCTTTGGGGTCTCAAAATATCTCAGCCTTGTCACATGCTAAAAAAAAATAATGGTTCACCAGCATAGGTTTTTGACTCTAGTTATTTTTGGAGAGACAAAACTGGTCCCATCTGAATATTGAATACTTCCCTCTGACTTAGTAGAGTGCCACATCTCCCCCTCCCCCAATATATGATATCTTGTCTTGTTTTCTCTGTTCTTCAGTTTTCTGCCCCATCAGTGCAAAATGTTGCTACACTGATGTTATTGCATAGTATGCAAAATTCTACAATTTGGAGTCTCAATTGCCGATTTGCTGGGAGACTATAAGGATAAGAATATAGAATTAAGCTCTATTTACAAGTCTAGACATACATCTGGACCATTCCTTCTTTTCATACATTGGCTTATAGAGTTCTGTTTACAGAATTTTCACTGTATTCAAACTGAATAATTGGAGCTACACAAAGCAGACCTAGAGAGAAGTTTTAGAAATCAAGTAGTGGTTTAATTAATCTCTTTCAGAGTGAAGAATACAGTTTGCAAACTGAAAGTTCTCCTGGGAAGATCATCTCCGTCTGTTGCAGAAAAGGTAGATATTTCATACACACAAAATAAGTGGGAAGGGAGGGGGATTATAATATAATCTTTTTCAGGGTCTGAGTGGTTATTCATGAGAAGCCCCCAAGTGCAGGACAATATGGATATTCTCTAATCCTGTGGGAACAGTTTTTAAATGATTGTTTAGATCCCTGAAGTTGTTACTTGGTGGGGTACAAGACCAGAGTTCTATGATGGGAACAGGTTTTGCTATCTTTGATTGACTTCACTTAATATATAGAGGAGAGTACTGTCAAGTATTGATTAATCATTTCAAGCTTCATTGTTAGACTGATTCCCAAGAGTCTCCTAGAAAAATGGTAACTGAAAAATCTAGATTATTAGTATCATTACCCATGTTATATTGATAATTATGAAAAATCAAAGATGTTTTCTTCACATGTTGCAGCACAGAACACTGACATGGCACTACTGTAAAGTGTCAAGATGTAGAGTTGTGTTTGTTGTGAGCCTGTGTGTTGCATTCATTAGTGTAACTTTGCTACTGGAATAGTGAGGGCAAGGGATGCTGAGTGAAAGAGAGATAGATATTTGCATCTGAGACCATGGAGGCAGCTGAAATAGTTGACTTAATTTTGATGCATACTTTGTATTTTAGAAAGGTTTGAGAGACCTTGAGAATCTGAGAAAAATTTCTTGTCCTCCATTTTCCCAATCACTTCTATGTATTTGTTTTTCTTCTATGTAGATTTTGTTCATGAAAACTTTTAAAATTTTATATAATCAAATTTTTTTTTGTGATTTTTTTCTCAAGATTGTAAAATTTTACATAAACCATAGATCTGAAAGGTGTGTCCTATTTTTTTTAATGATTTGGCTAGGACCTAACAGATAAAAAACAGCAAAAAACATAAAAAAACCCAGCAAAAACAGATAAAAAAAACAGCAAAAAAAAGTTATCAGAAATAATTTTCTGGAGGCAGAAATTGATTAAAAATTAAAGCTAACAAAATTTCCCTGATAAAATCTTATGTAAAAGATATGAGATCAAATTCATAAGATTAAGATCCATTTCTAAGTAGAAAAATGTTCAACGAATATGAACAGGCAGTTTTCAAAGAAAGAAATCAAAGCTATCAAATATAAGAAAAATTGTTTCAAATCACTAATCATTAGAGAAATGAAAATTAAAGCAATGCAAATGCACAACATCATACTTATTAGATTGGTAAAGATGACAAAAGAGGAAAGTGACAGATGTTGGAGTGGTTGTGGGAAAACAGGCATGCTAAAAATGATAGTGGAATAACTGTGAATTAGTCTAGCCATTCTGGAAAGAAATTTGGAGCTATGCCTAAAAAGTTAATGATTTGTGCATACTCTTTGACTCAGCTATACCATTACTTGACTTTGTCTTAATGCAGGTAGAGTGAGATTTGGCATCCCAGGGTCACTGTAAGGAAACATGAAATACACAGCAGAGAGAAAATAAATCAACCCAGTTTTATTGAGGAGAAATGCAACAAAGAAGAGGCAGTCAGGAATGACAGAAACAGGCCAGGTCTCCTGGCCCAATGGAAGGAAGCTAACCCAAATTAGCAAACTTTGGTGTTTTTTGTAGAGTTATTATCTGAGTCAAACAGGATTGGGTATTGGGGGAAAAGAATGAAGAACCTGAATCTTATTCATATTGGGTTGTGGGGAGACATCTAAGGAAGGGTAGTTGATATTCAAACTTTTTACTGGAAGAAAAAAAGAGACTTTTGGTTGTTAAGAGAGGTAGGGAAACTACTGAAGTTATGAATAAAAATATTACAGGAGCTTTTTTTTTTCACAGTAGCAAAAAAAAAAGAAAAGAAAAGAAAAGAAAAAAGGAAATAAAAGAAAAGAAAAGAAAAAGGAAACCAAGAAGAATAACTAATTTCATTTAGCCTAAAAAGGAGAGGAAGAATAAATACTGGTCAAAACATTCTACCTAATTTCCCACCAGTTCTCTTCTATTTTAATTTAAATCATATTCCTCTTACCATCAGTCCTTTTTAGAAGCAAAAAGAAATATCCACTTCTCTTTATACAATCCTTTGATTTTATTTAAACATGGTATTGAAGTCATTCATTAGTCTTCAAATTTTTCCTCTCTGGACCTTTTCCCTTTCTTTTTCATATTTCTTGCCCATAGTTCTCTTCATTATTATGAAAAAATGGTATCCCAAATATTAAATATATTTTAATATATTATATTTATAATACAATATATCAAATACATATATAATATGCATATTAAATACATATATGCTGTGTTTAAATGGATGTGATTTAAGAACAAGTGCAATGGAAGGATTCTTTCCAGACCCTTGAATGTCATATTCCTTTTAATAAAAATGAAATATCACATTTAATTTTCCCTTGCATAACTTGGGGAAACAAAGGTAACTCATTTCATGGACATAATTTTCTGGATCCAAGGGATATAATGGAAGATGTTAGTGTAGACACCAATGTTACCTCCCAGGAAATTCCCAACCTCTATCCCTTGAATCTTATCTTTGCAGATGACAGCAGCCAGTATTACTTCCTGAGAAAGATAAAAGAAAAAGGAATTAGAGCTTCTCTTTTGACTTAGGGATCCCCAGTTACCAAGATTGGACCTGGCACTTCCCTACCTTTCTCAACCCCATCTATAGAGACAATGTCATGTAATAATTATAGTATACTATGTTGTACACTATTATAATAAGAATGAGGAAATGAGTTAGACTCCCAAACTCTGCCACTCCAAAGTGTTTATCCTCTCAGAATCAGTTAAACCAAGAATCATATAAAGGGTTGGATTCTCTAAGGTGCAAAGGAATCTCTGAGGTCTTTTAAAGATCAGTTTGTATGACTTTGTGAAACCCTAAACATCAGGTCCAAAACTCAGGACTCATTATCTCGATAAACACTAATAGTGTTAGGATCACGCTGAGACCAGCTTGTTAGTCAGTCCTAGTGACCTATTTATATCCAGGAATATCTTGAGGAAAAGCATGTAATCTTACAGGTCTAATTTAACTTAACACTTAACACTTAAACTCTTAACCCAGCAGTAAACATTAATGGACTACAACATCTCCATGGTTAGTTGTTATCCTTTCTTCTTTAAGAGGAACAAAATGTCATCACTATGTTAGAGTCAAGTTACAGTGTGTCTGATTGTGGCTGATCAGACCAGTATGAGCTCAGAATGCTCTGCCATAGGTCGGACACAAATAGTCCTTATGAACATTTGGGGTGGGTTCTCTAACTTTGCACATCTTGTGCATCTTCTGAGCTAATTCAATTCTGTTTTGCTCATAGAGCACAGCACTTTCTCTGATGAGGGCGTGACATGCAGGTTGGTCCAGTGTCAGAGTCTTCCATGTCATACAATCAATTCTAACATTCTTAAGAGAGATCTCAAATGTCTTTGTATTGCCTTTTCTGATCATCTTGTAAGCAATTGCCCTGTATGAGTTCTCTATAAAATAACATCCCCTTTATATAGTAACATACTACCTTAATGTCATTAATTAGCTTCATGAAAATTCAGTGTTAGATGAAGCAATTGGACTGATTTAATGGATAATGGCACACATATAGCTCTTATAAACAAGACAAATGTTTTGGGTGACCAAAATCAGTATTACAAAAATAAAGGAGAAGAGATGTGCGTGGGACATTTCTATTCTAATGCATGTTTATCAGTGGACCACCATGGTTTGATCATCACAAAAATAGGGAGAAAATTGCTTCATCTTAATGATCTGTCTGAGAAGACAGAGACAGAAAGAAAAGAATGACCTCAGAGAATTATAGATTAGAGTTAGAAGGGACCTCAGAGGTCATCTAGTCAAATCCTCTTATTATATAGGTGAAGGAAATGAGACCTAGGAAGGTTGGGATTCCTGAGTCTAAGATCATACAAGTAGTAAGTGCCAGAGAACAGCTTTGAAATTAGGTATCCTGACTCTAGAACTAGGATTCTTTCTAAAATACTATACCACCTCTGCTCTGACAGAGGAAATATGGAACAGTGGAAAGAACCTGGTTTAGATCTTTATGAGAATAGAAGGAGGTCTTTATAAATTGAGAAGAGAATAGAAAGAGTTACCACAAAAATTCTCTCGAATGACTTTAAGAATTTCACACATATCCTGTTTTTGCTGACTTTTCCTTGTTTTGTTTTCTGGCACTCTTTGTCTGACAGCAGAGATGCTACAAAGGTTTGACGAAGATCAGGATGCTTGCCTGAAAAAAAGAGGCAAAGAGAATTTCTTATTTCTAGTAATTAACATTATTCTTTTCAAATGATTTTTAGTGCCTTCCTTCCTCTCAAAGTATTTATTTTGCATTTATTTGTATTTATTTGCTTTATATTTATTTTATATAGTCATATATATTTTCTCTTCCATTAAAATGTTAGTTATTTGTAGTAGGGGATTGTTTCATTTATTGCATTTATTCTACTAGTGTTTAACATAACCTTGCAACATGGTATTTAGTTAATATATTTGTGGATTGATTTCTTGATATATACAAAAAACATTCAAATAGAGAGAAAAAGATCTTGTTTGTAAATGATCATAGCAGACCCTCATTTCAATATATTTCTTTTAAGTTTGTTTATTTTGCTTGGCCATTGCAGCAACTGTGGCAAAGAATCTCCTTTCACCTAGTCCAAAAAACATCTAAATAAATAATCAACCCCCCTCAAAAGTTTTATTTCCCATCCTTTCCTATTTATCTATATATTAATTTGCTTGTATGTATATGTTTGCTTGTCGTATCACCTTACATAAGCTCCTTGAGGTCAGCAATTTTTTTTTTTGCCTATTTTTGTATCCCCTCAGTGTTTAGTACAGTGTTTGGTGTTTAGGCCCTTCACAAATGTTTATTTATTGACAATTTGAAATATAACATTTTTTGAACTTAAATGATGAGATCACATATTCATTGTGCAAGGGTGTAGGCAGGATTTGAGAGGATGAAAGATTTCTTCCCTTTTCTCTGTGGGGACTGTGCTTTCACCATCTCAAAGATTGCCTCATCTTCTTTCCTCCTCTGTTCTTCCCCACTATTCTTAGTGATTTCCCTAAATACCAACTTGTGCATCTAGCAGAATTCTACAGGCAAATGAAGCCAAAAGAAGAATGATGGACTAACACTAGCACCAAGACTAATGGATCAAGAAGGAGCATTGTTAGAAAACAATGAGACATTTAAGGAATATTTTATGGACTTTCAGAGAGAAGTTCTAGATTTAAACAGGGAAAATAACATGGAATGAATGAGCAAAAGGAGAGAGAACCTAGAATATTACTCCAATTAGAAAAAAATAAAAACAAGAGCATAAGGGTAAAGACAGAGAATTGTAGGGAGGCCAGAATATACTAACTAAAAACATAGTTTAAATTCAGTGAAACTAAGTAGCAAGTAAATGATCTATACCGAGGAAGCAGCAAGAAATCCTGAGGAGAAAGAAGGTATAATGTGTGTGCCATGTGAGTCAAATTATTGTCACCATCTCCCTTCAGACCCTGAATGAGCCTGTTGGTTCAAGTTTCTGAATCCCAGAGCCCCACCACTGGCTTACCTTTTAGTCTAGCCCTAGAAACCATTATCCAAAGCATTCACAGATTGAATTGTGAGTTTGCTGCTTAGCAAATACCTTCTTAAAGCTCCTGCCTCCTGAGAAGCTGGAGTTACTGAAGACCCAGAAAAAAAAAAGTTCTTACCAACAAATTTTTCAAATAGATCAACAGATATAATTCTTATTAATGGAAATGGAACTAAAAATGCATTACTATGTGCTTTGCTTCTATGCATTAAGGATCCCCCTTCTCACTAAGTCCTTTCCATTTAACTTGAAGCTGAAAATTCTTGTACCTTGTTTTCCTATTAGAATGTGAGTCTTTGACATCTGTATCACTATTATTTTTCTGTTCTTTTTAAAAAATTTATTATAGATTTTTATTTACAAGATATATGCATGGGTAAGTGTTCACATTTTTCTGTTTTTAAGCTCAGAGTTTAGTAAGCTCATAATAATTTGTTTTGTTTTGTTTTTTCATTATCCATCTATCCATCCCTCCATCTATTCATCCATTCATTTTTCCAGCTCCTTTAAGATGACCTATTTGCCGTCAGTCATATGAGTACTTACCACTATTTTGTACGCTCCAATCCAAGCCAGAGATAACACACTTTGTGCCTCTAGGGACATTTTTAGTGGGCAGTGCCATGGGCTGGACCTTTTCATTGAGAACTGCAGGTTTAGATAACTTGATGAGCATAAGGTTGTGCTCAGAAGAATCTGTGCTCAAATTCCAATAACGAATGATTTGGACAGAATTAATGGTCTGTTCTGTCCCATCTCTAACTCTTTTCTTGAAATTTCCCAACTTTACTTTGAGACTCCTGCAATACAGATTGAGAGCAAAGAGAAAATAAACTATGAATCCACTCAATCACATCTTTTGAGGTTTGCTTTAAATTGCTAATTCTCCTCTGACTTGACCCTATATGAATTGTTTACTGTTTTTCTTTTCTAAACTTACAAGTCTTCTACAGTTTCAGAAGGTTCTTTTATTATAAAAAAAGCAAAAATCCTCCTCCTTTTTTCTATTACATCATCTCTTAGCAGAGGGACTATGTTGTCATGCCTTGATCTTACAAATTGCATGATCTCTTCAACTCTTATTATCTCCCATTTTAACCTTTTCCAATTTTTTAAAATTCTCTTTTTTGCTCATCAAACTTAGAGCCTTCTCCACCCTCCCCTCTCCCCTTCTGTAATATCTACTGATCTGGAGTGGTTTAATAAGATAATTTAACCCTTCTATTTGGCACTGATACTATCCTTCTTGAGGATAATGTTTTCTAGCTACAGAATTCCAGAAAAAAAAAAAACAGTTTGAGAGGGAGCTATATTTTAAGTATGGAAGTCTTTGTTACTTACGGTAAGTAGCAGTGAGCAGCTGCTAGGACCCACTCTTGATGGATCAGAACACCTACACAGGGGCTAAATTGGTTTTTGATATATACAAGGTAGGGTGCTGGATCATCATTCTGCTCATCTGTATAACCAAAGGAAAATTCACCTTGGAGGGAAAATGGAGAAAGGAGTCAAGTTATAAGATCAGAAAAATAGAGCACTCACTCAATTGCCTCAGCTGATATTAGTCTTGGCCTTGTTACTTCATTGCTTCCATACTCTATCAAGCAAAAGCAGCAAGGGAGATGAGTAAAAATGGTAGAGTGAAGTAATTCCCATATGCACACCAAACTTCTTTCCCAGACACCACCAGAAATTCAAGGACCTGGGACTGTGGGAGGCAGAGTATTTAGTATAATTTTTTTAGCTTCTGTGATTGAAAATGAGATAAATGTTTTGAGTTTTATCCTACTGTTATTAAAATAATATAAAATAGGATTTTTCCCCAAAAGCAATGGAGTCCATGCTTTCTAATAATCTGAGCAGGATAGGGGGAAAAATTGTACCAAAAAATCCTCAAAGGTCTCTTCCAATTTAAATCCACAATTCTAAACTCATACTATTTGGCTTGGGGAACATGAAGATTTGCAACACTTCTCTAAGATGGGAAAAATCAAAGAGTAGATGGACATCTTTGTCCATAATTGTCTCCACACTATCCTTATACCTCCTACTTCTAACCCCCCATCCAATCAAGATCCTGGACATTTCTTGTCACATAAGAACAGTTAGGTGACATAGTGAACTTCATGAGCTCAAATTTGGCCTTAGACGCGTTCTAACTGTGTGACCTTGGGCAACTCACTTAAACCTGTTTCCTCAGTTTCCTTTTCTATAAAATAAGCCAGAAAAGGAAATAGCAAACCACTTTAGTATCTTTGCCAAGAAAACCCCGAATTGGGGTCATAAACAGTGAGACATGACTGAAAAATGACCAAACAACAGCAGGATAGAAACCTATGAACGCTCACCAGCAAGAAGAATAAAAAGAAAAATGTACTTCATGATTATGCCAGGATATTAGGTATCCTAATGATGAAGCTGGGATTACAGGAAAACATGGAGTTCAGTTCAGTTCTCCCTTCCACTCTTGTTCCCTGGTGGTACTGAATAGAAGTGGATGGTGTTAGAAAAGAATATTCAATGGGATAAGACTGAGCTTGAGCTGGGAATTTTAAGGCTCAGAGGTATTTCCTCCTTCTTCAAAATAGAGCATCACAGAAGCAGGTTATTTCCACCTTTTCCCTTTTAAAGTAGTAATAAAGTTTATTTATACCTTTTTCTTTATGACACTCATCTCTCCCTTTCCTATATCATCACCATACCCATTATCAGCATCACTGCTGTTGTCCCGAGCAACAGACTAGACATTCTGAATGTATCTCAGAGCAGCAAAGTTGCATGTGGGAATTAAATGCATAAAGTCAAACCAATTATTTACTTGCTAATAAATAATATATAAATAATATTTAAATTGGTTTCATGGATAGTTTTACAAATCAGAAGATCTGTTATGGTGAATATCAATTTGGGAGGGTAATACTAGAGACAATTTTAAATATAATTGAAAGCATATCTCTACACTTGGGAATCCTACAAATCCTTCAGGTTCTTGTCTCATCTCAGCTCTTCCAAGAAGTAGCTGTGTCACTATGAGCCAGAAATTTATTCTGTCTGGACCACAATTTTCTTATATGAAAAACATAGAAGTTGGATAATTTTATTTCAAAGTCCCTTATAAAACCAAAATGTTTTACTTCTATAATTTCCCTCTAGAAACTTAGCTGATCTTTATGAGATTTCCGTTGTCGATAGTATATTTTTGTTTTGCTCTTGGTGTCTCTCTCAATGATTTTTCAAGGATTTCTAAGAGAGATTCCTAAGATCATAGTTGAAAATTCTTTCACTATCTTGGGAGGTAACTCATCACTGTCCAGTGGTTTACAGACTGAGACTTCTCAGATCTATGAGCTGAGAACTTGGAAAAGTCAGCATCTCTTGACCCCCGTCAGATCTTCCTCTGTGTCCTGATGATGTAGCATTGACTCACACATCTGACCCAAAGTATTATAAAGAAGGTGAAGATACAGTTTGCAATAATAACCACCTCTCTTGAAAACGTGGGCCCATTTAAAGCAAGGGTGGAAGCTGTTTCAAAAACCTTGAGGCACTCCTTTAAAAGGCTCAATTTCTCACCAAAGTCTTACCTTAACAATGTTCTCTTTAGAGAGAAATCATTGTACTGATGTGTAGCTTCTAGGTTTCTTGCCTTTTTAGCCTCCCTAACTTCTCATATTTCTTCCTGGTTTGTTGTCTAAATTGCTTCTATTTATTTGCCTTGCCCATTATATTTTAAGTCATTTGAGGGCTAAAACTGTGTCCTTTTCATTCTTATATCAGCAGTACCTAGCACTTTGTATTATTCACCATGGATTCTTTTAAAATTGGCCTTCAATTGAATCAAATTGAATTACAGAATCATGGAATTAGAAACAATCACCTAGTCCAATTCATACACCATTGTTACCCCCTCTCACCTTTCCCCCCCAAATAATTTTTCTTTATTTAACAAATGTAGCCTTTGTTTTAATCCAGATTGAAGCAGTTAGGTGATAATAGTGCATAGTGTGTTGGACCTGAACTAAAAAAGACCTAACTTCAAATCCTACCTGGAACACACTGTATGAATCTGGGAAAATCATTTAATCTCTTGTCTAGCCATCCTTGTTGTGCTGATGGTGCATGTATGTTGATGTGTATTCTTCCTTCTTTTGACCAGTTCAGAAGTCTTATTTGCATAAATGTCTACTTGTACATCCAGATTTTACCTATTTTCCTGCCCCACTTTCAGTGTATTCTTGTTCCCTTTCTTCTCCATTCTTAAGATCATTAAGATATAACCATTCCCAGATCTTTTCTATGGACCCTAATAATAGGATTCAGAAGCGACAAATGAATCTTCTCCCCATATTTATTTATTTTTTATTAATTTTATAATTATATTTTTGACAGTATATATGCATAGGTAATTTTTTTTACAACATTATCTCTTGTACTCCCTTCTGTTCTGAATTTTTCCCCTCCTTCCCTCCACCCCCTCCCCTAGATGGCAGGCATTCCCATACATATTAAATATGTTATAGTATATCCTAGGTACAATATATATGTGCAGAACAGAATTTTGTTGTTGTTGCAAAGGAAGAATTGGATTCAGAAGGTAAAAATAATCTGGTTCTCCAAATATTTAAATGCAAGAAGTTTATCATTATTTGATCCTTCATGGCTATGTTTCCCTTTTGTATGTTTGTCCACTTTTGTGTTTGAACTTCAAAAGTTCTCTGTAGCTATGATCATTTCATTATGAATACTTGGAAGTCCTCTATTTAAAGATCTATTTTCACCCTATAATGTTATGCTAAGTTTTGCTGGTAAGTTGTAGGTTGTAAGCCCTTTGCCTTAAGGTTTGTCATATTCCAAGTTCTCTGCTCATTTATAGTGGTGTTTCTAAATCATATGTGATCTTTACTCAGTACGTCTTTCTTTTTGACTGCTTGTATTTTTTTTTCTTTGACCTGAAAGATGATGTAATTTCTTTCAGGAGGTGGCAAGTCAATTCTATTTCAGTCAGTCAGGCAATAAACATTCATTGAGGACCTATCATGTGCCAGGCACAGTGCTAAGCAATGGGGATATAAATATGAAAATAGTTTCTGCCCTTGAGAAACAGACAATCTAATGGGGGAAGACAAAGCAAGATATCCAGTGCAGGATAGAGAGAGACAAAGAAGTCCCAAAATAATGGAACTAGGTGAAAAATTAGATGTTCTTAGTTGAATTCCCTCCTTAACTATACTATATCAGGAGTGTGTGCTAAAACAGTTTTTATTGATAAAGACCACAATAAAAAATTTGGAAATGTAAAAAAGTGCATGAAATGCTATAAAGCAATAGAACCAAGTGCATAATTGATAAGATTTATAACTTTAGAGGACTTGTCAGTTGGTTAAAATTTTATTTTTTTTTTTTTGAGATGTAAAAGCTACACATTTTATTCTTCTAATAATCCATATAAAATTGTTTAATGATCCCAAATGATCTTTCATGTCCATTAGATATATTTAAAAGCATACTAATAGTTAATTTCAACAGAACTTTTTAATGAAAATGAATATGAATAAATATGGACCAGATTCTGCTGCCAAATAGAGGGTTCTTCTCCCCCCCACATATTATTTGTTCAATGAAAATAAGTAATGAATTTTATTCTAAAATAAAAGGAGAAAAAAATACGGAGGTCTTAGTGAGATTTTTTTCCCCACTGGATTTCAAGTCTTCATTGACTTTGATATTTGTGAATAGAGGTAATGCCTCCCCCCACCAATTTCACAAATTGCACACTCATTCATGCTAGATCACTCTACTTAACTTTATCTATTGTCTTGCCATCAATTCTTCACAAGGCAATTGGTTTTCTATCAATATTCTGAGGTTCTTTCTCAACAACCAAAAAATGCATTTATTAAATGTCATCAACTAATGTTAATTCCCTATTTGCCATTAGCAACTCAATTTTGTTTCAATTTCACAGAATATTTTACTTCTGCATTGCATATCTTCTGGTATTCTCGACTTAAGCATCCAATTTTGGTTGTTTTTGTCCTCTATTAGATTAGAAAGATTGAAAAGCTCCTTGAGAGCAAGAATATCTTTTTAAAATTCATATTCACAGTGCTTATAGCATAGTCCCTTGTATAGAAGATTTTAATGTTTATTGAATTAAGTGTCATCTCTATATGTGCTTTTTAAGCTGAGGATACAAAGGTTTCTTTATGTTGTGTCGCTTAGTAGTGTACCATGTGGGCTAACCATTGATTATCTCATTTGCTCCAGTGCTTACTTTACTGTCATTTTTCTGACATCCTTTATTGCTTCTTCTCTTGCTTCATTCTTGGTTTTCGATGTTTTTGTAGCCTGTTTGTGTTTTTCAAGGCTTCTCTCTCCTTTGCATTTTGGATAACTTGCTTTTTACAAAATTATTTATCTCATGAATTAAGCAAGATAACATACTAGTGCTATTTGAACTTCTAAGGCATCTTTTATAGTCTTTAGGTTGCCTCTTCTAGTCTGCAGGAAAATAAATTATTCATTTTAATTCATTAAAAAATGCCTACTATTACCATTATTCCAGGCTCTCTAGGCATTGGACAAAGACAAATTATAACTATCTCTATACCCAAAAGAATTTACATTATACAAAGAAGCAGCAATACACACATATAAAGTAAATATAAGATAGAGCCTAAGGGCATTCTCCAAGTAGTGAAGGTAAGGAGAAAGAATTTTCCAGGCATGTTTGAATATGGTGCAAACACATGGAGACAAGAATTGAAATGATATTGTGTAACAGTGTATGGTTTTGATATAGAGGGAATAATAGAAGAAAAGACAAGTTTGGATCCTAATTGTAAAGGGCTTCAAATTGCAATACCCTTAATTATTTATTCTAGAGGCCAAGAGGACAAGAGATTCATTTTTGGGGGGCTGAGGAGCAGGGGTTTGGACAGAAACAGGGAGATGAGACAATTTTTAGAGAACTATATATGGAAAATTATAGAGAAGCAGAGATGCTATTGGATAAAGACAGACCAAAGGAAAGGTAATTGCAGAAGTACTTCAGGTGCACAAGATGCAGGGAGATGGCTTTGAATTGTTTTTTCTTCTCTGTAAGATGATCCAATACATGAACTGAATGATTTTTAGAATTGATGTTATTGTCTGACAGTACTGATCTAAGGAAATATATGTATAAAGTGGTATTTGTCATTCATTTTCTAGAGTACTGAAGACAATCTTCCAAAAAAATCTTCTACCTGAGGATCTTGAGATAGAGCTCTTCTCTCCCAATCCTAAATTCTTAATCATAAAATCTTATAGAGCAGAGCTTCCTAATTTTTTTTTAACGGGTGACTCCTTTTCGTTGGAGAAATTTTTATGTGACCCTGGGTATATAGGTATATAAAATAGGTATGAAAATCATACATTTACTGATAATAAATCATAATTTCATCATCCCCACATTCAGTTTGGTGAGGTTGTGACCCACAGTTTAAGCAGCTTGTTATAGAGTATCTTATTTAAGCATCTATACAGTACTGTTTATGTTCTACTTATTCACATTTATGACTGTAATTCAGATTCTGGAATTTGGCTGTGTTTATTGTCTTCCTTCTTTGAATTTTATTTTACAATTCTTCCCTCCCTTTTATTCTCTATCTCACATAGGGCCTACCAATAATATTTCTTCAAAACAATAACAATAATAATTACTATCTACCTATTCTATTACTACTATTACTACTACTACTACTACTACTACTACTACTACTACTACTACTACTACTACTACTTTTTCCTCCTTGTGATTTGCATAAAGCTCCTATTATTAACAAACTCCATCTACTAATATCCAGATTGCAATCAGCTCCAACACTAAAGTCTTGGAGATTTGCCTACAGTATGCTGTTAAGTGACCTGAAGGGTTCAAGCAAATAGTCCTTAGTTCAGGACTTTCCAAGTTTTCTTTACTCTAAGATCAGTCATCTTGCTATCTCAGTATGTATAGACCACATTGATACCTCTCAGTTCAATAAAATTTTTAATGCAGTATAAAATTTTGGAGAGTCAAATGCATTCTCACATCAATATTGATATATTCTTTTCTCCCATATGCCTCAGAAAAGCAATGTACTAAACACTTCATTCGATGTGTAAGGAAAATTAAATGAAAAAGTCTTGTGTGAGAATAAAATTTAACCAGATGTTAGTCGTCCTAAAGGTATGTTTGAATTCTTTATGAAATGAAGAAGAACAAAAATCAGATCCTAAAGATCTTTTCATGTCATATTACTTTTAATATTCAACCCATGACTTTTTTTTCTGGCAACAGTGTAAATCAGAGGGAATAGAAACGACTCATCCTGTAGACAATTTTCTGGATGCAGAGGATATGCTGGAAAATATCAATATAGAGACTGATATGCTCTCCCAAGAAATGCCTAGCCTTCCCCCCCCTAAATCTTGTCACTGCAGATGATAGCAGCTAATACCACTTCCTAAAGAAAGAAGGAAAAAAAAACAAGAAAGTGATCAGAATTCAATTTTCTGGGGAAAAGATTCTCCATCTCCTAAGAATGGAAAAAGCTTTCCAAAGTTCTTTTCTTACCCTTCAGAAGCATTATGATGTAAGGGGAAAATACTAAGAAAATCAGGAGAAGACTTGAATTTAAATCTGAACTCTTAATATTAACTATCATTTTAGCCTTTGGGCTTGAGAAATTTTATTAGAACAGTTTCTCTAAGGAGAATCTAAATTTTTGTTTAAAATATGAAATTGAGAATGTATGATATCCTAGGGAGCTTATAAGAATATGAAAGCTGAGCTCCATCATGGGTCCTAAACTTGAGGACCTTTCTCAGGGACAATTTTGTTATTCATTCCTAGGAAGAAAATTTTATAAAATTAAATTCTAATTTAATTAGATATTATATGATAACTGTGATGTTATGATGATGTTAGATCATAAAGATATCATACATTTAATGATGCAAACATATTTTATGTACCAGAGAAAAAAGAGTTTTGTAAGGAATCTTTATTTCAAAGTATAAGACTATTTACAATTCAGTTTACACCAGCCTTTGAGTTCACTTTAGTTATCTTCCAAATACCATTGATCTTCCCAAGAACCAGCCAGGGATTTCACTAATCTCTGAGTCTCATTTTACCTTTCCTATCTCCTCAGAAAACATAATTTTTCCCATCTTCAATAACATCTCCAACAATATCCCACCAGGATGGGTTTTTTTGAGGATTAATAACAATACCTTATTCTTTCTTGTCAATAACCATGTATCATTTATGTTATTGATAGATCCAAAAAGAACAACCTAAATCCAACACAAAACTTAACATGATAGAATGAAAGCCATGTTACAGGGCTATAGTCCTCCTTCAAATCATTTAATAAAAGGAATGCATGAGGGAAACTAATTAAGCTTTTTTATACAGTACAAATAGGTTGCAAAAGTTTTAATCTTCATACCCCCCCAGGGTCAAATTTGAAAGTATTGGAGGTTAATGAATTGAGATTCTCCTCTATGTGTCAACTTATAAATATATATATAAATATTTCAAATTGAGAAGAGACTAGATATGAGATAATTAGCAAGTTTCCACACAAAGTCTCTTGAATGATTTTAAGAATATCACATATTTCTTGTTTTTGCTGCTGTTTTTTCCAAGTTTTGTTTTCTGACACTGTTTCTCTGTGATTAGAGAAGCCTTAAAATTTTTCTTAAGGTCAAACTGCTTTCCTGAAGAAGAGAGAAAAATTTCAATCTAGTAGCTTTTAACACCCAGTCCTTCCCAACCTCTCTTTTTTCTTTCCCTCTAAATTACCATGATTCTTTTCACCTTAGTCATCCTTTTTGTGTTCAGACATATAAAAAATAGAATGCATTGCTGCAATGTGAGAAAAGATCTTTTCTTTATTTTTAAATCATTTTTACAGTTATTATTTTTCTTCCCTCCTCAAGAGTCATATTTGAAAGTTATATTTTTCCATTCTTTTGAGCAAGAAAGTGATATGATCTGATAATGTCTTCATTAATTTTGTTACTTGAGTTGATCAGGTTTTAAAAGAAAAGACTTGGGACATAGAATGACCTATTAAAAATCTAATTGAAAATATTTATATCTAATGCTAAAATAGTCCAGGAGTTGCCTTCAATACCATCACTGAGATATATAAAGATTCTGATGTGCTGTATATTAAGTAGCTCAATAATTCAGGGAGTGGGATCTAGATAGTATATTTCATTGCTGGGATAATCCCTGCTGAGTTTAATAGATCATATTTTGCCAAGTTTCTTCCAAGAAAGGGGGCCAGGTTAAAAAAAAAAAAAAGGAGCTCATTTCTTCAGGAACCTAAAGAACTCAACCTACTGGGTATTTGGAACTAGTGGCAGTGACCTTCGATACAGAAAGATCACTGCCAACTTGTTTCTCTTCAGATGCCCCCCCCCTTTTTTTTTTTTTTTTTTTTTTTTTTTGAATTCTGTGCCATTCTAACAAAAAAAAAAAGGAGGTAATTTGCCCTGAACAGTTTATGAAGTGTCCACTGGGTGTCTCACAAAACTAATGTGGCAGGGCTTACTAAAATAGACTAGAACACTCTCTTACTATGTATGCACGATGCCATGTATCTTTGTCTTTTTTCTTCTCCTTAATTGTAAAATTCACCTTATTGACTTTGGATTATTTTGATGATTATAATTGTTGTTATTTTAAAGAGGTTCTTACCTTGGGGAAAAAAATTCAGTACTTTTATAGAGAAAATAGATTTTAATAGATTTTTAAATAGATTTTAAAAGAAAAGAGACAGAGTTTGAAGTCTTAACAAGAGATATAAAATGACTGCAAGAAAAGCAGTGGTGAGTTTTTTCTTTATTTCTTCCCCTATGTTTAGACTTCTCTCCTCTCTAAATGACTACTGGACTGCTTCTACATGGACCACACTACTCACCATCATTCTGGATGCTCCTATCCAAGCCAGAGACAGTGTACTTGCTGAGCTGAGGGATGACATTGATACTTTTAAAGGGCAAGATCAAGGATGCCTTCTTGAAATGCTTGGAGGAATCTGTAGTTAAGTTCCAGTAATGAATGATCTGGATGGAATCAATAGTGTGTTCTGTTCCATCCTTAAATTTCTTTGAGAAATATTTCACCGTCACTTTGAGGTTTCTATGGGGATGAAGGAGTGATATTTGGCGGAGTTGAGCAAAGAAAAAGGGGTATATGATTTTTAAAAGCTTAATATCCTTTAAAAATGATCACATCTCTGTTGTTCAATGTCAAAAAACCAGATGCAACAAACCTAAATGCCTCTTTTGTTCAGTCTACTTTGGGTGCTTTTCTTCTTTTTTTATCTTCACAATTTCACTGAAAATACCTTAATCTCCTTTAAAAAACAACCTAGTAAAAACCTGTTTCCTACAAGTAGAAATGAATGACTCAAGGAGAAACCAAGAGGTAGTCAAGCAAAACCAGAGAAATAAAACAATTGAAAAGAATGTCAAGTACCTTATTAGAAAGACAACCGACCTGGAAAACAGATCCAGGAGAGACAATTTGAGAATAATTGGACTCCCTGAAAAATGTGAGGGAAAAAAAAGAGCTTGGACACTATTTTCGAGGAAATTATCAAAGAGAACTGCCCAGACGTTTTGGAAACAGAGGGTAAAATAGACATTGAAAAAATTCACCGATCACCTACTGAAAGGGACCCTAAAATCAAAACGCCAAGAAATATAGTGGCCAAGTTCAAGAACCATCAGACAAAGGAAAAGATATTGGAAGCTGCTAGAAAAAAAGCAATTCAGATACGGAGGAGCCACAATAAGGATAACCCAGGATCTAGCAGCATCCACATTAAAAGAACAAAGGGCCTGAACATGATATTCCGAAAGGCTAAGGAACTTGGTATGCAGCCAAAAATAACTTACCCAGCAAGAATGAGCATCGTTTTCCAGGGAAGAAGATGGACATTTAACAAAATAAATGAATTCCATCTATTTTTGATGAAAAAACCAGACCTACACAAAAGGTTTGATCTTCAAATACAGAACTCAAGAGATTTCTAAAAAGGTAAAAAGAAATCTTGAGAATTATACTTCTGCCATAAAAAATATGTAAAGAACATATGTATAATTTGTCTTAGAAACTAGAGGTGGAAAGGAAATTATATCATAAAAAAGTGTAAAGTGGTGGTACTACATCTCATAAAGAGGCAAAGGTAACCTATTATATCTGAGAGAAAGAAAGGAGGGAGATGAACTTAGTGTGTATCAATAGACATATTCAATTTATGGTGAAACTTCTTCCACTTCATTGAAAAGTGAGAGGGAAGGAGTAAGCTAAGGGGAAGAGAATACAGAAATTGTGAGGAAAAGGGGTAAAATAAGGGGAGGAACTTTAAGGTGGGAGAGGGATACTAAAAAGGGAGGGCTGTAAAAAGCAAGTGGTGTTCACAAGTTTAATACTGGGTAGGGGGGTAAGAGGGAAGGAAAGGGAAAAAGCATAAGCAGGGGTTAATAGGATGGCAAGCAATATAGAATTAGTCATTCTAACCATAAATATGAATGGGGTAAACTCCCCCATAAAGAGGAAGCGGTTAGCAGACTGGATTAAAAGTCAGAATCCTACTATATGTTGTTTACAGGAAACACACCTGAAACAGGGTGATACATTCAAACTAAAAGTAAAAAGGTGGAGCAGAATCTACTATGCTTCAGGCAAAGCCAAAAAAGCAGGGGTAGCCATCCTCATCTCAGATCAAGCAAAAACAAAAATTAATCTAATTAAAAGAGATAAGGAAGGGCATTATATCCTGCTAAAGGGTAGCATCAATAATGAAGCAGTATCAATATTAAACATATATGCACCAAGTGGTGCAGCATCTAAATTCTTAAAAGAGAAAGTAAGAGAGCTGCAAGAAGAAATAGACAGCAAAACTAAAATAGTGGGAGATCTCAACCTTGCACTCTCAGAATTAGATAAATCAAACCACAAAATAAATAAGAAAGAAGTCAAAGAGGTAAATAGAATACTAGAAAAGTTTGATATAATAGATCTTTGGCGAAAGCTAAATGGAGACAGAAAGGAGTATACTTTCTTCTCAGCAGTTCATGGAACCTATACAAAAATTGATCATATACTAGGGCATAAAAACCTCAAAATCAAATGCAGTAAGGCAGAAATAGTAAATGCATTCTTTTCAGATCACAATGCAATCAAAATTACATTTAACAAAAAGCCAGGGGAAAATAGACCAAAAAATAATTGGAAACTAAATAATCTTATACTAAAGAATGATTGGGTAAAACAGCAAATCATAGACATAATTAATAACTTCACCCAAGAAGATGACAATAATGAGACATCATACCAAAATGTGTGGGATACAGCCAAAGCAGTAATAAGAGGAAGTTTTATATCTCTACAGGCCTACTTGCATAAAATAGAGAAAGAGAGGGCCAATGAATTGGGCTTATAACTAAACTTACTAGAAAAGGAACAAATTAAAAACCCCTAGACAAACACAAAACTTGAAATTCAAAAAATAAAAGGTGAGATTAATAAAATTGAAAGTAAAAAAACTATTGAATTAATTAATAAAACTAAGAGTTGGTTCTATGAAAAAACCAACAAAATAGACAAACCCTTAGTAAACCTGATTAAAAAAAGGAAAGAGAAAAAGCAAATTGTTAGTCTTGTAAATGAAAAGGGAGAACTCACCACTAATGAAGAGGAAATTAGAACAATAGTTAGGAGCTACTTTGCTCAACTTTATGCCAATCAATTCAATAACTTAAATGAAATGGAAGAATACCTTCAAAAATATAGCTTGCCCAGATTAACAGAGGAAGAAGTAAGTAGCCTAAATAGTCCCATCTCAGAAAAAGAAATAGAACAAGCTATTAACCAACTTCCTAAGAAAAAATCCCCAGGACCAGATGGATTTACAGATGAATTCTACCAAACATTTAAAGAACAACTAACTCCAATGCTATATAAACTATTTGAAAAAATAGGGATTGAAGGAGTCCTACCAAATTCCTTTTATGACACAGACATGGTACTGATACCTAAACCAGGTAGATCGAAAACTGAGAAAGAAAACTATAGACCAATTTCCTTAATGAATATTGATGCTAAAATCTTAAATAAGATATTAGCAAAAAGACTTCAGAAAATCATCCCCAAGATAATACACTATGACTAAGTGGGATTTATACCAGGAATGCAGGGCTGGTTTAATATTAGGAAAACTATTAGTATAATTGACCATATTAGAAATCAAATTAATAAAAACCATATGATCATCTCAATTGATGCAGAAAAAGCATTTGATAAAATCCAACATCCATTCCTACTAAAAACGCTTGATAGTATAGGAATAAATGGACTATTCCTTAAAATAATAACAAGCATATATTTAAAACCTTCAGTAAACATCATATGTAATGGCGATAAACTAGAACCTTTCCCTGTAAGATCAGGAGTGAAACAAGGTTGCCCACTATCACCATTACTATTCAATATAGTACTAGAAACTCTAGCCTCGGCAATAAGAGCCGAGAAAGAGATTCAAGGAATTAGAGTAGGAAAAGAGGAAATCAAATTATCACTCTTTGCAGATGACATGATGGTATACTTAGACTCTGCTAAAAAGCTATTAGAAATAATTCAGAATTTTAGCAAAGTTGCAGGATACAAAATAAATCCACATAAATCCTCAGCATTTTTATACATTACCAACACAATCCAACAGCAAGAGATACAAAGAGAAATTTCATTCAAAATAACAGTCGATAGTATAAAATATTTGGGAATATATCTACCAAAGGAGAGTCAGGAATTATATGAGAAAAATTACAAAACACTTGCCACAAAAATAAAGTCAGATTTAAATAATTGGAAAGACAGTCAGTGCTCTTGGATAGGCCGAGTGAATATAATTAAGATGACAATACTTCCTAAACTAATCTATCTATTTAGTGCTATACCAATCAGACTCCCAAGAAACTATTTTAATGACCTAGAAAAAATAACAACAGAATTCATATGGAAGAACAAAAGGTCGAGAATTTCAAGAGAAGTAATGAAAAAAAAAATTTTTTTTTTTTGTTTTTTTTTTTTAATTTTTTATTTTATTTTATAATTATAACATTTTTTGACAGTACATATGCATGGGTAATTTTTTACAACATTATCCCTTGCACTTACTTCTATTCAGATTTTTTCCCTTCCTCCCCCAACCCCCTCCCCCAGATGGCAAGCAGTCTTATATATGTTAAATATATTACAGTATAATTTAGATACAATATATGTGTGTAGAACCGAATTTTTTGTTGCACAGGAAGAATTGGATTCAGAAGGTAAAAATAACAGTTTACATTCATTTCCCAGTGTTCCTTTTCTGGATGTAGCTGGTTCTGTCCATCATTAATCAATTGGAATTGGATTAGCTCTTCTTTATGTTGAAGAAATCCACTTCCATCAGCATACATCCTCGTACATTATCATTGTTGAAGTGTATAATGATCTTCTGGTTCTGCTTGTTTCACTCAGCATCAGTTGATGTAAGTCTCTCCAAGCCTCTCTGTATTTCTCCTGTTGGTCATTTCTTACAGAGCAATAATATTCCATAACATTCATATACCATAGTTTACCCAACCATTCTCCAATTGATGGACATCCATTCATCTTCCAGCTTCTAGCCACTATGAAAAGGGCTGCCACAAACATTTTGGCACATACAGGACCCTTTCCCTTCTCTAGTAGTTCCTTGGGGTATAAGCCCAGTAGTAGTATGGCTGGGTCAAAGGGTATGCACATTTTGATAACTTTTTGGGCATAATTCCAGATTGCTCTCCAGAATGGTTGGATTCTTTCACAACTACACCAACAATGCATCAGTGTCCCAGTTTTCCCACAGCCCCTCCAACATTCATCGTTATTTGTTCCTGTCATCTTAGCCAATCTGACAGGTGTGTAATGATACCTCAGAGTTGTCTTAATTTGCATTTCTCTGATCAATAGTGATTTGGAACACTCTTTCATATGAGTGGAAATAGTTTTAATTTCATCATCTGAAAATTGTCTGTTCATATCCTTTGACCATTTATCAATTGGAGAATGGCTTGATTTCTTATAAATTAAAGTCAATTCTCTGTATATTTTGGAGATGAGGCCTTTATCAGAACCTTTAACTGTAAAAATTTTTTCCCAATTTGTTACTTCCCTTCTAATCTTGTTTGCATTAGTTTTGTTTGTGCAGAAACTTTTTAATTTGGTGTAATCAAAATGTTCTATTTTGTGATCAATAATGGTCTCTAGTTCTCCCTTGGACGCAAACTCCTTCCTCCTCCACAAGTCTGAGAGGTAAACCATCCCTTGTTCCTCCAATTTATTTATGATTTCATTCTTTATGCCTAAATCTTGGACCCATTTTGATCTAATCTTAGTATGTGGTGTTAAATGTGGGTCCATGCCTAGTTTCTGCCATACTAATTTCCAGTTTTCCCAGCAGTTTTTGTCAAATAATGAATTCTTATCCCAAAATTTGGGATCTTTGGGTTTGTCAAAGATTAGATTGCTATTTTTATTCACTATCTTGTCCTGTGAACCTAACCTATGCCACTGATCAACTAGTCTATTTCTTAGCCAATACCAAATGGTTTTGGTGACTGTTGCTTTATAATATAGCTTTAAATCAGGTACACTTAGACCACCTTCCTCTGACTTTTTTTTCATTAGTTCCCTTGCAATTCTCGACCTTTTATTCTTCCATATGAATTTTGTTGTTATTTTTTCTAGGTCATTAAAATAGTTTCTTGGGAGTCTGATTGGTATAGCACTAAATAAATAGATTAGTTTGGGGAGTATTGTCATCTTTATTATATTCGCTCGGCCTATCCAAGAACATTGAATGTCTTTCCAATTATTTAAATCTGACTTTATTTTTGTGGCAAGTGTTTTGTAATTTTGCTCATATAATTCCTGACTCTCCTTTGGTAGATATATTCCCAAATATTTGATACTATCGACTGTTATTTTGAATGGAATTTCTCTTTGTATCTCTTGCTGTTGGATTGTGTTGGTAATGTATAAAAATCCTGAGGATTTATGTGGATTTATTTTGTATCCTGCGACTTTGCTAAAATTCTGAATTATTTCTAATAGCTTTTTAGCAGAGTCTTTGGGGTTCTCTAAGTATACCATCATGTCATCTGAAAAAAAAAATTAAATGAAGGTGGTCTAGCTGTACCTGATCTAGAACTGTATTATAAAGCAACAGTCACCAAAATCATTTGGTATTGGCTAAGAAATAGACTAGTTGATCAGTGGCATAGGTTAGGTTCACAGGGCAAGATAGTGAATAAAAATAGCAATCTAGTGTTTGATAAACCCAAAGATCCCAAATCTTGGGATAAGAATTCATTATTTGACAAAAACTGCTGGGAAAACTGGAAATTAGTATGGCAGAAACTAGGCATGGACCCACATTTAACACCACATACTAAGATAAGATCAAAATGGGTCCAAGATTTAGGCATAAAGAACGAAATCATAAATAAATTGGAGGAACATGGGATGGTTTACCTCTCAGACTTGTGGAGGAGGAAGGAGTTTGTGTCCAAAGGAGAACTAGAGACCATTATTGATCACAAAATAGAAAATTTTGATTACGCCAAATTAAAAAGTTTCTGCACAAACAAAACTAATGCAAACAAGATTAGAAGGGAAGTAACAAATTGGGAAAACATTTTTACAGTTAAAGGTTCTGATAAAGGCCTCATCTCCAAAATATACAGAGAATTGACTTTAATTTATAAGAAATCAAGCCATTCTCCAATTTAATAAATGGTCAAAGGATATGAACAGACAATTTTCAGATGATGAAATTAAAACTATTTCCACTCATATGAAAGTGTTCCAAATCACTATTGATCAAAGAAATGCAAATTAAGACAACTCTAAGATATCATTACACACCTGTCAGATTGGCTAAGATGACAGGAACTAATAAGGATGAATGTTGGAGGGGCTGTGGGATAATTGGGACACTGATGCATTGTTGGTGGAGTTGTGAAAGAATCCAACCATTCTGGAGAGCAATCTGGAATTATGCCCAAAAAGTTATCAAAATGTGTATACCCTTTGACCCAGCAATGCTACTACTAAAAATACTAAAGAAGGGAAAGGTATCTGTATGTGCCAAAATGTTTGTGGCAGCCCTTTTTGTAGTGGCTAGAAATTGGAAAATGAATGGATGCCCATCAATTGGAGAATGGTTGGGTAAATTATGGTATATGAATGTTATGGAATATTATTGTTCAGTAAGAAATGACCAACTGGAGGAATACAGAGAGGCTTGGAGAGACTTATATCAACTGATGCTGAGTGAAACGAGTAGAACTAGGGGATCATTATGCACTTCAACAATGATACTGTATAAGGATGTGTTCTGATGGAAGTGGATATCTTCAACATAGAGAAGAGCTAATCCAATTCCAATTGACCAATGATGGACAGAATCAGCTACACCCAGAAAAGGGACACTGGGAAATGAGTGTAAACTGAGAGCATTGATTTTTTGTTTGTTTGTTTGTTTGTTTTGTTTTGTTTCTCTTCCCAGATTATTTTTACCTTGGGAATACAATCCTTCCTTTGCAACAACAACAAAAAAATTTGGTTCTGCACATATATATTGTACCTAAGATATACTATAAGATATTTAATATGTATGGGAATGCCTGCCATCTAGGGGAGGGGATGGAGGGAAGGAGGGGAAAAACTCGGAACAGAAGGGAGTATAAGGGATAATGTTGTAATAATTAAAAAAAAAAACTACTTATACATATGTACTATCAAAGAAAATGTTATAATTATAAAAATTAAAAAATGTTAAAAAACAACCTGTTTCCTTATGAAACAACAAAAACCATTTGTGTTCACCTTTTATCATGAAAACTATATTATAATGTCCTCACCCATGCCATTATAATGTCAATGACCCATGAATCTATGTATTTATCTATATGTATACCTATATAAATTTATATCTCTCTATATATATACACACATATGTTTATATCTATATAGAAACACACATATATTTATCTATAAAATATGTATGTATTTATAATCTATGAAATTTAATGAACATTAAGGGCACAGATTATGACTGTGACTACATCTTTCTAATTAGATAAATGCTATCATCTTTTCTAGGTGTTTGTAGAAGTCCAGGGTGGAGAGGCTGGAAGCATGGGAGTGCAGGGCTAGAAGGTTGGAGGTCTCCATTACTCACAGTAAATAGCATTGAGCAGCAGCTAGCAAAGATTGTTGGTGCAAGACAGCAGCTATGCAGGAGTGGAAATAATTTTTGATATAGACCAGGGAAGGGGCAAGATCTTCCTCTTTTTCTGAATTATGACCAGAGGAAAATGCACCTATGCAGAAAGAAGGCAGATTATAGAATCAGAAGAAGCACATCCTCTGTTCTTAGTTTTTCTAGTACACTTTGTGTGTGTGTGTGTGTGTGTGTGTTTCCAGATATTCTCAGAAATGTAAGGACTAGGGAGTTAGGAGGGACCAACCACTGGCTTTTAGGACTGGAGACTGCTCTTAAGTTTAATTTTCCAGTGTTTAAGAGTATGATTTCTCCAGAAAGTAATGGGATTCATGCTAATAGACTGAGCACTGGGGAGGAGGATTTTTCCAAGTCAGGAATAAACTTCAACAGTGGCATAAATAGTAGTCTGAGTGGAGGTAAGCAACAAGCCAAGAGATATTCATGATGATTCATAAATGTCTCCAAATTCTCCTTATTCCTCCTTCCATATTTTAACACATATAATTTCTACCCCTCCTAATCCTGATAAAGGGGAACCCACAAAAATTTACTTGAAAGGAGAGCAAAGGGAAAAATGTAGATGAAATAAAAGTAAAGACAAATCTCTGCTCATAACTGTCTCTATACTTTATACTTCTCCATCTTTTACTTTATATAGAGTATGTAAATAAATACTCTATATATTTACTCTTTACTTCTCTAAATCTAAATTTTTTTGGCAAGACAGGAATCTGTAGACACTCTAGACACTCAGCCACAAGAAGAGCAAAAAGAAGAATGAACTTCATGGTTGTGTTAAGGTTCTACTCTAGAGATGAGACTGGGGAGTTCAGGAGGACATGGATCCTAGTCTCCCCACGTCCCGTTAAGTGGTAGAGGGTCAAAAAAGTGGGTAGTATTGGGAAGAAGTTTTCAATGGAATAAGAGCCTGAGTTGGATATCCAGGGCTCAAAGCTCTTTTCTTAATCCCCAGAGTAGACCGTCCCAGAGGCAGGTTATCTACACATTGCCCCTAGTGGTCCCTCTTCTTTCCCCACTACTTTCCCCCCAACCATATGAATTATTTATATCATATATTGGACCCTCCCTTCTTTATGACACTTCCATCCCTGTTAACCTCACTGCCCCACAGGCATCATCAGCTTTGTTGTCCTGAACAAGAAAATAGTAATGTTTTTCAAAGCATGTCCAAGAGCAACATGTAGTAAATGTATCTTAAACAGTTTAGTTAGGGTACATTTGGAAATTGAGACACATCCAGGTCAAACTAGATAGTTATTTTGGACACTAAAAGTAAAATTAGGACATTTGACAATAGAGGATTTTCTTATGGTGGAATGACAATAAGAAGATGGTGTATGTCAGAAGCAGTGTAAATGTGGTTAGAATAATCTGGATTTAGGAAGCAGAAAATCTTGGCTTTTTCTCCAGTCCTTCTAAAAAATATAACTTTCAGCAAGATGATTAGACTTCCTCAATCTCAGTTTTTTCAACAGTTAAATTAAGGTCTAAACTAAAGGATCTCAAAGACTGATATAAAGCTTTAAATTCTATGATTTTATGGTTTCTTATATTACACAAGGACAGTTCTTTTTCAATAATACATTATTACATTATCTTTCATGTCTCTTCTGTTTTCCATAATTTATTTTTTTTTGAGAGAGAAGGGTCTTTTAAATGATCCTTTAAAAAATAACAAAGCATTAACCAGAAGCAAAATATACAAACTCTAGCTGATAAAAGTTATTTTGAAACACCCAGTAAGTCTTCTAAATTATTTAAAGATTCATTTTTCTTTTAGATTACCATGTGATGCTATTTTCACAACTACAATGTGTCAGTTGCTTGAATCAATGTTCTAGAGATTTTTGCTGTTTTCTAGCCATGATAGGTCTTTCTAGTTATAGTGAATGTGTTAGATTTATGAGCATGGAAGATTCAATTCTTTGTCTTTATTTTATTTATCATACATACCTGTGTGAAGAGTGCTAATAATCTGGCATAGACTGGAAGTGACTGAATATTGTTGGATTGCAACCATTCTATTGGGTTCAAATGTTTAAATTCCAATTCTAAAATTACTTAGTTTGTCAATATTTTGACAAAAGTTTGGTTCCTTGATCAGAAAATATAGCAGGAGTTTTATTATGAAATTGTTCCTAATTTATTTTTTGGAATATGTCGAATTCTTCTCATAGATGTCAGTAAGTCTACAAACCTTACAACAGTAGAAGCTATGTAATCCAACCTTTTGGTATTATGGAGAAGGATGAAGATCATAGAAATAGAAGGGACCTTAAAAATCATTCACTACAGCTACATCGTATTACAGATAAGGAAATTGAGGCCCAGAAAAGAGATTTGCCTAAAAGCAATAGGTAATTTATGTTAGAGCCATCATTAGAACCCAGGTACATCAAGATGTATTTGGTTTTTATTTCTATATACTTGTGCATGTACACATATATGTGTGTGCATATTATGGAGTGTATAAATGATGGTGATAGCTAACATTTATATAGTTCTTGCTATGTGCCAGGTACTGTGCTAAATGCTTTAGGATCCCAATTTGACCCTTCTTAACACCCTGGAAGGTTTGTGCTATTATTATTTTATATTATATATTATATATATATATATATATATATATATATATATATATATATATATATATATATATATATATATATATATATATATATATTATTATCTTCATCTTACATTTGAGGAAACAGAGACGGAGTTAAGTAACTTACCATATAGCTAGTAGGGGGTCTGAGGCCAGAATTGAACTCATGAATATTGTGCCTTTCTGACTCTAAGTTCAGTACTCCCACTATTGCACCTAACTGCTCTCTATATACAATTCTGTTAATAATCAGATAAGAATATATATTATTGATGATCACTGCTTATTTGGAATGTCTGGCCCAAATTGTCACCATGAATCATCACCGGGCTTTTCAGTCTAACTGCTCTTATAGAAGCAGTAATTATATAGCTAGAACACTTGAAAGAGATGAAAAAGCTAGTATGGGTCTATTGAGAAGGGCCATGGCAAGTATGGGAAGGAAGTCTCATCACCACCATGTACCCCTTCTTTGCTTCAAGTAGTACCTGCTATCTGGAGTCATATCTTTAAGGTACTATAAATACAACTTTTTTTTCACAACCCCCCTCCAAATTTCCCCTATACTTAATTAAAAAACACACACCATTTTCTTTAGTTTTTAGTTTTTGACAGTACGAATGTTTAGCATTGATAACTTTTGTTTTTATATCACCTTTATTGCTGATTTATTCCTCTCCACTCTCAAAGAGCTCTTTCTTTGTAATAAATAATAACTAAAAGAAAAAAATCATTTCAGCAAAAGGATCACATTTTGAAGGCTGACATTATTATACTATTCTATACCTGTATCTCCCTACCTTTACAATGAAGAGAAAGAGGAAGGTGGATCCTTATGTATCTCTTCTTTGGGGCCAAAGTTGACCCTTTTTAAAAAAACATGATTTTCACTTTAATTTTTTTCTTTGAAAAAAATCCCATTTGCATTGTTGTAGTCATTGTGTATATTGCTTTTTTGACTGATTACTTCATTTTACATCTGTTCCTATAAGTTTTCCCATGTTTCACTTTATTTTTCACAGTAACATTTCTTACAGGGAAGTAATATTACATTGAATTTATGTACTACAATTCCAACCCTCTCCTTTAATAGATTAAGGTTCTCAGGGAAGTTAAATAATTTTCCCAGGTTATATACTCTGGGAAGACATAAATTATCACAGAGTGGTAAACATCAAAGGTGGGATCTGAACCTATAAACATCATGATGAAACTACACTGTTAGAAAGTCCTGAGAGCTTCAGAAAAAAATTCAGATTGAATTGTTAGAACCCAAGGGGAAGTTAGATAGAGAACACAGGCTTCTCCTTAGACTCAAGGAAAGAAAGATCTACATTAGGAATTGACTGGATTTAGTAAAAGGAGATTAGTATTCAAAGCTGGTGATTCCCTGGTAAATGGTTGATCTGCCATTAACAATCTGGATTTTGGTAAGAACCTTCTCATAAGACCTGTGACATTTAACTACCATCTATGCTGGTGATTCATGGGGAAGTGAAGGAGAACTTGAGAAGAAATCTAAGTGACACATCTAGAAACTGGGGTCAAGAAACTCATATTTTTAGGGAAGATGGTAGAGTTTTTTTTTCCTCTTGTCATTTTAAAAATCACTGTTGGCAATTAAAGATAAAGGATTCAGATTAAAAAAAAAAAAAAAAAAAAAAAAAAAAAGCAGATTAGGAAAGTAAACAGTGGTTTAGAAGACAGTCCCTGAAAATAGATTGTGATTATCTCACTTAACAAGACCTGGTCATAATATATCAGCTTTGTTGTTCAGTTGTGTCCAGCTCTTCATAAACCTATTTGGAGTTTTCTTGGCAAAGATCCTGGAGTGGTTTAACAGCGTATTTCACTGATTCACTAAGGCAAATAGGTTAAGTAGTTCACCCAGAGTCACATAGCTACTAAGTGTTTGAGACTAGATTTTAACTCAGGAAGATGAGCTTTCCTGATTCCAGTCTCAGAGCTCTATCCACCAGGACACCTAATTGCCCAATATACTGACTTAAAGTCTTTGGAAATCTGACAAGGCTTCACACTAAATATGTAGGTAAGGGAGAAAATTGTCTACATATATTTGCCTAGAGAGTAGCAGGTACAACATAGAAAGAACAACATAGTAGAAAACAAAGGACAACCAGAGGAAGGAAAACTCATCTTATAGTGGCAGGGAGAAGAATCTTCTACATATTGTTTTAATTGCCCCAAAGTGAAGGTGAGAGGGCATCTACACTAGCTATTGGCCTGTGGTGTGAGTCTCTTATTTAGTGGGAATATAGAGAAAGAATATAAGTAAAGAAGTCACATATACAAATATAAACAGGGGTCCCTCTATTGGGGCTTTCATTCAGAGACCCAAGACAGGATTAGGAAAAAGTCCAGTGTCCCATGGGTGAGGGAGTCAGTTGGTGAGTGATGGTCAGAGACCAGAGGCAGAGAGTTTCAGTTTTGATAGATAAGATCTTGGATCCAGGGGACAAAGTAGTAAATCTTGGTATAGATGCCCACATCAGCAGTTAGGACATACACACGAACTCAGGATAGGATCCCAACAAGCTTCCTTCCACAGATGGCTGCAGCTGCAGAGACCTCCTGCCAGAAAGACAGAAAAGAAAGTCAGAACTCCTGCCTTATGCTTCCCCTTCCACTTTTTCCCAATTGTTCTCTAGACATTGGGTATGGTCCCTCCCCTTTTCCCCCCAGAAAAGGTTATGAGGAGATCAGGTACCTAGAAAGCTGCTTCACTGACTAGTTTTCTAGCTTACTCAGAACATTTTTTTTGCCTTATTTTCACTATATCTTTCCATCCATGGCCAGGAATATTTCAGAATTAATTGAGAGATTTCAGTGAGTCTCTGAGTCTCATGCATTTTTAGATAATTTTTTTTTTATCTTAAGATAATCAAGACTCTTTATTTTTTACTTAGTATTTGGGGTAGGGAAGGGAAAAATATTCGTATTATGCTTACAAGTTAGAGGCTGAATCAACAGAACAAACATAAAAAGAGGAGGGGAACAGAAGCAAAGTTAGAATAACATTGTACATCTGGTCACAACTGAGGATCAAATAAGATCTGGTAGTAGAAAATTACTTGACTGGGGGAATGATGGATTTCCTGTAGCCCCATACAGAACACATTCTTCATGGTCTTCCCAGGGAAGATACAGAGACATTGCTTGAGAGGAATAGGGGAACTTTTCACATTCTGGAGAATGATGTCATCTGAGCACAGAAGACACAAGATATCCATTTCTATTTGCTCCTTCAATTAGTTTACTTCTCCTCTTTTCTACTCTATGCCTCTTTTTTTCATCTTTATTTTTTCTATTTTTTTCTATTACTGCACTTTGAGAAGAAAAACTAGGAAAGAAGAAAACCAAGGGCAGTAAACACCAACTTCATGGAACAATGCGGGGAAAGCAAACCAAGTTTTTCTTTCTCTCTCTGTCTCTGTCTCTCCTCCCCTCTCTCTCCCTTCTCTCTCCTTCCTCCTTCCTGTACCCCCTCCATACAATTCTTCCTTTGGTAATTCTGAGTCTGAATGTCCCAGGAGAAGGTTATCCTTTTTGGGACATCTCTACAGGAGAAGTCAATTCCACAAACATTTCTTTTCCCATCCCTTCTAGTAAATTTTCTAGCTGTGACATATCCCATGAATAAATCCATTCTCCCCACTCTCCCCATCTTCTCATTTTTACCACCTTCCAGGAAGTCACAATAAACTCAGGAATGGACCCTGCCTGCAAACTCATAATTACTTTTTTGTCCCCCTTTACCAAACCCATAAAACCTCTTTGATGTTGTTTAAGTTTGGAGAGATCCCAGTCAAAGTCTTTGCCTCCCAAAACTTAACTGGTCCAGAGTTCCAGTTACTCATGGTAAGAAGTAATGAACAGCAGTCAACCCCCACTGTGGGTGAATGAGGGTCCTCACACAGGCCTGGGAGCTGGATCTCAGGAAGATGAGGAAAAGCATTGTGGTATTATCAATTGATATGGAATGGCTGAATAATTGGAAGAAAAAACACATTTCAGAACTCAGTAAATAATGGTTACAGAATGTTCAAAAACTCAACCTATTCCATACACTTTGACTTTTGGTCCATCTGTGCCTGGTTTCTGACCCCCTTTTCCTACCTCTTGAGGCTGTCCTTAGAGATACAGGAATTTATTTCTTAATTCTTCTTTATTTTTCCATGGTCTACCCTCTCCATGTACTACCCTTACCCCCAATAATAATAATAATAATGGCCAGTTGGTCAGTTGATATTTATTAAGCACCTACAATGTACCAGGCACTTTGCTAAATACCTGAGGATACAAAGAAAAGCAAAAGAGAGTTCTTGCATTAGATCACAATCTAATGAGAGGAAAGCTGCAAATAACTAGAGACAAACAAGTTATGTACAGGATAATAGCTAAGCCTTTATATCTCATTTTCAGGTTTGCAAAGAACTCTCTTGATATGATCTCATTCAATTTTCACAACAGTCCTGGGAAGGAGATGCTACCTCCATTTTATAGATAAAGAAGTTGTAGCTCAGAGGGAAAGTGATTTGTTCAAATCTTCCTGACTAGGAGTCCAGCATTCTATCCCTGGTGCTATTTAACTGCTTGATTCAACCCTTGTTTCTCAAAAGAACATACAGAAGCCAAGAGGTATTCAGCAGACACTGTCAGGAGATGGAGAAAAAGGAGATACCACATGACAATAGTCAGATTTCTTCTCTCTGATGAGATAAAGAGAGGGTGCTGGCTGGGTTTAACTTAACTTCTTACTAAGGGACTTCTAGCCAGCTGCAGGAGGATGGACAATGAGCCTAGAAAAGTGTTGAACTGTTGTTAGTCTTTAAGACTTAGGACCCTGATTCCAATGAGGACATCTATCAATGATGTTAGTGGGAGACTGTTAATGGTGGAAACAGAGAGATAGGTTTCTGGTCTGAAAAATTTGTCCACTTAACATTTCCTAGCTGTGTGACCCTGGGCAAGTCACTTAACCCCAATTGCCTCAGCAAAAGACAAAAAAAAAAAAAATTGTCTAACCATGGAAATGAATGCCAGAGAGAAGTTTTTTCCTCCTTCTCCCCCAAATGGAAATCATCAGAAAAGAGCAGGCAGATCTCTCTGTGTGGCCATCTTCCCTCATCCCTGTTCTTCCCCCTAATGTATCAGCCCTCTCCACTGAATATCATCCCTTATTTTGTGTAACACTGACCCCTCCCCTTTGTGTGGCATCAGTCACTCCTTTGGGAAGATGTTTGCACAAAGTCAGGGCTAATTATGTTTCTTATAGGTCAATATATTCAATAAGGAAAAGACCTGAGCCTCAATTAAACTTTTGATGATATAGGACAAGTCACTTAATTTTTCTGAGCTTCAGTTATTTTATCAGTCAAACGGTGATAATAATAATAGCTCAGAAGATTGTTATTAGGCTCAAATAAAATAATGAAGATAAAGTGCTTTGTGATTCATTAAGAACTCTAAACATATCAGTTATTATTTTTTGTAAATTTGCTTTGGTATCAGTAAGTTTAGTTTAGTTCCTAGTCTGTTTCCTTAGCTGTTGACTGAATATTCTTAAACTCATGGTCAGACAGTTTACTGATCCCTTAGCCATCTCCTCTTAAAAAATCTTCATCATCCTGATGTCAAGCCATTCTTTCTTTGCTAATTCTGCTGGCACAATCATTCTATTTACAAAATACCTTGTCAAAGTATAGTTATTTAATGTATAGAAAATGAGGCACTGATGCTTAGAGGCAGATAAGTGGCACATTGGATTGAACATTAGATCTGGAGTCAGGAGGAACTAAGTTCAAATACCACCTCATACACTTTCTAGCTGTGTGACCTTCAACAAGCCATTTAATCTCTGTCTGCCTTAGTTTCCTCAACTGCAAAATGGGTATTATAATATTACCTTTCTTGTAGGATTATTGTGAAGACCAGCTTAGTACTGAGTGCTTGCCTGGAAGAGGATAGTAAATGTTTAAGAAATGCTAATTTCCTTTGGTGTTCCAAAGAGCCTGTTCCAAATGAACCCTTTTGTCAAGATTAAGTCCTAACAAACTTTATTTCTTTTTGAGGTGGATGCCATGTATACTATAGTTTATGTAGATTTCAGCAAATTTTTTTTTTAAAAGAATACACACACACACACACACACACACACACACACACACACACACACACACACTCTAAGGCAATTTAAGTTAAGTTAAGTGACTTGCCCAAAGTCACACAGCTAGGAAGTATTAAGTTTCTGAGATCGGATTTGAACTCAGGTCTGGCACTCTGCTGCACTATCTAGCTGCCCCAAAAGAATATACCTTTTGGAACATTTTTGTTCTGTATGAAATGATGAGCAGGAGGATTTCAGAAAAGCCTGGAATGACTTATATGAACTGATGCTATATGAAGTGAGCAGAACTAGGAGAACATTGCACACAGTAACTTCAAGATTATATGATGATCAACTATGATAGACTGAGCTCTTCTCAGCAATACAATGATCCAAGACAATTTCAATAGACTTATGATGGAAAATGACATCTACATCCAGAAAAAGAACTATGGAAACTGAATGCAGATCAAAGCATTCTGTTTTCTATTTTTTTTTTTCTTTCTCATGGTTTTTCCTTTTTTTTTCTTGCAAAACTGACTTATATGGAAATGTGTTTAACAGGATTATACATGTATAACCCATATTGAATGGCTTGCTGTTTGGTGAGGAGAATAAGGGAAGGAGGGAGAAAAAATTTGGAACTCAAAAATCTTATAGAAATGAACGTTGAAAACTATCTTTGCACTAACTGGAAAAAAATAAAAATACTATTTTGTGTGCGTGTATGTGTGTGTGTGTGTGCGTGTGTGTGTGTGTGTGAAGAATATGCCTTTTATTTCACTTCCTTTTAATAAGTGCAGATATTCAAATGCAAACTTTGGTGCAGGAATCTGCAAAGATTTTGAGCATCATTGGCCTGGATTTGATCCCAAAGATTAATCCATAAGGCCATTATATCTTTTTGGCTCAATGACTACAATCCAGGACTAAAGCCTAAATATTTAATTTGCATAAGACTTTTTTCTTCGGTGGAGAGAATGATTACTTGAAGCTCTGTTGTCTAGGGTGGAATTTATAAGAGTTTGGAAAGAAAAGTTTCCTTCTGCTGATTTCTAAGTTTGAGAGAGGATACCTGGAGTTATCTGAAGTTCCAGGATTTCTTCAATGGGAGGCTCTTGGAGGAGAAAAAACTCTTTACCTCAATATCAAATTGCTTGGCTTCTCATTGAGAAAGAGGAGAGGAAAGGAGGAGAAAGAGTTAGCACTCAAAATTTTTAACAATCAATGTGGGGGGCAGCTAGGTGGCTCAGTAGATAGAGCACCAGCCCTGAATTCAGGAGGACCTGAGTTCAAATTTGGTCTCAGACACTAAATACTTCCCAGCTGTGTGACCCTGGGCAAGTCACTCTTAACCCCAGCCTCAGAAACAAAACAAAACAAACAACAACAAAAACAATCAATATTAAAATTATTTTTATATGTAATTGGAAAAGATAAAGTTTTTTTTTTTTAAAAAAAGCATTTTGAAAGAAATTAGCACATAGCAATCCCATGACATTTTCCTATTTTCAACTTGCCACACTAAGTAAACTTGATAATTTCCTCCTTGAATTAGAACTCTCTCAGCTGAATTGAAATATCTTATAATTAGTGGGAAGAGCTCATTTGTGCTCTGTGTTGTCTAATCTATTTAACTTCTATTCTATTCTAATCTATTTAACTTCTCTATCTCTTCTCAGAGGATAATGAAGCAACCAGACTTTTGACTTCTTGGCAGGTATCAAATCTGGTAGGGATCTGCCCTTTTGAAGGGGATCCATAAGAGAGTTTAGAGATATCTATTTATTCCTCTTTGCATTTTTAGACATCTTTATAGCCATACACATAAGTTACATGGACAGGATACAAACCTTATTTACATCTCCAATACTTACCTCTTAATTTCTAGTTGAACTAAAAAGATTATTTATTATATTTTCACATGAGAAAAGAGAAAACAGCTGAGTTGTGGGGTAGCTACTTTAGAAAAAAACTAAACTGAGGAAATAAGTCTGATCTTGGGTCTGACACTCCTAAGACTTTACAGTGAAGCCTTAATCAAAGAATTGAAGATCAAAATTCCATGAGCTAGAAAGTGATGTGGTTTAGAATTGGGGTAACTAAATGAAATTAGGTTTAATTGAGATCCAATGGCAGGTTCGGGGTACAGGGAGTCAAATAGAGATCCCCTGAAACCCCTAAGGATTCAGCACAAGGATACAGAGCTTTTTTTTTTTTTATTTTTTGTTTGTTTTTATTTGTGGTTTTTGTTTAATCATTCATAACATGACTAATATGGAAATGTGTTTAATATGATTGCTTATGTATAAAATTATTTTATTTATTTATTTATTTATTTTTATTCATTTTTCCAAATTATCCCCTCCCTCCCTCCACTCCCTCCCCCCGATGGCAGGTAATCCCATACATTTTACATGTGTTACAATATAACCTAGATACAATATATGTGTGTAAATACCATTTTCTTGTTGCACATTAATTATTAGCTTCCGAAGGTATAAGTAACCTGGGTAGATAGACAGTATTGCTAACAATTTACATTCGCTTCCCAGTGTTCCTTCTCTGGGTATAGTTATTTCTGTCCATCATTGATCAACTGGAAGTGAGTTGGATCTTCTTTATGTTGAAGATTTCCACTTCCATCAGAATACATCACAAGGATACAGAGTTAAATGAGGTCTAGTGGCAGCTCAAGAGTCCTCTGTAAAGGAATTTACAGACCCGAAAACCTAGATTGATAAAGGAGATTTATTGTGGAGTTTGGAAGTAAAGTTAAAGTCTAGTTAGTAAAAGGTGAAGGTAGAGATAAAAGGGCACCGGAAACAGTGTTCCAGTACACAGGTATCCTTGACATGCCAGGCATAAGGCTGCCATGTTAGGAACCTCTGCTAAGAGAGAGCTCCACTTTGGCTCTTTTATAATGAGAGATTTAGCTAAAGGGATCTGTGGGTGGTGTCCCAAGTTGGCTCAGATCTGGATGGGTGTTGTGAGAGCCAGGATTTCCTACTGGAATTCAAAGGACAGGATTTGTGAATCAAAGGTCCTAGCTTCTTGAATTGATAATGCATCAGCTAAGAGGGGCTGGGAATCAGAAAGGAATAAATCATTCTGAAAGGATTAGTTTCTTAAAGGGTTCTCTCAGACCTCCAAAGAAACTTTTTACTCAGGAACTTTTATTTAGAGAATTGAGAGATTCTGAGAAGCTTATCTTGATTTGCAATCCTAACGAAGTGGGTTGTGGTTCCTTTAAGAAACTAGTCCTTTCAGATGGATTTATTCCTTTCTGATTCCCAATCCCTCCTAGCTGTTGCATTTTCAAGTCAAGAAGTTAGGACTTTTGATTCACAAATCCTGGTCAAAAGCACCCTTTTGAATTCCAATAGAAGATCCAGGTTCTCCCAGTCCCCATGGGATTTGAGCCAACTTGGGACTTCACCCACAGGCCCCTTTAGCTAAATCTCTCATTATAAAAGACCAAGCTGGAGTCTATCTTTGCAGAGGTTCCAAACATGGTAGCCTAACTCCTGGCATGCCAAGGATCCCTGTTGACTGGAATCCTACTTCCGGTGCCCTTTTATCTCTACCTTCACCTTTTTACTAACTAGATTTTAACTTTACTTCCAAACCCCATAATAAACCTCTTTTATAAATCTAGGTTTTCAGATCTGTAAATTCCTTTACAGGGGACTCGAGCTGCCACTAGACCTCATTTAACTCCCTTTCCTTGTGCCGAATCCAAAGGGGTTGCAGGGGGGCTCTATTTGACTCCCTGTACCCCAAACCTGCCACTAGACTTCAATTAACCCTAATTTCATTTAGGTACCCCAATTCTAAATCTCATCAATTTCATTCTATAGAGGAAAAATCACAAAGGACATGTTTTGTGTGGAAGTTCACAAGAAATTCGATACAAATGTCTGGTAATTCTTCCCAATTCCATTTATCTTTTTTTCTTCGTCATTGTCATTAACTCTCTCTTTTTTTTTACAGACAGAAATCTTTCTCGGTGGTCAAGATGAGAAATGAAGAAGAATGGGGCCCAAAATAATATTTCCCATTCTGTCTTCTTAAGTGCCCCTAATTTCTAATCAAAAGAAATCAGAACTGCGCAAAGAGCAAAAACATAACATATAAATCCAGTCAGCTATGAGATTGATTTTGAAGAAGCCTCAGCTAAGACAGAGGAAAGATGAAGAAGATAAAAAATTAAGACTAGAACCCATGAGTCTAAGGAGTTATCAAAAGGGTTACTGGAGATTGTAGTGTCCATCCCCAATCCAATGTAGACAGAGAATGAAGTCCCAAACAAAAACCAATCTAATTCTAACTGGGCACTAATTAGGTCCTACACCAAGCCCCATTTGATCATGGTTTGGGTCATGATTGTTTCAGATTGAATGTAAACAGCAATGATTTCTGCTTTGGCCAGAAATCCTGAGGGTCTTCCCCTCCCAGATTCATTCATTCATTCATTCATTCATTCATTTTAGATTTTTTTTGGACTAGATGGAAGAGTAGATTCTTTGCCCAAGAAGGCATCAGGCCTAGAATATTGTTGTTAAGTCATTTTTCATTCATGTTTTTCTGATCCCTTTTTGGGTTTTCATGGCAAATATACTAGAGTAAGTTTGCCATTTCCTTCTCTAGCTTATTTTACAAAGAAGAAACTAAACTGGGCAAAAAATTTGCCTCAGATCACACAGCTTATAAGTGTCAAAGGCTATGTTTGAACTCAGGAAAATCTTTTTGACTTCAGGCCTGGAGCTCTATCCACTTTACGACCTAGCTGCCCCATAGTAAGTACTTAAATGCTTGTTGAATTGAGACCCTTGAATGTGAGTTGTGTTGTCTAATAGAGGAGATATGATCAGGCCGCAGTATATTTGAAAAAAAGATCTCTGAATTTTAGTGGATTGAAAAGTTTAATATGAGTCCACATAGGGAAGTAGGATTATTATGCCATTTTTTTCATCCTACTTCCCTCCTTCATCCCAGGAACACCCAGGTCTGATATGTGTTCTCAGAGCAAAGAAGGAGCTTAGGGGTCATGTCTAGGATGCACAATCTCTTTCAAATTTTTAGATCACAGAACTTAGAAGTTTTAGTACATTTGGTAGCCAACTAGTGTTTATTAAGCATTAAGGCCCTGTGTTAAGTACTGGGGATGCAAAGAAAAGCAAAACAGTATTCTCTATTTTCAAAGAGCTCACAGTCCAATGTGGCCATGACATTATGGCATTTTTTCTTGCAATACTCAAATTATGGTTGAAGATCCTTGAAAAGACAAGGAGAATGCCAGAAGAACAAAGGATTATACAATCATAGGAGTTTCCAAGTGAAGTTTCCATAGGAAAGTAAATCTCACACAAAGGATTTTTAAAATCATCTAATTAGACTGTGGCATTTTAATGATGGGAAAGCAGATTCAGAGAACATCTTACCCACAATCACCCAGCTATTTATCAGAAGACTTGGGGCAGGAATCTGAATTTCCCCCCCACTTCTGATACAGTTTTGCAAAATATCTTTGAAAATCCCTCAAATAAACAACTTGTTTGACTTTGGTCTGTCTCATTTCTTGCATGTATTGTAGCTTTTTTGCTAGGTACTTGTGGAATGTCTGACCTGTTGCTAAGGACAACAGTGATGATGTGGATAATGGAGATGCCAGTGATAATAGGGTACAGGAGGGCTAGTGTGTATAGTACAAATGACCCTTATCATTAGAGAGGAATTGTAATGAGGAGGCAAGATAGACCAGGTTTCTCTGGGGAAAGATGTAGATAACCTGCCTCTGGGTTGTTCTACTTTGGGGAAAAAGGAAGAAAAAAATCTCTGAGCCCTGGAAGCCCCTGCTCAGACTCAAGCTCCTATCCTACAAAAAACTCTTTCCTAAGACCAACAACTTCTCTGTAGTACCATTGGGGAGGGGAAGAGAAGAGGGGGGAGACTGGGTTCTCCTATCCTCCCCCACCCTATGACTAGGGGAGAATCCTGACCACAACAATGAAATTCATAATTCTCTTCATTCTCTTTGTGGGTGAGTGTCTGTGGATTTCTGTCTTTATTTGCCAGAAAGAAATTGTTCTCAATTGGGAGAGGGAAGAGTGGAAGTAGGAATGGAAAGTATGAAAGAGAATCACTTATGAACACCCTTTATTCTCTTTGCCAAGTTCTACCTTTAAAAAAAAAAAAAAAAAAAAAAAAGGAACAAGCTGATTCAGACCAGTTCCAATGATCTTGTGATGAAGAGAGCCATCTGTACCCAGAGAGAGGACTGTGGGAACTGAAAGTGGTTCACAACATAACATTTTCACTCTTCTTGTTGTTGTTTGCTTGCATTTTATTTTGTTTCTCATTTTGTTTCTGATTTGGTTTGATTTTTCTTGTGTGGCAAGATAATTGTATAAATATATATATACATATATTGGATTTAACATATCTTCTATGCTTAACATATATTAGACTACTTGCCATCTAGAAGAGGGGGTGGGGGAAGGGAGGAAAGGTTTTGCAAGGGCTAATGTTGGAAAAAATTGTCTACGCATATGGTTTGAAAAATAAAAAGCTTTAAAAAAAAAAAAAAAGATCAAGTACTTCTCCCCACATTCACTCCATTTCCAGGTCATTGGATAAGTTTCCATTTCCTACTCAATACTTATTGCTGTCCTCAAAAATATGGGATACATATGGGATAACTCCTTTGAATTCATTTTACTGCAAAGCATGACCCTTTCCCCTCAAGTGACCCCATTTCCTATGCTAATAACAAGAAAACAAAATTCAGGATCTTGGATCCCTCCTGAATCTTTGAAGCTTGTGCTAAGTTCTTTTCTATTCTCTCACCAGACTATTGTCTTCTGAAAGTATCTGGGGAGAGTTTGGTGGGATGGGATTACTTCATTGTACCATTATTATTTCTTCTTTCTTATTTCTTCCATTTGATAGTAGAGTGAATGCAAGAATGAGATAGAGTAACCAAAATCTAGAATAAGGGTTGGGATGGGATAGCAAGAACATATCAGGAAAACCAAGGAAATAGATGGAATCTTTTTTCTCTTTCTATATTCTGTTCTCACAATTCTTTCTCCTCTTCTCTTACCCCAATCAGCTTCATTTTCCTCTGGTCACAGAACTAAGCAAGATGAAAGTTTTGAGAACCATTTCAAGTCCTGTGAAGTTCAGCAACAATGTCTACCAGCATCTGCTCACTGTTATTTAGGGTGAGTTTTAAGGGCTCTAACCTTCAACTTCCACTTCCAAGCATCCCCTTAGTCTGTCTTTTCTGGATTTGTCTGACATAAAAATCATCCCATTTAAACTCATTTATCTTCCTTTAAGTAAGGAGGATATGAAAAGGCTAGTTGTTTCTTTTCATCCAAAAAAACTCATAAAAGCAAACAAGAACAAAATGAGAACAATTTATAAAGCAACAACATTGTAGCTACAAACAACTTTGTAAACTGTCAGGATATTGTATAACATAATAACCATATATATTGTCAGATGTGTATGATTGAAACAATGCTATCATCCAGATTGAGAAATGATGGATTAACAATGACATGATTGAGGCTATTTTTTTTTAATTTTTATTTTATTTTATGATTGAGGCTATTTTCAATGATCTTGAGATGAAGAGAACCATCTATACCCAGAGAGAGGACTGTGGGAACTGAGTTGGATTACAACCTAGTATTTTCACTCTTTTTGTTGTTGTTTGCATGCATTTTGTTTTTTTTCTCATTTTTTTTTTCCTTTTTGATCTGATTTTTCTTGTGAAGCAAGATAATTGTATAAATATCTATACATTTATTGGATTTAATATATTTTAACATGTGTAATATATATTGAATTGCTTGTCATCTAGGGGAGGGGTAGAGGGAAGGAGGGGAAAATTTGGAACATAAAGTCTTGCCAATGTTGAAAAATTATCCATGCATATATTTTGAAAATAAAAAGCTTTAATAAAAAAACAAAAAACAAAAAACAGAGAAGTGATGGATTAAGGACACAGAATGAGACTATATACACATATTTCAAGTCCTCAGATCATAGGAGTAGCAAGTATTGATATATCAATTAGCCAACTAGCATTTATTAAGTAACTACTATATGCCAGCCTAATGTGATCAGAACAATGATAAACAGAAATCCCGGATACTACATTTTTAGCTATGCTGTTTTAGTCATAGATGGAGATTGAGAAGACATGAAGAACATCAGAGGCACTAAAGGCTATACAATAAATAATCCACAAAAATTTCTAAGTGATATTTTCTGAATAAAATTATTTTTAGCAAGGTAGATCTCACATAAAGAATTTTTAAAATCATCAAGTTTGACATTATACATACACACGTACATACATTATATGTATATAAACACCTACCTCCATATACGTGTGTATAAATGTATACATACATACATCTACTTACATATACAGTCATTATAACAAATATGTACTCAAGCAAAACAAATACCCTCATTGGCTATGTTCACATAATATATGTGGCTCTGCATATTCATTAGATAGCTGGGTGGTACAATGGATAAAGTGCTGGTCCTTTGAATCAGAAAGATGACTTCAAATTTAGCCATAAACATGTAGCTGTGTGACCTTAAGTCAGGTAAGAAGATAAGTAGCGAGGTGGCTCAGTGCAGGAAATACTGAGTCTGGAGTCACAAAGAGTCATCTTCCTGAGTTCAAGTCTGGTCTCAGATACTTACTGGCGATGTGACTCTGGACAAAAATGACCTGGAGAAGGAAATGGCAAACCATTCAATTCCCAGGATCTTTGCCAAGAAAATCCTAAATGGGGTCTTGAAGAATCAGATATGACTGAAAGACTGAACAACAATAACAACTTCATTCTCTCACTGGACTCAATGCTTTCATCTCTCTTTTTTTTTTTCCAGAGACATCAAAGTGATGCTGCAAAATTCCATAAGGAGGCTTAAGAAGGGAAAAGAGCTACTTCTTAACTCTAGTCAGATCATTCAATGCTATAACTTCAGCACAGATTTTTCCAGGCTCATTCTGTGGTCTAAGCCTGAAGTCCTCTATGATGTTCAGTCCATGTCCCTATCTACTCAAAATGTCCCTACTGGCACCAAACATACTATATCTAATGGTGGTGAGTGCTTATTTAGAAGGAGAAGGGAAACTAGAGGGAGAAGAGGAAGATACCCATGCTAATTACCTCAAGTTTTGTTTAATTAATCTTGGGTTCTCTCTGTTTTTTTTTTTTTTTTAATCCAGTTTCTTTGAAAGTATTCAAAGGACTTTTCCAGGATTCCTTACAAGAAGTCTCATTTTTTGCTAGTACACCCCATTCTCACCAATGATTATTTAGGGATGAAGAAGCAGAGTAAAATGTGTCTGGATGACAAAGTTGTATGGAGAAAACCTTGGAATCTCTTAAATCAAAACATAGGCTACCTGAAGTTCTAGAAATGCCAATTATTTTATTTATTTTTATTTATCATACTTAGATATACATTATTTTATTTTTCCATATTTGTGCTTCTGGAAAAATTTTTCTTTCCATTTATGTTACAGTCACTGTACATATTGTTGTATCTGCTCTGGCATCAGTTTATGTCATTTTATGCTTCTCTGAATTCCTCATATTTTTCTTTCTGTGGCACAAAATATTCAAAGATGTGCATATACCGTGATTTGTTTAACCATTGTCCCAATTGATAGGCATCAGCTGTTTCCAGTTCTTTGTTACAATGAAAAAAGTATAGCTTCAAATATTTTGGTGTATCAGTGACCTCTTTCTCTTCTTTTGCCCCTATGAATCTACCCCTATAATAGGGCTTCTTAATTTTTTTTCCACTCACAACTCCTTTTTACTGGGGAAATTTTTATGTGATCCAGATATATAAATATATAAAATAGGTACGCAAATCAAACATTTACTAATAATAAATCATAATTTTGCAACTCCCCCATTGTTACCCATATGGGGTCATGATCCACAGTTTAAGAAATTTTACTCTCTAATAGCTGATAAGTGAAATTTTCCTAAGGTACAGATCTAATCATTTTATTTTCATGACCAAAAACCTCCAATGGCTTCTAAATAAACTATGGCTTTTGAGGGATGGGAGGTGGTGACCACAAAACAATTTGAACATTTTAAGATGTGTTATTGTTATGTATATTGATGTTACGTATTATGTATTCTCTCTTAGTAGGTTTTTTTTTTTTTTTTTAACATGTCTGGACACAAAAAGAGTTTGATGGAAAAGAATGATGATTAGGGGGAAGAGTTAGAAGGAAGGCAGAAATTCTGCATCTGATAAAATGCAAATTTCTTTTCTTTTTTCCTTCAGGAAAACAACGCCGACTAAATTTTAAAGTCCCTCTGATTGGAGAGAAAAAATGTCAGAAAATGGAGCTAGAGAAAGTCAACCAGAATAGGAAATACATGAAATTCTTTAAATCATTCAGGAAATTTTGCTTGGAAACCTGGTAACTCCCTTGTTGTGTCTTAGCTTTTATGTGCCATGTAAGTCAATGTTTAATTGAATGAATTCATGAATTCACTATAACATTCTCATTTTAAAATTGAGAAAATGTGATCCAGATTCATTTATCTCTCTATTCTCTGTGAAGAAATGGCTTGTGAAGTGAATTAGCATATGGTGTTGGGCTTAAAATTGGTCTAAAATCTCCACATTGTAGTACATTATGTTAATTTCCTTAATCATATTGCTACAAAGCTGTTAAGACATGTATTTTATGATTGAGAGTATTCATTAATTTATTCCTCCAACAGCACATTTAGAAACATTGTGCCTAACCAATGAAAAAATATGAAGTTCAGCTTATAGTATAGTAGTATGACGCCATATATATATATATATATATATATATATATATATATATATATATATGACTGTGCACTAATTTGGAGAAGACAATATAAACTTGAGCTTTCTTTGTTCATGCTTTGATGAAAGAAAAATCATTTCTGATCAAAGAAGCTCCTTAAAATAAACCTTCTCCCTGGTTAAATATAAATGGGGAGACTTTGTCTTGTCTCCAAAAATGGTAATTTTGAATGGCAAGGACAGTGACTTTTTCTTCTTCATGCATTGCATTTACTTAAGGACCAAATAAAATACAATTTCCTGTTCTAGCTTGTCTCTACCCTCTATAGACCTTTGCTGGAAGTAGAACAAGATTTCACACAGTAAGGGGCATAGAATTGAAGCTACCTTTCTCTGTTAGAAACAGACCATAAGTATTAGCCTCTCACTTTCCAAATTAGTTCTCTGGTTTAGATTTTTAAAAAAACTTTGCCAATTATTAAAACCCAAGAATACAGGTGTTTCCTTTGGCCACTTGAGAAATACTCTTATTTATAATGTTATTCTGATTGTACTGTCTTTTCCTCTCCCCCATATTATTTTAAACAACATTATGCCTTTAGGACACCGATTAATGACATAAGGTAGCACACAACTAAAATGGGGAGGGTGTCATTTTTTTAGATTCCCCAATCTCTGGGTTGGGATTTAATGTCTTCTAGGAGGTTAAAGAAAAGACAAATCTTTTATTAAATGAAATTTATGGATTGCATACTTGCCTATTCCTAGGATATACCCATTTGAGAATTATTAATGGGGAGCTCATTAGATTAGTCAATGTACCTGGATTCATAGGTACCATTATTAGATTATCATAAAATCATACAGTTTTAGATTTTTAAAAGATCTTAAAGAGTTTTCCTACTTTCAAATAGCTTTCACATAGCAGATAAAAAAAAATATGCTAAGATAATATACTTTAGACAAAGCTGTGCTGTTAGTAATGATAGAATTGGGATTCAAACTCAAACCTAATGATGATCTGTCTAGCTATTCTTTCACTATGACATTGTTTTCATTGTGGGGGTAGGCTGTTGGATTCTGTTTCAGCTTAAGGCCAGAAGAATATTTCTGACCACCTTTTCTTTCTTTCCTTTTCTTAGGAAGTGGTATTGGCTGTTGTCATCTGCATTGACAAGATTCAGAGCAAGAAAAATTAGGCGTTTCCTGGGGGCTAATATCAGCAACATTTACCACTATATCCTCTCAATCCAAAAAATTTTAACAGGATGAATTGCCTCTATTGCCTCTGGAGCCTTGCTGCTGTTGGAAACCAAAATCAATGTGATACTGAATTATATTAAAAGGCATATCACATTCAAGAGCACAGAAACAACCTTTTCATGGCATTGTATTATCATTTAAGTGTATTGTATCTAATTTTTAATATCATCAAGAGAGTGAAAAGACTAGAACAGGCTCAAAGAATTGTGGGAAAGATTCTGAGGAAGGGATGGCAAAAGGATTGTTTAATTACCATGTTCAAGTAAATAAAGAATTTTTATGGGGAGGATGCTGATCAGATATCCATTTTGCCATAAAGCTTACAATAGAAGTAAATTCAAATGAAAGTGGAAGAATTACTATTGGAGCTAAGGAAGAATTCCTTGATCAGACTTAGAGACACATGGAATCCTCCTCTTCCCATCTTTTTTAAACTTAGTGAAAATAACCATTTTTTTTTGTTTTTACTTGTTATGTCAAAAATTCCATTTCAATATTCAGTCAAAAATTTTACACTTAATGGATATTTCATGGAGTGAATTATAGGTAGTTTTCCTCCTACTGGTATATAGGGAGAAAGATTAATACTATTAGTGAATAACATTTGGATTTACACTGGAGTGTTTTATTTTCATATTCTCAATCTAAAGGTACAGTGCCTCCCTGATATGTAATAAGTATTTAATAAAATGTTAATCAAAAAAATCAAATTAAACACATAATAAATGTTTAATAAAATGTTGTGATGATATGACTTAGGTCAGCTTTTGACCTAAAAATTCTATATAGTCAAAATTACTCCTGAAGATCCTTTAAGCCCAGAAGAGAATAGAACCAAGAGATATAGGACAATATGTGAACTAAGTATTGAATTTATTACATATTCATCCAACATAAAATTGAATCTCCCAGTTTCATATACAATCATCTTTTTAATGTAGAAATGTTTATTTTTTGCTGTTTGTCAAATGCAGAATTACAAAAATCTCTTAAGTTGTCCACAAAATGCAAAATAGTATCTTTACACATTTGGAGATTGACCTTTAAAAAAAGGTTACTATCAGAGCACAGGCAGAAATGGTCAATGTTGGTTGGACTGGGGTGGAGGGGAAGATCGATCCACAAATTCATTGTTTATGGAATTGTAAATTCCATTTCAGAAAACAATTTGAAATTGTGCAAAAGAAATGGTTCTAAAATGTTCTTGTCCTTTGACCTTGTCATCAGTATTCTTGACTATAATTATAGATGACATGGAAAAAGGGAATTGTTTGGAATTCAGAACCAAGGTGAAGTGCAGCCATGGAAGTTTGGCACTCCTAAAATCTATGTTTTATGGTGATGTCCAGTCAGCCATGCCTGACTCTTTGTAACTAAGCAGCAGCTTACACACAATGGATAGTGCATTGAACTTGGAATTAAGAAAATTCATTTTCCTGAGTTCATATCTGGCCTCAGACACTAGTTGTGAGATCCTGGCAAGTCATTTAACCCTGCTTACTTTAATTTCTTCATCTGTAATGAGCTGAAGGAGGAAATGGCAAGAAAATCCCGAATGGGAAGAGTCAGACACAATTGAAATGAACAAACAAGAATATAATAAGAATCATTGAATTTTTACACTAAAGAATATAGTTTCAGGAGATGACTTCCAGTTGATCTTTAGTCTTGAATCCCTATAAAGAGAATCCCATATTGTTCTGAGAGTTCATTTGAGACTATATCTTGCTTTGAGAAGGAAACTTGATTTTTCTTTTCTCTATGTTTTCCTTTGAGTTATTTTAAACAACTTTTTTCTTTATTTTCTTAGGTTGGGATGGTCTTTCAAAAGTAAGCTTTACAACTAAAAGTAAATTTTCAACAAGAAGACTATGTGATGACCAATTCTGATGACATGACTTGTTTCAACAATGAGGTGATTCAGGAATCCAGAGTGAAGACTGTGGGGATTGAGTGTGGATTACAACATAGTATTTTCACTTTTTTTGGTGGTTGGTTGTTTGCTTTTTGTTTTCTTATTTTTTTTTCCTTTTTGATCTGATTTTTCTTGTGCAGCATGATAACTGTACATATAGAAATACATATAGAAGAATTGCATGTGTTTAACATATATAGTTAATTGCTTGCTGTCTAAGGGAGGAGGTAACAAAAAATTTGCAATATAAGATTTTGCAAGGGTGGATGTTGAAAACTACCTATGCATACATTTTGAAAATAGAAAAATATATTTAAAAAATAAAAGTAAGCTTTATAAATTGTCATTTATTGAATTCACATAAATTTGTATTGGAGGATAATTGTAATCTTCAGGATTACTAACTGGGGTTAGTCTTAGGCCTTCCTAAAGGCTGTTAAATTTGGGACAGTAATTTGGGATAGAACTATGCCCAAAGTACTGCAATTGATTCACTGGGGTGGGGGAAATATTTCCAGAATCATTTCAGGGCCTCCATAAAGCTACTCTGTCTGGCTAGTTGTACTATGGCTGTATGGGATAAACTGAGTGAAGACACCCTTATGGGAATATAGATTTAAACTATACCTTTATTGTGACTTGAGACTTTATAATAACAAGTAGAGCTATAGATAGCTAAAGAAAAAGTTACAGGTGTTCCTCCCCTCCAGTTTCCTCTCTTTTAATTAGCATTTAAGTACCTCTTACAAAGGCAATTTTTCTTTTATTTCGGGGATTTCCTCCATTATAATATAAGCCCAGACCCCTCCAAAAATGGGAGAAAAGGCCAGGCTGGGGGGGGGGGTGAGGGCTTCTGTGTTCAGGCTATTTATTCTTGTTTTGCAGTGCTTACTTTGCACTCCTTTTACTCACAAACACCTTGTCAAATGAAAGATGCCCTTTCTCATGAGCTTGTAATAAACCTCTTTTTGTTTTTTCTTCCTCTGAGAGTCTCTGATTGTTTTTGTGGTCAGTACTGTCCCACACAGTAGCCAACTGGGGACAGCATAGTGTTTTGAGATGACAAAGCTGGGAGGCACTGGGGGAATGAATATAGTTAGACAATGTCCATAGTTCTAGAATGGAGGGACCCCTTAAAAAAAGGAAGTAGATATAGTATTCCAGCTCCTCAGGCCCAGTAAATGAGTTTAAATTTAGAAGTCAAAAAATAATAAAAACATTGTTTAAAAAGAATTAAATAAAAAGAAAGCAATCAATTTGAAATTTGATTTGTATGAAAACAGAAATTGGAAAAAGTTTTTGCAAAACATTTCTTGGTAATCTCTAAGGGATCATGTAGAGAGAGGTTTTAGACTCTGGAGATAAGAAAATATTTTCCCATTTCCAAAAGGACACAAAATGTATTCTGAAACTTTTGACTGGTAAGAATGATGTCAACATCCTATGAAATTCTTAGAAGAGACTACTAAACAAATTGTTTATAAAAACTTAGTAAGGAAAAGATAATCATACTTCACTAAGAATAAGTCATACCAAATTAACCACAATTCCTTTTTTAAAAAATATATTTATTTAAAACTAAATACATAATAAAAGACAAAATAGAAAAAGATAGGAAAAAAACACACCAAAAACCACAACAAAGCAAAACACAGAACAAAAACACAAACAGAAGAAAACTTCTGTGCCCAGAACATTATGGAGGATTAGAAATATATAACAATAAATCCACATTTCAAGAAAATATATAAATAGAAGACACTATTCATGACTCTCCATCTTTTCTTTGCTTCCTTGTAGGTTATTCTTTTGTTCTCTACTGAGCAGTTTTTACTTTTTTCTTTTCTTTTTCATCCCTTCCACCTTCCCTAAACAGGCTGCAGTTAAGCACAGATATATTTATGTATACCATTCACACACATATATGTTTGTATGCATACATATACATACACATATATACCCCCACATATCTATTTACATATATACACCTACATAATATGTACATATATGCACACATATATAAATATACATATGCATTTACACATACATATATACATTTAAAACTATTAATATTAGCTGACATAAAGTAGATTTATTTCTTGATTGAATCTTTTAGTTTGACTTTATCTGAAATAAATAATTACTAGTCCTCTTTTTTTTTCTAATAAACTTTCCTACACCCCTGCCTAATCATCTTAGTTTTTTACATGGTTCTTATCTTTATCTCTATCTCCATTTCCATCTCCATCATCTCTAAGTTTTTCCTCAATCTCACTTGATTTTTGAAGTCTTTTTTGAGTTTTTTAATAAATTCTCTCTGGACAGGGAGCCATTTCATGTTCCTCTTTGGGGTGAAGAGACTTTTTTTTTTTTTTAATTCAGTGTTCTTTTTTGAAGATGTCTTCCCTATTCCCATTGTAAATTTCTGTGGTTGGGTTTTTTCTTCTTTGCCCATTTTTTTTTTTTTTTAATGAGAACTTAATAGTGTAACCTTTTCTAATTTGTGGGGGAGGGAGGAGAGGGATGTATCTGTAGCTTCACTTCTGCTCTCTCCTCTGACCCAACTCTTAAACCAAGAGCCCCCCACCTCCTGCACGTGCCAGCAGCCAACAGCACCCTTGCCCCACCCCCTGCTTCTGCACTTATGAGATACGCTGGTTCCCTCTCATCCATCATCTCTGCAGCACAGCTGGGCCTGGCATTTCTGATCAGCCAAGGTTCCCTCAGTCTTCCTGGATTCTGTATGTGGTTGGGGAAGTGAAAGTTCCTGTGTTTCTAAATGAGGCTGAAGCCCAACTCAGTTAGCCTCAGGGCTCCCCACTAATTGTTTGTGGAGGTGTTTGCACTTCACACGGCTTAAACTGGAGCTGAGGGTCTTTCTTGGTCTCAGTTTGTTCCAAAAGAAGCCCTATTTTGCCCCAAGTCTTTATTTCTTGGGTTTATATTCTCCCAGAGGTGCAATTTTTTTGTTTGTTTGTGGGGAAAATATGGAAATCTTGGAATTTTCTGACTTACTCCCCCATCTTCCCAGAATCCTCCCCCACTATTACTCCCACTATGATATATCTGGATTTCAGAAGGGAATTCAGCAAAGTATTTCATACTAGTCTCATTGACTTAAAGACTCTGGCATGAATGTATGGCTGTATTTAAGTAATATTGATTAATGGATGAATGTCAACTTTGAGTTGTCTAGTAATCTAGGACAAGGCTCTGCTATTGGTCTTATATTTATATTAGGGACTTAGTTGAAAGCATGAATGGCACAATTATGAAATTTTGACTCAAGTGATTCATATCTAGGGAGATATCTAATATTTTAAATTAGAAAAATAAGGATTCTGAATTACAATATTTTGACAGGTTGATCATTTTGACTGAGTACACAAATTCAAAGACAAAACAAATGCTTTGTGGCTTGGCTAATGACAATATGTAGCTTAGGCAAAGAAGCTTTGCTTAGCTAAAACAACTTTGGATATCCTACCCTTGTTGAATAGCTTTTTCCTGTTATGGTTAAGTGAATAAATTTCTTTTTGCTAAATGGCCTACTAATATCTCATTTTGTGTTAAACTTCCAGGGAAGTGGACTGAGTCAGGCTCCATGGAGAATAAATGGGAAAGTGGGCTACAGCTCAGAAATTATTGATATCACTTTTGATATTTTTGGGGGAGGAAATATCTGAGTTTTCTCTAGGCTTCTTGGTTTGTTCCTTTTTCTATACCTTGAAATTAATTTTCTTCATTCCATGCCTGCACCAGGGAGATGTGGAATGTTGCATATCCTATCAGATATGGTTGCTCTGTCATTCTTTTTTTTCTTAAATGTTTTCCTTTGTTACAAGGAAGGTTTCAGTGAAGGGGTTTGAGATATGAGATACTTTGTGTAAAAAATACCTATCAATGAAACATTTTAACTTAAAACAAAAACAGATAATGTTAAACTATTTCTTTTTCTGATAGGGTTACTAAAGTGAGATTAGGGGAATTGATGTAAATATTATTTACTTAGATCTTAGTAAAACATGTAATAAAAAGTCTATATCATATTTTTCTTGTAGAAAAAAAAGAGGAAGTTGGCTAGATGGCTCAGTGAATAGAGCCTTGTCCTTGAAGTCAGGAGGACCTGAGTTCAAATCCAATAGCAGACACTTCCTACTAAATAGCTGTTTGACCCCATGTAAATCACTAAAAAAGCTAAAAAAAAGATTTGATTTGTATATTTTATATATTTGGGGTCATGTAAAAATTTGGGGGGGGGTGAAAAGGGATCAGGAATAGAAAAAAATTAAAGAAATCTTGGCTAGGTGATTATATGATTCAGTGAATTGCAAACTAATTTAATGTTTGAAACAACAACAAAATAATCTTTTTCCATTAGGCTGACATTATTGGTCATACTCTCCTCTCTCTAGAATTTCATGCTGAAGCTCTAAGTTCTTTTTCTCTCTTTTTTTTCTTTTTCTTTTTTGGTGAGGCAATTGGGATAAAGTGACTTGGTTAGTAAATGGTGAGTGTCTGAGGTCTCCAGCTCATTTTACAGATGAGGAACTGAGGAAAATGATAAATGACTTAAATGCAGGGTGACACAACTAGGAAGTGTCTGATGCCAGATATGAACTTCTTTCTGATCCTAGGTAGGCTGGGTACTCCCTCCACTGTGCTACCTAACTTCTGGTTAGATTAATATCTAATAATAGCAAAATCTAACTAATTCAGGCTGAATTAATTTCAACTTTGGTAAGAAGCATTAGCATTAATTAAAGTATTCATTCAGTTTCTCCATAACCATTATTAAATTATTAAATATTTAATAATGCTTTTAATCCAGGGAGGACATTAAAAAGGGTATCTTAGAATTTATAATGAGATGGATACAACACATATACAAATGTGTATTAACTACATAATAATCATAAGACAGAAAGAGTAATATAAGTATTTTTAAGTTATACTGTTATTCAAAGACTTATGAAAGAAACTCATTTCTGAAGGTGGTAGGTGGTATTGGGGAGGAGATAAAGTAATAGTCATTAAATAGTTATTCCCTCAAGTGGTCTTAATTAATGAAAGTTACTTGTTTGTGTTGCTTTCCCTCTTGAAGTTATAAAATATTACAAGATAGGAACAGAACCATTTTCTTTCACACCTCTCTGTAGTGCCATCAATGCTCAAGCACACATAATAAATGTTATTATAGTTCATTTTTCTTTTTCTTTCTTTGCTTTCCAGAGAGACTTGAATATGAATCTGAGCAGAAATATAGAATGGAGGGAGAGGGGCTCATATACCCATACTATGATGAATGAAATCCAGTAGGCAATTTCGTGTTGCACAGATAGCTAAGAATATTGACGCTTCCTACTTACATTATTCTTTTTTTATAGTATTAATTTGATCATTCAGAACATATATCCCATCATAACTTTGTTTTGAAAGAATTACCTTCCCCTTGTCATGTTTCATCTAATATTGTGTTTTCATGGAACCAAAGTGCTGATATTCCAAATGATGTATGATTGTATGTTAAGCAGCCAATCATCCTCCATTCTTCTTTGTGTTGGAGATTCAATTTTCTAGGCATATAGGGGAAGAATGAATCCCTAAGTAGATGAGACTAAAGGCATAGTATGCTCTTCCTGTGACTCCCCTTGGGATGCATCTACTTGGGGATAAATGATGTGAGGGTCACTAGGGTGGATTTAAGGCTTGTCCATGTGATCCTCACCTTACTAGGTAAATGATTAGTATTAATCAATTAATTACTTGTTAATTGCTTACTGGGCCATTTTGTTAGGTTATGAAACTTTCGGATATTTAAATGACCTTAGATATGGTTCCTACTTTAAAAATGGCAAAGTCCTCATTTTACAGACCAGAAAACTGGCCCTGGCAAGATCAGTCCTTTGTACAAGACTATATGTGTGACTATATCTTTAAAAGTGGCAGGACTGGGATTCAAATGAGTATTTGGATTTTTATTGGATACTCGTCTTCCTGGGGGACAGTAAGGCCTGTTCTGACTGAAAGGACTAAGAATTTCTCAGCTAGAAGTAGGCCTCTGATACTGTCATTTCTTTCTTTCTTTGGAAGTGGTATTGGCTACTGTCATCCACAATGACAAGATTCAGGGCAACAAAGGTTAGACAATTCCTTATCAGCATCTACACCAATATTTTCTGTATATCTTTATTATCCAGAAATTTTTCCTTGAGGTAAGTTCTGCTGTTTTCTGCCCTATGCTGTGAGAAAAAAAGTCAGTGGTGATATTGAATTGTATTAAAAGGAATATGTCTAAATGTCTAAATATAATCTTTCCATTGCACTCAGCATTAAGCAAATCAATTTGAGGGTCTTTGTATACTTAATTTTAATAGTCATATTTTCAAAAGAATGAAGAAAGTAGAATGAGTCCAGATAAGGAAAAAATTATGGAAAAAAGGTTCTATGATAAAAGGTTAGAATATTATCAAGCTTCATTACCCTGAAGAAGGGATGACTAAGGAATAAAATTTATCCTTGAACAAATAAATAAAAACTCTGATCATGTTCCTTTTGTTCATGAAGAACTGAGCATAATATGGAAACTATTTAAATTCAAATAGGAGAAATTCTATTGGAGAGAATGCATAATTTTGTGACTAGCATACTCACTCAAATTCTTTCTTCATCTTTTCTATTTTAAGACTCAATGCAGATGGCTTACCCTCCTATATGTATTTTGCTTTACAGTATCCCTTTTTGGATAGATAGAGAGATAGTGCAATAGACAGATAATCAGCTCTGGAGCTAAATTATTCAGATGAAGGAGAGAAAGAACAATTCATTTGAGCCCCCAAGATTCAAAATGAAGTAAAACTTTTCTTGCCAGAAGCCAAATAATTATTTAGCCTTTCTCTCTGCCATGAAGTAAACTCAAGCATGAGACATTTTTCATATGTTGTTTCCTTTAAATCTCACTAAATGCTCACTGAAAGCAGGCATCAAATTTCTATTTGTATCCCCAGTAATTAACAGATTGCTTGGAACATAGATTAATATATCCTTTTGCATCCCATTCTATCCTAATATATATATATATTCCTTTTGCATCCTATCCCCAATAGATACAAACATTCTCTGTCTTCAGTCTGTCTCTCTTTATCTATCTGTGTCTCTCTGTCTCTCTGTCTGCCTGTCTGTCTGTCTGTCTCCTTCCTCCTTCTCTCTCTCTCTCTCTCTCTCTCTCTCTCTCTCTCTCTCTCTCTCTCTCTCTCTCTCTCTCTCTCTCTCTGTCTCTCTGTCTGTCTCTCTCTCTCTCTCTCTGTCTCTCTGTCTCTCTCTCTCTGTCTCTCTCTCTCTCTGTCTCTCTCTCTCTGTCTCTCTGTCTTTGTCTCTCTCTGTCTGTCTGTCTGTCTCTCTGTCTGTCTTTCTGTCTCTCTGTCTCTCTGTCTCTCTGTCTCTCTGTCTCTCTGTCTCTCTCTCTCTGTCTCTGTCTCTCTCTCTGTCTCTCTCTCTGTCTCTCTGTCTTTGTCTCTCTCTGTCTGTCTGTCTGTCTCTCTCTCTGTCTGTCTTTCTGTCTCTCTGTCTCTCTGTCTCTCTCTCTCTGTCTCTCTCTCTCTCTCTCTGTCTCTCTCTCTGTCTCTCTGTCTTTGTCTCTCTCTGTCTGTCTGTCTGTCTCTCTCTCTGTCTGTCTTTCTGTCTCTCTGTCTCTGTCTCTGTCTCTCTCTCTCTCTCTCTCTCACACACACACACACACACACACACACACACACACACACACACACAATTTGTTAGAATAGAAGTTAGCAAGCGCAGCTGATTTGTTAAATTTAGTCAATCAATTTAGTGGAGAATGAGGTAAGAGAGGGTAAGATTAAAAAAAAGTAAAATTCATTGTCTGAAAGGAAAATACATGTTATTTAAAACAGTTGACTTGGTTCTTTTGGGCAAACACATTTAGTGACCCATGTGCACTCATAGTGATATTATTTTCAAACCCAAAGATTATCTCTGCAAACAATTCACAGTATTCATTCCTCCTTAAGATATCTCATGTTATTCATCTGGTAGAGAATGAAATTATACATCCAAGGTCTTCCTTTCTTTTCTAGGACCCTTGCAGTCCCCACAGTTCATATTTCTTTAATGAAAATCCCATGCCAGAAGGGGATATGTAAAAGTCTCTAGGAAAGCAGACTTGGTATGTATTTCCTGCAGCAATCTGCTACATTGCATAGAAGCATACAGCTAAAGAGGTTTTCAGCTGTTTGCTATATATATTTTTAAGTTCTCCTTAACTTTTTGCTGCAATCCAACCTGTATGTACAGGTTTAACCTGCTAATAAAACCACAAAATCATAAAAAATGGAATGTAAATCATTGCAAAAAGGGATTTATATCTTTATTTGTATCTCTAGCACCTAGCATATAGTAGGTATTTAAGAAATATTTGCTGACTAATGGATTAGTTGGTTGATTGAAAATCATAAAATAATTTCCCAAAACTAAACATTCCTGTGGAATGTTGCATTGTTTTAGAATATCTATGCATCTGCTTCCTTCATCATAATGGGTAATAGCTTCTGAAATTATGTAATCTCATAAGAGCGTTTCGGTTAAAATGCTAGTTTTCATTCTAACTAAATCACAGGATCAATCAAACAGAAAGCATTGTGTCAGATGCTATACTAAGTTCTGAGGATATAAAGAATAATATAAATATATTATATATATAAATGTTATATATAATTACTATATGATATAAATATATATAATTAATATAAAAATAAAGAATTACAATAAAATTATAAAGAAAAAGAAAAAAAGAAATGCCAAAGTATGTATAATTTAAATACAGAATAGATGGGAGTCAGTCTTAGGGGAGAAGGCATTGGTAGCTGGGAACACTGGGAAATGCTCCCTGCATAAGATGGTGTTTGAGATGATTCTTGATGTAATGTAGGGATTCTAATAAGATGAGGAGAATACATTACAGACAAAGGGGAGGGCCAGTTCAAAATCATGATGAAAAGTCATGTGTTTGGAATAGTAAGTAGAATAGAAGGCTGAATCAAAGAGTAGGAGAACCCAGAAGTCACATAGTCCAACCTAAATTTTCTCTACAATATCTCTAACAGATTGTTCCTCCAGAAGTTCACCACTTCCCGTGGTGGTGCAATGAATGAAAAGAAAACTAGAACTGGAGTCGGGAAGATCTGAGCACAAATCCAGTCTTAGACAATTACTAGCTGTGGGACCCAGGTTAATTCGCTTAGTGTCTGTCTACTTTAGCTTTCTTTTCTATAAAATGGGGATAATGATGGTATTTGATTCTGGTTCACTTCACTTTGCATCAGTTCATATAAGTCTTTTCAAGTTTTTTCCGATGGAAAATAAGAGACAATTACTCATTGTTTCTTATAGTACAATAGTATTCCATTATATTTATACACCACAACCTATTCAACCTCAATTGATGAGTATCCCTTCAATTTCCAATTCTTTGTCACCACAAAGAGAGCTGGTGTAAATATTTTTGTACATGTAAGCCCTTTAAAAATTTTTTTTGTAATAGTGTTATTACTTAGTCAAAGATATGCATGGCTTTATAGCCATTTTCCAGAATGGTTGAATCAGTTCAGAACTTCACCAACAATGCATCAGTGTCTCAATTTTCCCATATACCCTTCAGCTTTCTTTCATATTTAGACTAAACTTTTTTTCCCTATTGTCAGTTGAGGGAATTTCTCAGTGGAGAGGCAAGGATCCACTGGGACAAATGTCAAGTGTTCTAGGTGTTTAGTGATCCTGAAGAAATATTTTGAACAATTCCCTTAAAAAAAAAATTCCCATTTGTGTTACTGGGATCCTTGTACAAATTTCAATATTCCCTATATGTTGAAGGGACATCTGAGCAAATTTTGTCTGGACCTCTGGTTGGATTAGCCTATGTGCTGAAAGGGATTAGCCTGGGTGGCACAGTGAATAGAGTGCCAGGCCTAGAGTCAGGAAGACTTGAGTTCAAACATGGCTTCAGAAATTTTCTAGCTGTGTGACCTTGGACAAACTTTATTTGACTCAGTTTCCTCATCTGCAAAATTGGAGGAAAAAAAAGTGCAAACTATTCCATTATCTTTGCCAACAAAACATAGGGTCATGAGGCATTGAACATGACTGAAATGATGGAACAAGATCAACAACAATATGGGTATAAATCAGGATCACACCTTCAGAAACCTATTTGGAGGAGCAAAATCACACAAAGCCTTTTAGTCTTACAAATAAAAGTAGAAAGCAATAAGACTAAAAGAAGATGTGAAAGTTATTTATAAATATTTGAGGGATCATAATGTAAAAAGAATAGACTAGTTACATATTGGGGGCAGTGGATAGAGCCCGGGGCTCTTGGTATCAAGAAGATATCTTCATTAGCCTCAGACACTTATTAATTAAGGGATTCTAGGTAAGTCACTTCACCTTTTCCCCTCATTTGTAAAATGAACTGGATAAAGAAATGGCAAAGCACGTCAGTGTCTTTGCCAAGGAAGCCCTCAAAGATGGGCCATGAAGAAAGAGTTAGACATGACTGAACTACATTAAGTTCCATATTATTTTAGGAGGAAACATTATGCTCTATAAATGAAAGCTATAAGTTGATATTTCTAATCAGTATAAATATATAATAAGTAAAACAAAGTTGTTCAGGTGACTATCTCACTTTATAGTGAGTCCTACACAAGAATTTATTGGTGAACATTTAATGGCTCTCTGAAAGATGACACATTCTTAAATGTAATGTAGCTCTATGAACATTTTCTCCATTACTTTCTTAAGTCAAGATAATCAATATGGCAATAAATCAGGTCTTGGTCTCTAGTCTTTTGTGATTTCTGAGCACATTTATAGAACTGGTTTCAGTTCTCTAAGGCCCCTTTCAATTCTTAGCTTTACTTTTTTATTGCGGATGTTGGGACACTTTGGTATGGCACAAACCTATGTATTGTGGCCACTTGCATCCTGTTTTCCTAACTTCCCTTTCTAGGGTTGGTCCAAGGAAATTAATGGTTAAAAAAAGCATTAACAATCATGGAGGGGTAGCTAGATGGCTCAGTGGATAGAACCCTAGCATGGAGTCAGGAGGACCCTTAGGTCCAGTCTCAGACTGTGTGATCCTGGGTAAGTCACTTAACCCTGATTGTCTCAACTCTCCCCTTACACCCAATAACTTTAAGTGTGTTGAGGGGTGTGTGTGTGTGTGTATGTGTGTGTGTGTGTGTGTGTGTGTGTGTTCATAGCTGATTCTATTTAGAATAATTATCTACCTATACAATTAGATTTCAAAGTGTTTAAATAAATATTTCAAGCTTAAAGAGAAATAGTATCTAAATGAATTTTTTCTTTCTAATAGGCCACATCTCAGAACTGTTGTAGCAAAGATTTTTCTTCCACCAGTCTCTACCTGGCCTCTGCAGAATAATTGGATTTCTGTAGTTCTAGTGACCTAAAAAAAGGATGAAAGTAATTTTTTGCTATAATTCAATCAAGACAATTAGTGTGGAAAAGTTTTATCAATTAATCAAAAAATAAAATATACCAAAACAAAGTACATAAGCTTAGGATGATCAAATGACAGAGAGATAGAGAGTACCTATTGAACTTGTTTTCAAGAATCTCTGCCTTCAGATCTCTTTTTTGAAGTCCTGGACATTTCTGACTCTAACCAATGCCATCTCTTCTTGACTGAGAGAAAATGATGTGTTATCTTAGGAACATAGGTGTTCCACTGAATGAAGAAGAGGTTTGAAAGGCACATCCCCAGTTGAAGGCTCCCCAGTGGCGTTGGGGGTATGTGTGTGGCAGGGTATGTCCCTTTCTCCTCACCATAGGGAACTGTGCCAAAATTGTAGGAGTTATAATGCTATCCTCTCACATATCCATCGATGGGGAGTCTCACAAGATGCCATGCCCACGTCAGGTTCAAGCCCTATGGTCCCACAGTCAAAATTTGGCATGTCTTTTAGATGGCTTGATGGAGAAAAAAAGGGAAGGTCAGGATAGTTACATGAGGAGGAACCAGAGCTTTGACCTAGATTTGGAGAGTAACTAGGTCTCATTCTTTGGTTTTTCCCATTGTTAAGCTTTTGCTCAGACTACCCTTATCTCCCTCCCTGCTCCTCCTTCCCCCTTTTCCAACAATCCTTGGCCCTCATCTACTTTGACATCTGGCTCAAAACTTACCTTCTCAGTACACATGGATAAATTTTGCTCAAAGTATAATGAATAGTGTTCTTAAAGATGGTTAAACATTGTTTAGGTATCAAAACACATTTTCATGTTAAAAATGGTGAGTAGATTCCTAGGATATTCCACGAAAGCAAATTTTTATGTAGCTGATATATAGCAGTAAGTATCCTAGACTCAGTCTTGGGTCCTTGCAAAGGCATTCACAGGAATGGAACAGGAAATAGGGGAAGAGGAGGAATAAGGCTTGTCTTTGGCACTCTTTCTTCTCACTTTATGCAACCAAATCACTCATCATCTAGGGGACCCTTGTGGTCTTATCTACCTCTCTCCTGTTGTAGCACCTCATTTAAGTTTGTGCTGCCCTGAAAAGTATTCCAAACTCTAAAGTAACCTGCTTGTATTGCATTTTTGTGACCTCATTTGGGGATTTCTTGGCAAAGATAATGGCAAATGGTTTGCCAATTCTTCAGTTTCATTTTACAGATAAGGAAACTGAGACAAACAGGGTTTAAGTGGTTTGCCCAGGGTCATACAGCTTGAGTTTTTGAGGACAGATTTGAATTCGGGAAGATAAGTATTTCTGACTCTACTGCACCACTTAGCTACCCTTCTATCCCATTAGTATCCATAATATTACCTAGATTTTTAGGAAGAATGCATTTTGAACAAAGCATTATCATTATAATTGCAGCTATAAGTTATAATTAGCCCCTTATTCCCAAATGAATCTCTAATTGATAGAATTGTAGAAAGTATAATAAAGTGAAGAGAAAAAACTCAGGAGTCGGGATAGTTAAATATATGGAGCAAAAAAGATACACTTTGATTCTGTGTCTTTCAATTCTTCTCAGCTATTCCTGTTCCTTAAAAAATGTTTCAGGGCAGCTAGATAGTGCCGTGGATAGAGCACCAGTCCTAAAGTCAGGAGGACCTGAGTTCAGACACTTAACACTGCCTAGCTGTGTGACCCTGGGCAAGTCACTTGACCCAATTGCCTCAAGGGGGAAAAAATTCTCCCACTTTTGAAACAACAAATTCTCCTTCTTGACTTGAATTCTGACTTCAGGGCTGATGCTCTATACACTGAGCCACCTAGCTGCCCCAACAAATTCTTGAAAATTTCCAATGACATCTATGATTGAGGCAGCTAGGCAGTAAGGTACATAATACAGAGAGATAAGGGTCAACATCAGCTATTTGTAGGTGGTAATACATAGATATAAGAATTGGAATGGACCTTAGATGTGATATAATCCAATCCTTAAATTTTAAGATAGTGAAACTTAAATCAAGGAGCTTGCTTAGGGTCACAGAAATAGTCAATTTAAACCCAGGTCCTGTGATATTTGACACAGAAATGTGGGATAGTAAATAACAGCACAAGGGCCCATTTCAGGAAGAACTGAATTGAAATCCAACCACAGGAACTTTCTATCTATTTGACTTTGGGCAAGTCACTTAAGCTTTGTCTTTCTCAAGTTTTCTCAACTGTAAAATAGGGATCATAATAGCATCTAACTCCCAAAGTTATTGAGGATGTAATGAGATACTTTTGAAAAGCTCTTAGCATAAGACTTAGCTTATAGCATGGTATGTGCATATATATATTAGGTGCTTAATAAATGCTTCTGTCACTGTGCCATGCTGGCTCATAAACTTCTAACATATTGTATGTTTTAGCCTTGTGATATCTACAGTGAAATTTTCTCATTCATGCCCTGATTCATTTCTAGGGAATGGTATCATTAAAACTCAATAATTTCTAACCAAAAGACTCAAAAGCCTGGAGAACAGGCAGAGGAATGAGAAGAATCAATTCTATGTCTATTCAGTAGTCTTTGATAGAAAAATCATGGATCATGCTTCTGTATTATGTCAAATGGAATCCCTAAAGTCTAACTTACTTGATCATGAAGTCTGAGTCATCAATCCACTGCCAACTTTTTAGTGAAATCTGGTATCGAAGGCCAATGAAATATATCTCTACACCAGCTCTGTCATGGAGAAACCTCTGGAAAGGAAATTAGTTCAATGTAATAACAACTCTCATTGTCTTAGACTAAAACCATAGGTGTGACTGTCCCTGATTCACTGAGGGACTATTTCTTCATTTTACGGTCAATTCAATTGTCTACAAATGAAAGAGATCAATAATGCATAGAAACCAAATCAGAAATAATTCAGACCACTTGGATAGCAACAACAACAACACTTTGAAATATTTTGATCTTTACCTTATAAGACCTCTTCCACCAAAACAATAACAAAACCAAGGAGCAGCAACAAACAATAAGCAATGACATTATTTTCTAGGTCAATCTATGTTTCCTGTATATGTCCTATTAGAAGACAGCATGGAGTGATATAAAAATTTGCAAATAATTCAGAAAAAAGATAACAATATACTACAAAAAGGCTTCAAATCCTGGTCTGCTGTTGACTAGTCATCTCATGGGCAACTCACTAAACTCTCAGCAGCTCAATTTCCTCATCTGTAAAATGAGGGAAGAGGTCTCAGTGTATAATGAGTAACTTGAATATGTATTGAATATAAGTCTATAATTTAGGTTCATAAAATGAGAGCTAGGAGGATCCATAGAGGTTATCTGCTCATACTTCCTTATTTTATAGATGATGAAAACTCAGCTTAGAGAGGTAAATGATTGACTCAAAGTAAATACAGATGAGGAAACTGGGGCAAATAGGGTTAAATGATTTGCTCAGAGTCACATAGCTAGTAGGTCTCTGAGCTCAGATCTGAATTTAGATCTTCTTGACGGCAGGTCTGGAACCACTTTGTTGCCCAAAGTAATCTCCTGGTCCCCTTTTAAAGGCCCCCAGTGACACCGAAAATACCTACTTGTAATCAGTGATTCTGAGGGCTGTTTTTGAGGAGGTGGGAAGTGTAGAATTAAAGACTGTCATTCAAATCCCTTCATAGCTTTCTTGCCTCCCATCCCTCCACATTTCAAGTCTTCTTATACTTTATACTTCCCAACACTAAGTAGTCTTTGGTCCAGTGACACTGGCCTTCTTGTTCCTTCCTCTCAAATCTACTTTCACTGAATGACCTCCCTATCCTGAAATGCTCTCCCTCCTTATTTCTACCTCTTCTACCTTCCTTCAAGTCTCATCTAAAATCTCCCCTTCCTCAGGGACCTTTTCCCAATCTGTCTCAATTCTAGTCCCTTTCTGACAATGTTGAAAAATTGCCCATGCATATGTTCTGTCAATAAAAAGCTATAATAAAAAAAATAAAGTTTTGCTAATCAGGCAATTTCTTCATTACAATTTATTTCTTCTAAAATTTTCTACATAAATACAGAAGAAAAAAATTCTAGTCCCTTTCCTTGGTGGGCTATTTTCAACTTATCTTATAGATTGCTTGTTTGTACATCGTTTTTTGCTTCCTGTCTCAACCACTAGGCCATAAGCTCCTTTAAGGAATGCCTTTTGCCTTTTTTTGTATCAGCAGTTGTTAACATGGTGCCTGTCACACAGTAAGTGCTTAATAAATGTTTATTGACTTATAGACTGAAGTAAGCAAAAGTCAAATTGTAGAATCAATTTAAAAGATCATAGGGCCCCAAGTCCATCTATTCTAACTTCCTCATTTTACAGATTAAAAAAAAAAAAAAAAAAAAGAGGCCCCAGAAAATTCTGACTTGCTCATAGTCTCACTGGCAGTAACTGTAAGAAATGGGATTAATTAATATTCTTTTTTTAAAAAATGTTTTTGTTTTATTTAAATGAAAAAGCATTTATTTTTTTCCCTTGGAGAAAAGAAAAAGATAAACAAAAGAAAAAGCAAAACAATATTTTGAAAACAAAGCAAATATACTTCATCAAGAAAAGTTGTTGTTGCTATTTAGGCTTTGTTTTTGAAGAGGAATAATGACAACATGGGGTGATGTCTTGATTTGTGCCTGAATTAGATTTAAATGAGGTTAAGTTGCACAAAGTCACCAGCCTCATTCTCTCATCCAAAATCATCAAAATTCAGTGCCAAGACAAAAGTGAAAACTGGCAATGGCATTGGATGGCCTTGGCAAATTTGATGTCAGCTCATCTTCATGACCATTGAAATAAAGTGTTCTCTCCTCCACCCATTCTAGTATTCTTTCTATTATATCATGTAGCTTCTCAAATGACCTCTGATTCACATTCTTCCTCCTCATTATCTCCAATTCTAGCTGGAATGCCTCTCCTACTTCCAACAAATAATTGGTCACAGCCCCCCTAAAATTCCAGGGTTATTGTCTTTCTTACCAAAAAAAGGTTAAGCATTGCAAGTATCACTGCACACATTGAAGTTGGTGTGTATACCAAATGGAGGAGGAAGGTTCTCAATCCTATTCCAAAAGAAAGTATTTCCATTCTAGCTAGAGATCTAAAATGAGGTTCTTTTCCTCTTCTAGTATGATGCTCTTACCTGCTCCTCTCTGTTGTTGATAACTGCCAGTGTGGCCCCTTCATACATGCATTGGTTCTTACTATCCTCCCAGTTTGCTTCACTGGTAGAGAAGAAATAGCATCTCCCTTTATAAAGATCCCACCGAATAGGGCATCCTGGAGATTGAGAAAGAAAAAAGATATAGGGAGACTGTCAAAAAGCAGTCATTTGGAAAGGGGATGATCCATTAGGATAATGAAGAATTGGATGAATGAAACAAATAGGGAACAAATAAAGGAAAATTCATACCATTCCTATGGCACATATTTGCTATTGTAGGTATTTCTCTATTAACTTTTTGTTTGTATATATTTTGTATTAACTTTTTTTTTCTGTATTTCTGTCTTAACTTTTAAAGTAAATTGTGGATTTCTTGAGAATAACAATTTTAGTATTTGGTGCTTTGCACACTACTATTTGGTGCTTGTTAGATATGTGTTGAATTATATATTATTGTATCCTAAACCCCATCAACCAGCATCTAAAAAAATCTGGATATGTTTATCTTTATATTTATCCATCATTATGGAAGGCTTAGAACTTAAAATTACATTAGAAACCTTCCCCCTCCTGCCTTCCCTGTTTTAAGTGCCAAATACTAAAGACTTGATTTTGCACAGGGATAGTAAAAATCACAGATCACATAAGCATTTTGCAGAAAACCAAAATGACTTAGTGATTGATTAGCCATAGAGATTAAGGGAAAGGAAGGGTCCAAGAAGTGTGATTAGGAATGATGGTATTATTGACAGACATCAATCATTTAAAAGAGGGAATTGTTTTCATGGGCTTAATAATGAGTATGGTTTTTGAAAAGATTGCATTTGAAGTGACAATGGATCCTTCAAGTGGAGATGTCTTTGGAAGTCAGGGGAGAGGAGGTTTTGTGAGATGTTGAGAAATGAGGGAGAAGGAAAGGATAGTTAAGAGAATGGGAAGATAAGGGGGAAAGATATTGAAGAAGCAGTTTGTAATGCGACAAAAAGATTAAACAAAATAAATTCAGAGAAAAGTCTATTATATTTATAAGGAGGTCATTGAGGACATTATTGAGAATAGTTGTAATAGAACATTTTAGATGGAAGCCAAATGGAAGAGATTAAAGAGAGATTGATTGATGAGGGAATGGAAATATTGCCCTAGTTCAAGAAGTCATCAAATAATTACCTTTAAACTTCCCTCTTCCATAATCAGATCTACTATCCCTTAATAGGCAGCATGGTACTTCTATAGCACTGTGAAGCTAGCATAGAACCCGGATCAAGAAAACTGGTTTGATACTCGATTTTTGCTACTTATTGTAAGCCTAGTTTAGTCTCTCTCTGCCTCAATTTCCTCAAATGTAAAATGGCTAAATAGTAAAATTACTATTTTATTAATAATCTCCCTCTTCAACTCTGTCTTCTAGGTTTCTTGAAATCCCAGTTAGTGTGCTATCTCTTGTAAAAAGCCCCTCCTAAATGGAAAATGTCATTCATATCCAGAGTGAGAACTATGGAGACTGAATGCAGATCAAAGCATGCTATTTTCACCTTTTGTTTGTTTACATTTTCTTCCTTGTAGCTTTTTCCCTTCTGGTCTGATTTTTCTTCACAACGTGACAAATGTGGAAATATGGTTAAAATCTTTGTACATGTATAAACTATATCAGATTGCTTACTGTCTTGGGGAGGGAGGAGGTAAGGTAAGAAAGGAAAAGTGAGAAAAAACTAAGCTCTCAAAATCTTACAAAAATGAATATTGAAACTATTTTTACATGTAATTAGAAAAAAATAAAATTCTATTGAGAGAAAAAAGGCTTTCCCAATCTCCCTTAACATTACTTTCTTCTTTCTAAGATTACCTATAATAGTCCTGTCTATAGCTTATTTGTTTATAGTCATTTGCATCACCAGATTTTGTACCTTTTGAAAGCAGAAGCTATTTTTACCTTTCTTTGTATTTCTAGTGCTCATCAAGGAGCCAATCACATAATAGATTTTTTTTTGGGGGGGGGCTAGGCAATTGGGGTTAAGTGACTTGCTCAGGGTCACACAGCTAAAAAGTATTAGGTGTCTGAGTCCATATTTGACCTCAGGTCCTCCTGACTCCAGGGCTATCCATTGTGCCACTTCACTGCCCCACATAATAGATTCTTAATAAATGCTTCTTGACTTGGTTAATACTTGTTTTGAGCACTTAAAGTGCTATCATGTGATTTTTGATTATCCCAAGAAAAACTTTCAAATCATCAATGACAAATAGTCAAAGAGCTCTGGGAGAAAGGAGGAATAAGGAAAATATTATTCTAGTAAGGTATAAAATCTCTCTCTCTTCCCTGGCAAGAAAAATAATTTTAGAAAAATAGAAGGAAGGAAAGAAGGAAAGAAATAAGAAAGGGAAGAGGGAGGAAAGGGTAAAAACAGGAGTGGCAGGCAGTAACTTGATCAGTAGGAGAAAAGGATGCCAGAAAGGGAATAGTAAGAAGAGCTCATCTACAATGCAAACCACTGAAGGCAAGCATGATGGTTCCCCTAGAGGTTACCTGCTCTGCTGTTCTCTGTGGTGAAGTATCTGGAGTTCCTTTCAGAGGTGACATGTGAGGTCTGTGGAACTGCAAATAAAACCAGTTGTTGGCTTTGATCCTGAAGACGACCAAGGCTCCATTCTTGGCTTTCCTATTTTCTACATATGACCTCTCTGAATCCCAGTGTTCTCATCTGTAAAACAAGTCTAAGGTCCCTTCCAGCTCTAAATATGATTTTTCAAAAGCCAGCTCAAGAATCATTTCCTTCAAGAAACCATCCACGCGATCCCATCCACAATCTTTCTTTGAATTTCCCCAGCACTTTTCTAAGGGTGCTGGGTTTTGTGTTCTCTAGTTATTTTGCATGGTTATGCCTTGTGTTCTAAGTGCTTGGACTGTACCCCCTCTGTGGCATTTGCTATAACAGGGAGGGTCAATTGTTGACAAATGGAATATCAAGGTTCTAGGCCCTTGTTTTCTGGTTCACAAGGCTGAGATTGATTAGGATGTTGATGCTAGTTCACAAAGATGCTTTTGAAATGGCAGAAAAGGGAAAGACATGGAACATAGTGGGGGTAGCTGGTCTATGTCATTTAAAATATTCAGGCTAGATCTCACATCCATTTGAGACTGTAGAGTTCTTTTCCTAGTGAATATTCAAAAAAATGATGAAATGGGGGGCGGAGCCAAGATGGCGGAGAGGAAACACACGACTCAGTGAACGTCCTCACTCCCTCACAACCAATTAGATAAATTAAGTCTCAAAATTAGCTCAGGACTGATAGATACCACAAGGACTGGAAGCACGACTTACCAGCTGAAGAGAATCTGGAGTTTCAACAGGAAAGGTCAGTTCTCAGGGGAGGAATAAGAAAGACCAGCACAGACGGTGGGGTAGGGGCACACTGCGCCCATTGCGCTGGGAGGGGCTCTGGGATCAGAGAAGCCACTGAGGTAAAGGAATCTGGCACAGGCTGTTAGCTCTTCTCTGCTAATTATTTAGCAGTTCAGAAGAGAAAGCCAAAATATTTTAAAACTCAGATTAGATTTTCCCCGATCCTGGGGGTGACTCAGCAAATCTCTTGGCACCAGGGGGTGTGGCCTCAGCTACCTCCTGAGAATAGTTAAGAGACTGACAAGTGGGTGGATACGGCCCAAGGCAACACACACTGCCTAGCTTAGCTGGAGGGAGTGGAACTCAGCTCCAGGAAGTCCCAGAGAAGCGGAACCTTTGAACTAGGGACCGCGGTTTCTGGCAGACACTTCCAGTTTGAGCACAGGGGCTTCTCACGTCACCTGCTGCAGACACCCACTCCCCACCCGGACACATAGGCTGGGCTTCTTGCTGTCTTCACTATTCTACCCCCTCGAAGCACAGTAGTGCTAATCACCTCTGAGGCACTCCCAGGGAGAGGGTGGGGAACTCTCTCCCAGAGCTCTCTCTTAGCTCCTGCGCAGGGGCCGCTGCATCCATCCCGTCTGGGAGGAAGCTGGTAAAGAAGTAAATAATTTCCTACCCCAGAGACAGACCCCAAAAGATTTTTTTTAAGTATGAGCAAAAAAGCTAGAAAAACCATAGATTCCTTCTATACAGAGAAAGAGTGGGTGTCCAACCCCGAGGAAGTTGACAGCAGAGAATCAGATAACAACCTAAAGGGGAACGATTCCTGCCCCCCATCACATAACTCTCTCCTAGAAGAAGCTCTTAAGAAATTGAGGGAGATCGAAGAAAAATGGGGAAAAGAAAGAGAAGTTATGATAGAGAATAACAATGTCCTGAAATTGGAGTTGGAAAAAATAAAGAATTCACAGGAGATGCAGGGAAACAAAATTAGTGAATTAGAAAAGGTTAAAAAAACACAGGAAAGTAGGATTTCTGAATTGGAAAAGATAAAAAAGTCTCAAGAAAATAGAATTTCTGAATTGGAAAAAGAAAATAATTCTCAAAAAAAAAAATTAGGGAAATGGAAAAAAACTCAATAGAGCAAAATAATTCATTTAAAAACGAAATTGGGCATTTACAAAAAGAACTAAAAACTGTGAAAGAAGAAAATAACTCCTTAAAAGTCAGGATGGAACAAATAGAAATGAATGATTCACAGAGAACCCAAGAATCAGTCAAACAAAACAAAAAAAATGAGAAGCTGGAGAACAACGTCAAAAAAAATGATGAAATTGGGTGCCAAAGAGTAAGAGAATGAAGTTAGGAGAAGAAGAGAAGGGAATGGAAGGAAAGAGAGGACAAAGGAAGAATTAGGAAGAAGGAAGAGAGAGAAGGGAAAGAGAAGAAGGGGAGAGAAAAAGAAATTTGAAAATATGAGTGGTAGTGACAGTATAATTAGGAAAGAGGGATGTCATGAAGTTGAAAATGGGAAGAGAGGCCAAAAGGCCAGACTATTGAAGTTGCATGGAATGGTTTCTCTAGTTGTTACCAGTTCTGCTGGCTTCAGTGGTGGAGTATTTGAAATTGTCTTCAAAGGTAATGGGAGATGTCCATGGCACTGTAAATAGAACAGTTGTTGATCTTAGCCCTGGAATAAAAATCCTATTTTTTAATCCCTGGAGAGGTTACTTAACTTCTACAAACCTCCATTTCTTCATTAGATAAAGATAGAACTCTAATGTCTTTCCAACTCAAAATTCTAGGAACTTTTTTTTTTTTTTTTTCCAAATCCCATCTCCAGAATTGGCTTCTATAATGAAGATTTCCTGGGTGATACAAGTCTCATTGTCACTCAGGTCACATTTTTTCTTTGAATTTCTTCAGCTCTGTGCTTCACCAGTCAATAGCATATTATCATTTATTGATTTTTTTTTTTGTCCTCTAGTTATGTCACATCTCAATTTTATGTGTAGCATCCCAAATTTAAGCCTACGGTTTATTTCTAGTAGACCCAATATATTGTCTTTTCATTTCTCCTTATCTTAGAGATTCTTTCCCTGGCACATATAAACACACTCAAGTTTCTCTCACCTTTTCTTTTTATTTTAAATAAATTACTTTAGAGTGGTTGATGGAAGAATCCATTTTTTGTTTTGGGAACTCTCTGTCCTATCTTGGAATAAGCATGTCAGTAGTGTCCACTGGTCTTTCTTGGCAAAGATATTGGAGTGGTTTGCCTTTTCAAGTAAACAGAGTTTAAATGACTTGCCTAGAGTTGCCCAGTTAGTAAATGTCTGAGACAAGATTTGAATTCAGGTCTTGCAGACTCCAGGCCCAGCACTCTATCCACTGAACTACCTCCTTTTTTTAAAGTTTAAATTTTAAAATTTTTTGATACATCCCTTTAAGGGACAACCCTATGTCTCTTTCCCTACAACCAAACTTCCAGAAAGGGTCTTTATGCTCAATATTTCTCACCTCTCTTCATAGTCATGGACTCCCACTCCCTTCTCAATATGGTGCAGTAGAGTTCTCAACCCACCATTTGACTGGAACTGTTTCCTCCAAGATTTACCAAGTAGCTCTTATCTGCAAAAGCCAATGATCTTTCCTAATTCTTATTCTGTTTAATGTTTGAAGTTTTCAAGGATGCTGCTGACCCACTATTGCATAATGTTTCTTCCCTGGTTTTCATGACACTATGTTTTCTTGATTTTCTATTATTTGTCTAACCATTATTTCTCTTTTTCCTTTTCCAAATTCTCATTCTTCTCCTTTATTTTTTTTCTTCAAAACTTTAACATGGATCTTCTTTTCTTAATTCTCTATCTCTCAAGAAACTCATCAGCTTCCATTTGTTCAATTTCCACTTCTATGCTTCCTTAATCTTCCTTTTATTCTTTAGTTCAACATTACTTATCATACTTGTATGCTTCCTTAATCTCCCTTTTATTCTTTAGTTCAACATTACTTATTACTGTACAACAATAATAACGGTAGTAATAGTATTAATGACTAACACTTTTATAGGACGATCTAAATATTTCTTTTTATTCTCACAGCAATGCTATATTATAAGAACTATTACTATCTCCAGTTACAGTTGAGGAAACTGAGGGCAGAAGTTAAACTCTATACATTATGCCATTTAGTTTGAATCTCCTGAAGTCTTTTTAAGCTCAAAATATACAAAATAGAATTTACTATACTCTATCCTCAATTTGTCTCTCCTCCCAAATTTCCCTATTTCTGTTGGAAGCCACCATCTGGTCAGATACTTGGATTCACAACTATGACATCCTCATTTGGAGGAGAGAAAATTAGCTGCCAAGTCTTATTGATTAACCTCCAAAATATCTCTCCTATTCATCCTCCTCTCTTTTTTACACATCTTTTATTTTAGTTCAGAGTCTCATTACCCCTGGCTTGGACTCATAATTGTCCTCCTTGCCCCAAATTTCTCACCTTTCCAAGGAAAAGAAGATGATTAGGGAGTGGGACAAAAGCAGGAATAAATTCAACAATCAGTAAAGAAGAATGCCAGGAAAGATACAATGGGAGTCCACTAAGTGGCCAGTCCATTGACAGAGACATTACCTGTTGTGCTTCTTTCTGTGCTGGTAGAGTTGAAGTTTTCTTCAAGGACAGGAGGGAATATCTGTGGCACTGGGGACAGAGTTGACTGTTAGCTTCACTCCAGAAACAAATTTCACCCCAGGTTCCAGTAATGTGACTCTGGGGTATAATGTGTTTCTCTCTGTCTCTCTGACTTTGCTTCTCTGTATCTCTGGCTCTCTATTTCTATCTCCATCTCTCTTAAAGGTAACAGCTCAAGTCTCTTCATTTTAGTCAAAGGATTAATGCAGACTGTGACACAGTTGGGACACTACTGTGACAAGCCAGAGATGCTAACATATTTTTCTCTGCTCCTCTTCCACTCCCCACACAAGGATGGCTGGTATGCTAATTTCTTCCATAAATGCCGATTACATCCATTGCAGAAGTTAGTCTTAAAAATTTCCTATGTCTTGAGAGGTTAAGAAAAACAATAATGTTTATACCTAAAATTTATATAGGTATGTAAATCTTATTTTATTTGATCCTCACAACACCCCTGGGAGGTAGATACTATTATTATTCCCATTTTACAGATGAGATTGTGTCTGAGATAATTTAAAAGTCTTGCCTAGGGTCATACAGTTAATAAGTGTCTGAAGAAGAATTTGAATCTAGGTCTTCCTGACTCCATGTTCAGCTCTTTATTCTCTATGATACATGGCCTCTCTTAATTTAGGATGAATAATATGAAAATTATATATATGCAATATATATATTTTATGTATAAATTAATATCAATTTTTGATCCCCTAACTCAAGGAATGTTTGCAATGGGTGTGCATTCCTTATTTCCATGATCTTATTTGTTTTTTTAACTATCAGATTTTTTAAAATGCTTTTTAACATTAATTTTTGACATATTTTATATTCTCAATTTTTTTCTTCCTCCCTCTTTTGCCTCTCCCCAAGATTTTAAACAATCTGATATAGGTTATAAATGTACAATCATTTTAAACATATTTCCATATTTTTCTCTATGATTTTATTTGAAATTGTCCATCTAGTATGGACCAGTCTGAGTTCTTTGAGAAGAAGGACATTTCTTTGTAGCTCTCTCAGTTCTTAACACAATATCAGGCATGTAAATTGCAATAAAGATTTGCTAATCAATGATTTCTTCCTTTCCTTTATTAATCATTAAATATTTATTAAGAACTTCTATGTTCCAGGCCTTAAGCTAAGCATTGGGGATACAAGGAAAGGCCAAAGACAATCAGTCTTCCCAAAGAGCTCACATTCTAATGAGAGAGAGAGAGCATGCAAATAACTATATGCAAGCAAATATATTGGTGATAATCAATATACAGACAATAACATGAAAGGGAAGCATTTTCTTGTAGAAAATGGAATTTTTTCTGGAAGTTGAAAGAAGCCAGGGCAGTCAGGAAGCAGAAATGAGGAGAGAAGCATTCCAGACATTGGGAATAACCAGAGAAAATGCCTGGAGCTGAGATATGGAGTATCTTGTTTGAGGAACAGAAGGAAGATCAGTGTCACTGCACTGAAGGTGTAAGAAAACCAGAAATATGAACTGATGCTAAATGGAGTGAATAGAACCAAGAGAACATTGTGCATGGCAACAAGATTGTGTGGTGATCACTTCTGACAGACAAGGCTCTTCTCAACAATGGGTGATTCAGGCTAGTTCCAATGGTCTTGTGATGGAGAGAGCTATCTGCACCCAGAGAGAGGACTGTGGGGACATAGTATTTTCACCTTTTTTATTGTTGTTTGCTTGCTATATTTTGTTTTCTTTCTCATTTTAGGATGATAAATGTGAAAATATGTATAGAAGAATTGCACATATTTAACATATATTGTATTATTTGCTGTCTAGAAGAGGGAATAGGGGGAAGAGAAGGAAAAAATTTGGAACACAAGATTTTGCAGGAGGGAATGTTGAAAATTATCTATGCATGTATTTTGAAAAGAAAAAGCTTAAAAAAGAAAGAAAGAAAGAAAACCAGAAATATAGGATGGCCTTTGAATGCCAAACAGAGGGCTTCATATTTGATCCTGGAAATGGGAGACAATGGAGTTTGTTGAAGTGGAGCAGAAGTTGCATGTGCCTTTACTGTTCTATAGCTCTAGGGGTGGCCAGATGCAGGGAGAGTTCCACACTAGATAAGGAGCGAAGATTGTCTCTTGCACAATTTTTTACTCCTAGTAATATTTCCTTCCTCATTTCTCCTCCATTGGGTTTGAAATGGAAACTTTGGTAAGTGAGAAAGAGGGAATTTATAGTATTTTACTCCTACACTTAGAAAAAGATCCTTCCTCAGTTAAGATGCCTTTTTTTACCATGACTCTGAGTAGATAAGAATGCTATGAATGACTCATATCACCCCCACCCATCCCATGTCTACTTGGTGTTATACCATATCCTATGACATGGGTACCCTAACTACCTTACACCAGTTTTATAATTAGATAATACTGAATCTTCCAAAATTCAAAAAAGAAAAATACAAAAGCTACTTTAACTCCAATTGCCCAGATAAATAGAGAAAATACAAGGTATCAATATTTGGAACCTGAGTTTCCCAATTATGTTATTGTTCTTAATTTACTGAATTCTTATTCTACCTTTCATTCCATATATTTTTGACCTAGACCTGTCTTGCCTAGTGCAGACATCTGCAACTTCACAGTTCTAGAGGTAATGGGCTAGACTTAACCAAACAATAAGTTTTCAGGGGAGGGATATGAGATAAAAGAGAAAGGGTGAGAAGGGAACTGAGTACTTACAATAAAGGAGAAAAAAGGTTGTACCAACAGCTTTGACAATCACGACAATGACTATAGAGATGACCGTGTGCCAGTTTATACAGGCCATAGTAAATCGTGTAGGAGGCCTGGATGGGTTAGAGAGAAGCATTATTAGGTATATTGTTATTTATTCCAAAAAAGGACTTTCCTCCATGGAGATCTCTAAAAGTTGTAGGTGATAAGAGAGACGGTCCAAAATGCACATAGAATCTTGGTCTTCCCAGAGAACCTTTAAACTCCTATCTTATTGTGCTTCTGGTACCCTATTTTTACTACTTGAGGGGTTAGAGATTGGGAACTTTCTCTCCCAAACACATTTATGGCCTCCCATCCCCAAGTATACTCACATTTTGTAACCCTGTTCTAGGCTCTAGAAAAATACCCCAGCCCCTGAAATAGTTAGCCTACCTGTGGCCTTTGGAACTCTGGGCTCCTCAAATCTAAACACTAAAAGTGTAACTGAGGCAGAGAACACAAAAAAACAAAACTCAGAAATTTGCTATTTGCAAGAAACACATCTTTACGATATATATAATGTGAAATGAAAGGGAGATTGACCATGCATCAGAGCATTTCAAGAGAGCAAGAAGTTATCAGACTACCAGAGAAAATAAAAATGAAAATTCAAATTATCAAGAGAGTTAGGGAAATTACACTATGTTTAAGGAACCATTACATCAATTCTATATGTATATACATAAATCCATAAAGCAAAATTTAACTCCATTGTAGAAATACCTCTGAAAGAACCGGAAGGAAGCTAATGTTTTATAAAGGAAAAAAAAAAGATAGACTTACCCAGTACCTCCCCTGGGAGGTGGCGTGGGCTGGGCTGGGCTTGGAAAAGGGCTCCAATACCTGCCCAAATGGGCTTGTGTCTCTGGGGGATTCCAGACCTCTGATGTGCCCCTAAGTTGGGATGCTTCCTCTGAGACCTTCTCTTGGTCTTGGCAACATCCTTTGCTTCCTGTGCTTCTTCCTCTTCTGGCTTTTGGGGGTGGGAAGAAAGGGGGAGAACAGCTAGGGGGGAAGATACAAAACTGCTTTTTAAAAAAAAAACTCTGGCAGGCAAGTGCCTAAGGAAAGGGGCCCACATGCCTGAATCACGCTGTTGCAATCTTACCCTGACTGCTTTGGAAAGAAGTCCGAGCATAACCACCGAGGTTTGGAAGCTTTTGCTCACCTGACGTGAAAGACCACTCTCCCCAAGTTCATGCAAATTAACAATGACTCCAGTCTGGCCATGGATACAGTACGTGAAATATATGCATATACATACATGTACAGGTGATTTAAATGTTCTGCCCCTCGGATGGATGTTTGAAGTGAGAAGACAGTGAGATTTGAGGAAGTATGGGTGTTTGTGGGTGGAGTACGGAAAGCATCAAAGTGAAGAAATGGAAGACGAAAAGAATCCAGAAACATGAAGTTAGAAATCATGACTGATTGAGTCAGTGAGGGAAAATGATCTCATTTCTCTTGCCCTCAGTTTCCTCATTTAAAGGCAGTGAAATTGTATTAATGGGTAAGTGGTTGGAGTCAGCAAGTATTCAAATCTTTTCTCAAAGAATAGCCGTCTTAACCCTGAACAAACCACTTAACCTCTCTGTCTCAGTTTCCTTCTCTATAAAATGGGAAAAGCAATAGTATCAATATCACAGAATTTAGCAGGAGGATCAAATGAAATAATATATGTAAATCTATAAGCCTTAAAGAGATATATAAATGCTAGCAATTGTTATTAATAGAAATAACATGAATTATTAAACAAAATATTTTGTTCATAATATAGAAATAATAATAACAATAACAAAATAAAGATACTTTGGGGTATATGATTTTTTATAAAATAGAATTTATTATTTTTTAATAAGCCCAAATCTGCATCTTCTTTCCTCCAGCTTCCAAATGAGAAAGAAAGGAAAGCAAAATCCTGTTACAACTTTGTATAGTCGAGTAAAATTGTTTTTCACACTGGCCATATCACTCGGAGTATATCTCCCTTCCTAGTTTGCATAGGCTGAAATATATCTAAGCTTTTTTGGTCATGGTTTTCAGTTAGTCTAATGATTTTTAAAAATTGTCTTCTTGATCTGTTTTTCAGGTCAATTTTTTTGCTACATTTTCTTCTATCTTATATTTTCTTCTACTTCTTCCTCTTTTGACTTTGTTTTATTATTTCTTTTTATCTCATGGCGTCTTCAGCTTCTATTTAGTTTATTGACATACTTAGGAAGTTTATCACTTGGACAGGATGTTATACCTCTTTTACCAAAACGTCAATTCCTTTTCCAATTTTTCTTCCACAATTTTCATTTTCCCCCAACTTTTTCCTCTAACAGGATCTTTTCATTTATAGAACATCTCTTAACTCTTTAAAAAAAATAACATAAAAACTTTTATCATCTTTTGCTTCATTTTCCCTAGAAATTCTAGTTGTATTTGTGTTCAAGCCATGTTTTTCTCTGACAGTTTTATTATAGATATTTTGGCATCAGCTCTTTCTCTGAGTTGTGTATCTTGAGCATCCTTGTCACCTAATAATAGTTACTTTTTGTGAGTTATTTTAAAAATTTACTCTTTTGTTTACTCTCTTTTTTTATGAAAGCTTTTTATTTTCAAAACATAAACATAAATAATTTTCAACATTCATCCTTGCAAAACCTTGTGTTTGAAATTTTTTCCTTCCCTTTCCTCTACCTCCTCCCCTAGATGGCAAGTGATCCAATATATGTTAAACGTGTGCAATTCTTCTATACATATTTCCATAATTATGCTGCACAAGAAAAATCAGATAAAAAAGGGAAAAAAAATTAGAAAGAAAACAATGTAATTCTTGTCTATTTTCTGACTTCACACTTTTTTAGGACCATGTTCTATATACTTCCAAAGGGAATAGTTAGGCTTGTACTGCTATTTTCTTGAGATATTGAGTATTGTGTCATTAAAGTACTTAGACTTGGAATTTGTACCCTTTCAATCCTGCTCTGATCTCTGGGAATTTCTGGCATAGTTTGGGCTTGATTGAGAGGCCTCTGAGCTTATCTAATTTGGAATTTTAATAGACTGTTGTTGGTCTCAGTCATGATTCACCAACTGGAAAGTTCTTCTAGTTCCAAGTGCAGAGCTGTAGGCTTTTCTTGGGTAGGGGATTCCTGTTCTGGTTATTCACTTTCAGACTTTAGAACTGTCTGGAAGCTGGACTTGAGGACCTGCTCTGGGGGCCTGAACCACACTGCTGCTCTAGGCTTCTGAACTTACACCTTGCCCAGCACACAGCTTGGACCCAAATCTGCTTCTCATCCTGGAACTACTCTGAAGTATATATGTATCCCTTCAAGGATACATGACCAAAAACTTGATAGTGAATGATAGACTACTAAGTGGCATCTGTTCCTGCATCCCACCCCAGTTTGGGTCACTGGTTCTGGGATCTCTTCTTGCCTGGGCAGCTTTTCTCTTGCTCCTTCCCTCTGCAAGGTTTGCATATTCCTAGAACCCACACTAGTGTCTTCATGCTTGTTTGATCCCCTTAGGCTGACCTGAGCTAAAAAAATGACTCACTGTGATTTTTCTCTTACTTTCCAGATTAGGATTCAGTCAGGTACTTTGGAAATGCTTGGAGCAGGTTTCTTTTGTTTGTTTGGGAGGGTAGGACATGGGGGACTTTCCTCTACTATCTTGATTCTATCTCCTCTGACCTATGTGATCTTTCAAATCACCTTAAATTCTAATAAATTTCTATGGTTCCACATTGTTCCTTTGTTCATTAGTTTGTTGTCTCTCTGTGATAGTCATTTGTCTTGGATTGTCTTTACTAGAAAAAAGGGAACAATTATCTTAAAAAATGCAAGAGAATTCAAGAGAATTGAGGTATGAGTGGCCATGAAATTCTTTCCCCCTGATGCTTAGAATTATAACTGAGGCTTAGATGAACAAGTTATTGATTTCTCCATGATTGGAAAAACTCTGGAACTGATGTGAGAAGTATGAAAGGGCTACTGAAGATAATTCTCAGCAGCCTGATTTTCGATTTAAACTGTGCTCTGCTAAAATAATAGCATTGCTCTTACAAGGAGAGGCTGTATATGGAAATCTCCCCTTTCTATACTAAAGCAGTCTTTGTGAGTTAACTTAATGAGACTGCAAGTCCCTTGATATTGTAGAAGAAAGTATGGAGGAAACACAAATAGGATCAAAGGTAAGGAGGAGAAAGGAAAAGTTATATATGACATGTTTACAGAACAGACCTCTTGGGTAGTTCTATCAGAAAGGATCCCTGATGGCTGGAACTCTTTCTGTTTTGAGGCTTCCCCATGCCCAAAACATTTATTCTATTTCCCTTCGACATTTCCCTTCTGTATGCAGACCTAACTTTGAGGAGCTGCTGCCCCAGGCACTGGTATGCAGCTACTCCTTGCTCTGTACTATTCTGTCCCTTGGCACTCATTCTGATTATTGTTTAGTTCTGGGTAAGCCTGCTTCTAATGAGAAGAGTGCTCACACTTTTTTGGGCTGGAAGTCCCTTGCCCCATATATTTATTCATAATAAATCAGATTATTTCTCACATCTTGGACCCTCCCCAAAAGGATTGAGCTTTTTAAAAAAAGGTACATATTAAATAAGATGAATCAGGTAACAGACAAGTGATTTATTTCTACACAAAAAAAAGAAGGCAAAACACAAAATATTCACAATGTACATTTTTGACCCAAACAAATATACAATAAGATTCTGTAACTTAATTTATAACCACTCTTACAATATGCTGAAATACAAATATTTAAAGCTCATCAGAGCAGAAAGGAGCCTGTGAGATTGCCACTTAGGATTTTCATATTTTGTTTCAGCATGACATCCTTCCAACAATTTCTCATATATATCTTGCCCATAAAATAGCCTTAAACAATCCTCTTTTTGGTTGGTGGCTAGCTTCAGTAATGAAGGAGCTTCTCCTGTACTTAACTGCTGCCACTTTGGTGGACACTGATGTTAGGTGGACATTGCTATACACACAGACTCCTGACCTCTCAAAGTCACAAGGTCATTCATCTCCTAGCCTGTTATGTACTTCCAGGGGTTATTGCTCAGTCACACCTTTTAGTGAAGGAAAACCAGATCTGAATAATGCTTAAGCTCTCTTTAGGACATTTCCTTAAACACCATCTGGAATGAGGACATTTTGATGAGCTTAAAGAAGGAAACCAACATATTTGTTTCATCCTCCAAGATCAGACCTCATATCTGTTCATCTAAAACTTTGGGAGAAGTTGGGACATAAATTACTTGTATATATTTAAACATTAAGCGTAAGTGAATATTTTTACTTTCATTCGTGTGTATGTGTGCACATATGTATGCATGTGTTAATTGCCTCTTCTACCAAACTGGAAGCTCCATGAAAGAAAGAACCTTATAATTCTATTAAAAAAGATGAGATTTAGGAAAAATTGTATAGTTGCCACAGAACAAGACATTTTTAAATGTTGCTTCACTGGTGCAAGAACTTACCCCACATAAAGTTTTTTTTTCTTTTTCTTATGCCTCAGAAAACATATGATCCATGTTCTATCTGATTCCATGTTATAAGAGGATTCTATCATATTACTGGAATGACATTATCCACTGATTTTTTTTTTTTTTTTCAGTTTAGAAGTAGATATAGGGCACAAGTGTTATTTTACCTGTTTAAATTGTCCATGGAACTTTCTTTGTGTTATCTATTTTTCTTTAAGCCTTACCCTTCTTTACTCCAAGTTCTTTCTAATTCTCTTACGTCTCTCCATCCTCATATTAACTAGTAATAATGGATCCAGAAGGGGCTTAAAAAGCAAATCAGTCAATTCCTTCACTGTACAGATGAAATCCACCTGAGCCTAAGGGTCTGGCCTGAGATCATGAAACTTGTAAATGAAAGACATGGTATTTGAATTCAAATTCAATTTTCCTATCACTATACTATTTTGAATCTCCTATTAGAATGGAAGCTCCACAAAGGTAGGCTCTGGTTTTTTTTTTTGTTTGTTTTGTTTTGTTTTGTTTTTTCTTTTGTATCCCTAGCAACTGATACAGAATCTTACAAATAGCAAATGCTTAATAATTTTTTTTTAATCTAATTCTACCTTGGGTGCATCCAGGAAATTTTGTGAGGTAAAACAAACAAACAAACAAAAAAACCCAACCCCTCCAAAACAAGTCACCAAAACATCCTCAGATAAAAAACTACGAGGCCTACTAGGGTTACTCATTACTCTCTATGACCAAACAGATTTCCTTTTAGAAATAGGATTTGGGTGGTATGGGCTGGGAGCAGCTCATCTACTAAAACTAAGTGTTGTATTCTTTACCCATTATAGCTAAATAATCTTGCTTTTGTTAACTATTGAATGGCCTAATGATGTCTCATTTCATTCTAATATTGGAAGGAAATGACTAGGGGACTGTCCTGAATGAGAACTAGTCTATGATCCTCGCTTAAAATTAAATGGTAAGTCCAGGTGCAGGAACCACTTACCCAGGTATTTCAAAATCTAGTCCAGAACCCTTTTCCACTAGACTATACATCCTTTAAAAAGCTCTGAACCCAACGCAAAATGTTTTTGAGAACTCTCTTCAACTTGCTGTTGCCAAGAATCAAAATGACTGAGTGTATTGAGGGGGTAGCGGCCATTAGCCCCACACATATCATTACCCCAATCTTGCTGGAAAAAAGTAAGGTGAGAGGAACTGCTGCTAGTGCAGCTACAAATCCTATTACATAGAGAAAAAGGAAGGAAATCAAAGATCTGAGGGCAATGATGTGGGCCTCCAGGCTGGGGTCTCCAGAGCCAGTAGCTTTGGCTGACATGGTTTTTAAATGTTTTCCCAGAGAGATGATAAGCAAGGCAGAAGATGCAAGGAAGATCAGGAAGGGAAGAATGTTTCCCAAATTGCAAAGAAGGTAGAAATAGGAAAAACTGACTCTTTCCTCTAGGTTTTTCTCTGTGATGTTGCTGGAGAATGAAACTGCCGAGTTGGAGTAGAAAAAACTGAAATGTTTCCACATACAAGGGATGACGCTGATCCAAGGAAAAATCAGGGAACCCAGCAGCAGCTGTGGGAAAGCTATGAGGATCCAGCCTTTAAGCCACAATAGGAAGGCATGAGAGACTCGGGCAATTTTTGCACAGTAGAGAACGCTAAGCCAGGTGGCAAGCCAGAAGCTGGTCTGGTTGACAAGCATCCAAAATAAGATGACTGTTTTGTACTTGGAGTTCAGTGGGTCTCTCATCACTTGGTAATGGGTGAGGTGAATGGATTCCAGAAATAGCAAAGCATGCAGGAAGAGGCGGGAGGTGCCCGCACTTAGCAGCACAAGGTCACTGTTGGACAGCTGGTGTCTCCTCACCAGGTCCCAGGCATTCACCAGCACAATGAAGCCGTTGCTCAGGATTCCCGCTGCCAGCTCCAGGATGGAGAAGAAAAAATACATCCACTTGATTTCATAGGACACTGTGATGGCGAGGGCCAGAGGAGCCATGTTGTTTCTTCTCTAGGTGGATAACCCCAGGCAGAAGGAATATTACAGCTTCTCCCAATACAGCATGTAACAAAGGCTGAGAGAGGAAGTCTCAAAGTCTAGGTTGGGAAATACTTCTTACAGCTTGAGTTTTTCTTTCCCCGACCTGGAAATGGAGGGGGCAGGGTGGCCCAGTGAACAAGGTAGCTCAGCTTGGAGTCAGGAAACCCTGAGTTCAAATCCTGCCATAGATACTTAGTACCTATGTGAACTTGGGCAAGTCATTTAACGTCTATATTCCTCAGTTCCCTCATCCGCAAAATGAGAAGTTTGAAGGGTTGGACTGGGTAATCTCCAAGGTCCCTCTCGGTTCTAAAGCCCTAAGGATGGAGAAGAACACAACTCTTGAATTTTTTTTAAGGATATAAAATGTTTGGGTTTAATCTTTCCCCTTTTCACATAGACATCCAGATTCTGGATGCTCAGGTCATCAGATCCCACTTCACAGGTGATGTTAGAACTTTATCAAATCAAAGTGCTGCACAGAACACTTTCCCCAGGAAATACGGGCATGGGAATGCAAATAGAAGAATGTCTTTATTTCCTGAGACCAGCTGTCAATGTGTTCATTAGACAAGTACATGTGCAAAAAAGACTGGAATTTGCTTGTAGATTCTCATGAGAGATGGCAGGATGCAAAACAAGGGCTCTGGGGAACCTGATATGAAACTGTATCCCTCTTCATTTGCATGCTTTTCATTAAGTCCAGGACTTTCTTCTTTATTGGATGAAAATCAGGCTATAATTTAGATCAGAATTTTCTTTCTCTGGGGCTCCTTTAGGGAACTGTAGTTCTAACTACCACCATCTGAAGACTTTGAGGCTCCCTCATGTGGCTATAGGATGCCACCATTTAATCTACTTCTCAGGGCTCTTGCAATGAATATTTTGTTAATGCAATAAAGGTGGTAATAGTAATAGGGCTGTAACCAAATCAGATACAGAGTCACTCCCAGATCAATGTTCTTGAGTGGATTTTAAATGGTGCATCTCACTTTTGGGTGTAGCTAAAAGGTCTGAAGTCAGATGATTTGGATCAAATTATTTGATGACCTGGATTAAAATCTGATTTTTGCTATTTGTTTTGGGCAAATTATTTAACTTCTCTAAAACTCAGTTTCCTCAGCTGTGAAGTGAGGAAGTTGGATTAGATGACATCTGGGGGTCCTCATAATTCTAAATCTGTAACCCTAAATGTGAAGATTTATGTTAAAATTACACAGACAGGCAAGCATGACATTCAGCTTTATGAATCCAATTTATTATACCAGTTTATATGATCAATTCTTAAGAAATCTTTTAAATTCTAGAGAAGGTTCAGTATCTTGGCAAATGGTAGTTTTTGCCTAGCTCTTTGACAAATTGATATTCTTTTCCTTTTGATTTTATCTGAAATTACTCCCTGGTTGTCCAAAGAAGTCAATCTTACTTATAGTTCCAATCTTTTCTTTAATAAATTGTTTTCTCTCTCTCTAATTGCTTACTTTGCTTCTTTCCAGACTTGAATGTGCTTTCTTTTTCTATATAATGCATTTCAACAAATACTTATTGAATACTTATTATAGATAAAATTAAAGAGTTTCTCCCTCTTCACTTAAAGAAGCCATCAACAAAGTATGAAGATATTATCTTATTTATTCAAGGCACACCTGTACTTATTACTAGTTATTATCACAAGAGTAGATCCAAGGCAAAATATAACTTCACAAAAGCTCTTGTGAATCATTCTGATTAAATATGGCAGCATAATCTGCTTTCCCATAGGTTTTCAATACTATCCTTTGGAGACTTTCCTAAGCTTTATGATTTTAGAGATGTACATTTTATGGAACCTGTCACTTACTCTGGACCTTGGGATGCTGTTTCCACATTTTTGAAATCCATTTCCTGACAATTTCATTTTGCCTGATTTTCACCCTAATACGTGCCTATGTATTGATCAAAGATCCTGAGATGATGATGATGATGATGAATCATCTTCCCAGAAACTTCTCAGAGTAAAAAAAAAAAAAAAGAAAGAAAGAAACATGCAACATGCACAAATGTCAAGAATGTGGGCCAATTAGTTTTGGTCTAACTTGATTAAGAAACCAAAGGTCATTTAAATAACCATAAACATGATAATTAAGATTAACAAAGTATTATTTTTATCACTCTATATGTTGTTGACAAAGCACAAAAAAATTTTATTGAAAGTTTGCATGGCATTCCTAAATGCAATGCTAAGATGGCATTGTATCTTGAAATGTTGGGGAAGAATTGATTTGGGATACTCCATTATTTTTCTTACATTACACAAAGTAGAATATAATATTTAATGTCAGAAGTCCTGGGTTTAAATACAGGTTTTACTACTTACTATCTGTATGATCCTATGCAATTCCCTCATCTTTGGGGTTCAAATTCCTTGTCAAAAAATGAGGGGGGTTTGAACTAGATGATCTCTTATTATCCCTCAAACTGTAAAACAGTGATTGTATGATATTTTCTATTCCTTTCTTGCTTCTTAATGTTTGGAAAGAGGGAGGGAAGAGAGAGAGACAGAGAGAGAGAGAGACAGAGACAGAGACACACACACACACACACAGAGAGAGAGAGAGAGAGAGAGAGAGAGAGAGAGAGAGAGAGAGAGAGAGAGAGAGACAGAGAGAGAGACAGAGAGAGAGAAGCTATAAAGGAATGAAAGAGGGAAAGAGAAGGAAGGAAGAAGGAAGGGAAAGAAGGAAGGCAATAGACATTGGAGTTGGATTTAAAAAATTTAAGTTTTTTTCTTGGGTAAACCACTTCCTGTTGTATAACCTTATCTCTTTGAGCCTCTATTTTCTTATCTGTACGATGGATATTATATTATTTTTTCCAATTATTTCACTAAGTTGTGTAAAAAAGATAGCATGTGGCAAAGAATAATAATAATAATAAACAGAAAAGAGCTCTGGAACCATATTCTAGTCCTGTCTCAGCTTCTAACCTGCTCTGTGACCTGAAAGTAAGTCATTTCTTTGAGATTTGGCTTTCTCACGTATAAAAAAAATTATTTAAGTTAGATGATATTTAAGATCCTTTTCAGTTCTAAGACCTACTATATTAACTATTAAGTGTACCAACTGTCATATAAATATAAGGTAGTTTGGCATACCATGTTATACTGCATAAATATTTATTTATTTATTACTATTTGTCTAAAAATATACAAAGGGATCAAAGAAAGAGGAAAATAGCTCAAATGTATAGAAATATATTTAGAAGCTCATTTAGTAGTAGTGAAAAACTGGAAGCTAAAAAGGGTATCTCCCTATTGGTGAATGGCTAAACAAATAATGGGAGGAAGAAAAGAAAATTTATTAAATGCTTATAATGATAAAGAAGCTACATTAATTTCTGGGGATACAAATAGAAGCAAAAAGAAAGACAGATTTTTGACTTCATAGAGTTTAGTGAGGAAGATGTATAAGAAGGAAAAGCTGTGTGTGTATATATATGTGCGTGTGTGTGTGTGTGTGCATATACACATATCTATGTCTATATGTGTGGAAGGGGGAGTGATGGTACCTGGAATAAGGACATGATTTTCAGAAACAGGGCCATTAGGAGAATAAAGGAAGATCAGCTTGGACTTTTTTGCAAAACAGAGACTTCAGGAGGAACTCACCAATGAGAAAAGGAAGATAGATTGCAGATAGGTTAAAAGCACAAGAATAACTAAGGAGTTCTGAGGTTAACCTTTATGAGCCTTAACTTTTTTATCTGTTAAATGAGAATAATAGTTCTTGCCAAATCTGCTTAATAGAGATATTGTGAGTAAAATACCTGGTAAATTGAAAAGTAAATTCCATTCTGCTGGTTCCTCTAGCTAGTCTCAAGTCTCCTTGGAAAGATCAATTACTTTACATCATATCAAGTCTGTTGCCTAGTTTCAGGAAAAGAGCTGAATCACCATTCCATTGCTCACTGCCTCCTGACTTTGAGGTAACTATTCCATCATGCAATATCTTCTTCCCACTTTCCAGCTATTCATGGGAAGAGGGAGAAACAGTAGTCTCTCATTGCCAAATCTCTTTTCTTTTTTAGGAAGAGGAAAAACACTTTTCTGACACACAATCAGGTTCTTCTTCTCTAGGGAAGAGGAGAAAGGCCATTCCATTAAGTCTCAAGATTGTTGTTGACAAAGCACAACTATCTTGAGGGAAGGGAAGTAGTACCATTCCTTCAACTTTCAATACTTGTCACCTCACCTGAACTGCCTATGGTCCTGAAAGATCTCTATTCTGAGGCTAGAGCTCTATGCATAATGAATTATTCCTCAATGATTAACAAATGACCTCATTTATTATATCTTTTTTTTCCCCAGTGATTCTGAACTCTTGGTTGTCATCATACAAACTATATTTTTGATTTTCCACCGCTTGATTCTTTATTACTATTCTTCCCAACCCAACTTGGACAATGTCTTGCTATGAAACTATGTGAGCTGGTAGGATGCAAAGCAAAACTATGTATACATTACATTATACTCTCTGGAATGCCTGCTCAATAAACAACAAACTTGCTTTCATCTTAAATTTTTTCCTTTCCCACTCCCTCCATTCTCTGGGTCTCAATGAGATCTGACTCCCTTCTAATGATATAATTTCCCTGGTCTCCCTTTCTATTACTGCTTGTGCTTTCACTCATTTCCCCCAACTCACTGGTCAAGGTGGAGGAGCTGCAATGCTACTAATTCCCCTTTACCACTTCCAGATTTTTATTCTACCACTATTACTAAGTAACTTCTTGTTCGTTGATGTTTAGTCAATCATATCTATCACGCAATCAAAATTCTGATAGCTGTTGTCTTCTGATCTTTAGGATACTACACTTTCCTCAATGAGTTCAGTACCTGACTCAGTTTTCCTCTCCTTCCCAACTCCTACTGCAATATTAGGGGACTTCAACAAACATATAGATACTCCCTAAACACAGTAATCCCACAGTTCTTTAATTGACTCATTTTGCAAATGGTCATACTCTTTTTATTACCCACAAATACACCACCTCCATGTTCCCAGATTTGATCACAATCTATTGTCACTCTATACTCTCCACTTTCCAATTCCCAACCTTGTTTTTCATCTACATGGTGATTTCCAACCCCTTAATTCCTCAATTTTTCCCAGACCACCAAACCTGAACCAGCTAACGTGCCTCTCTTTTGCCCATCCTGATTTCTTTGTGAACCATTTTAACTCTACAGTATCCTTTTTTCTTGAATCTCTTACCCCTTATCATATCACCAATCATGCCCTACCAACCCTTAGTCTTCTCTAACTCCCACAATCCTACTGCTTTTGTTCCTACATACCTGCAGCTAAATGAAAATCCAAAAAATCATGAAATCGTATTTAATCCCATTTGGCAAGTCTAATGCCCTAGATTTGTATCACTCGAGATTTGGACTCAGAGGACCTGGCTTCAAATCCTGGCTCTTTCATTTACCACTGGAAGGTTGTAGATAAGTCACTTTACTCTGGATTTGAATTCCTGCATTTATAAGTTAAGGAGATTGAACTGAACAATCTTTCAACTAGAGATATATCTATGTCTATCATTTATGTCAAGGTAGATAATTTCTTCCAAAAACTGCTACAACCTGTCTATGATTTAAGGATGAATAGATAAGATCTTGGGAATTTTTTGAGGTAGATGAGATTAAATGGATTTCTCAGGATCACATAATTTGTGAACATGGCCGAAGTTAATTTAAACCTAAGTCTTTCTAACTCCAAGCTTTAAGGGGCAATGAGCACTGCTCTCTATTTGACATGTGTCTCACTGTACACTGCATCAGCTGGTAGGGTGGGCCCAGGAGGTAAAAAGGGGCTTGGCCTCTGAGGCAGGAGGTTGTGTCTGGCAGGTGTTGAAGGAACTAAAAGGTTTCTTGAGATGGGGAAGGGTGTGAACTCTTGCTAGATCTCCTCCTGGGATGCAGTACTAACTACAGAAGCCTCCCTTCTAGGGCTCCCCCTATGCAGACAATCCTGGAAGAGAGGCAGCTTAAACAGACAGCCCTAAGCAGAGCTCACTCTCTTTCTTGTGCTCCTGTGCTCCTGTTACCCCACTGACAGAATGACTGAATAAAGACAGAATGTTTCCATCTCCTGGTCGGTCTGTCTCTGTGTGATCCAGGCTGGAGCTTGAAGATTAGTTAAGTGTGGCCTAGCCATGCTGTCAACAGGTGGGCAGATAGAGTAGCCTCAAAGGGATGCTACACGTGGGGCCCAAACAAGTACCATATGGTTAGGAGCTCACCATGTAGCAGGCCTACAGGGTGGGAAGAGAGACTGCTCTAGTGAGTAGAAAGTTAGGGGTGGGACAAATTATTGTGAGGGTCCCAAACCAGGAGGTGCTAGGGAAAGAAATTTATAGAATAGTAGAAGTAAGCAGAATTGGAAATGGATTTTTAAAAGTGGGAGGCAGTAGATAGTCAGATGGCTTCCTATGATAAGGAAACTTTGGGAGCCATCCTAGAACGTATCATTTTATTTATCAAGTGATTGGGGGCACTTTAAAAGGTGCAAGCTGCAATCCATTAAAAGGAGATAATGAAGTACAAAGGGAGAGTCATAAAACAAATGAGGGTTGGAAACTGGCACTCACTGGGACCAGCTGCGCCCATAAAATGGAGCAAGTGAAAGTTAGCTGTGGGAAAGAATTAGGAAGTAAACAAGAAGATGAAGAAGGTGGATGTGATGAAAAAGGAAGAGGTAGTGAGGAAGAAGCAGGAAGTGGATTTGGCGGAACAGTAGGGGGCAGGGATAAGATGAGTAATGAGAAAATAAACAGAGTGATATATCACCTTGAGGAAAAGGACAGTGGTAAGACGAGGGAAGAGAAAGAGAAAAGAGGGAAGGTTGCTTCCATCTCTGAGGCATGGCCTTCTCCCCCATTCCCCACCCTCCCTGAGGAGATGTGTCTCCCATCCACTCCCTCTCCACCCCCTTGTGGAGGCTTTGGAGATTCCCAGAAGTTTTGGGATAAATGATTCAGAAAGTAGTGAAGGAAGAAAACAGAGTTGAATCAATTCCCAAGCAAAATAGCTCTGTAACAAAAAGAAAAAAATGCTAATGTGGCAAGTGCCAATATGGCTGATACAAACTCAGAGGAGGAGTCAGGAAGTGAAGCAGGAAGGGACAACACTCCCTTCTCAAAGTCACACACCCCCTGACCTTGCCCCTGAATTTCTCCACTTACCCGCTAATATGTTGCCTTTATGGCCTCACCTGGTATGCCTCACGTGGAACAAGCCTGACAGATAGTGAAGCAATGTATTCAGTGTGTTCCATTCCTCCCTCCTCCACCTAGTAAAGGAGTTAATTCCCAGCGTTTATTCCCTAATGATTTTGGCAAATGGATGTGACACATGTGGGCCATATGGCCATCCACGTGTGTATTGACACTTTTCTAAATTCCTTTGGGCCACAGTGGCCTCCCGTGAGAACACTCCTTAGGTCATTAAACATTTGTGTAGTTGTTGCTCCTCTCACAAAGTTCCTAATACCATAAAGACTGACAGTGGTCCAGCTTATATCTTTAAACAGATGGCCACCTTCCTTTCCAGGTTTGCCATTAAACATGTTACAGGGATTCCCTATAATCTACAGGGTCAGGCCCTAGTGGAACAGGCCCATCGTACGCTGAAGGCCGCTCTTGTTAAACAGAAAGGGGGAGGAAGTAGACAGAATCCCCAATGGCCCACCCAAGGAATGTGGATAAGGCACAATATTTTACATAGGGCAGAAAACTAGGCCCCATGAAAACAACACTTCAAGCACTGGAGAATACACCAAAGGTCTTTTGGAAGGGCAAGGAAGGACGTTGGCAAGGTCCATCCCTAGTGCTTTGGAGAGGGCTGGGATATTTATGTCTTGCAGGTCCTGGTGGGGAAGACTGCTGGATTTCAGAAAGAAGAATAAAGAAAGTTTCCCCTATTAAAGTAGGACCCAAAGAAGAGAAGGAGATGACCGAAGAAATGCTGGAAACAGCGCCATAGTGGAGAGATGACTACCCTTGCTGGACTGGCTTAGTGATTGGATCCAACATATTTCCCTTTCCATCCCCATGGGCTCTATGTAGCCATTGTTGTATTGTTGCTTCTTTTGCTTTTGCCTACTTTGCTAGGATGCTTTATATGTATAAGTTCCAGAGAGGTGCTTATGAAAGAGCTTCTCATTTATCAACATGAGAACATTCAGTCTCAATAATAAAAAAGGGGGAGTTGTGAGGGGCAGTGAAACACTGCTCTCTCTTTGAGGCCATGTAGTCTGCATACCACATCAGCTGGTAGGTTGGGCCCAGGAGGCATAAAGGAGCTTGGTAGGATTTAAGGAACTGCTACAGTTTTCTTGAGATGGCGAGGGGGCATGTCCTCTTGCTAGATCTCTTCCTGGGACACAGCACTAACTCAGAAGCCTCCCTTCTAGGGCTCCCCCTACGAAGTTCTGAGTGGGCTGGGCATGGGCAATCCTGGAAGGGAGGCAGCATAAATAGACAGCCCTGAGCAGTGCTCGCTCTCTTTCTTGTGCTCCTGTGCTCTTGCTTCCTGCTACCCTCACTGAGAGGAGGACTGAATAAAGACAGAATGTTTGCACCTCCTGGTCAGTCTGTCTCTGTGTGATCCAGGTTGGAGCCTGAAGACTGATAAGTGTGGCCTAGCTGTGCTGCCAATGGGTGGCCAGTTAGAGTAGCCTTAAAGGGACCTTCACAAGCATCACACTCTTTCCTCTATCTAGTGATATTTCTATTATTATTAAAATACGCATAATTAAGAAATCACAAATCTATAAAAATACCTTTAAATAAGGAAACCACTTCAGTAAGTAAAGGATGGTAACAGGCAAATGGATTGGATTTATCAAATAATTGACAGTAGCTTATCATTAGATGGAATCTATGTAATGATTAAAATCCAATGGTTTTAAAGGATCATCTTGATTCTATATCATCTTTCAATTGATCCTATTTATAGTTAATTGATCTTGTCCTGTAATTGCCTAAATCATGGTTCTTTGTCTCTGAACTTACTTTAGAGATTCAGTTGGCCTGTAATAAGTTTAGTCTGAAATCTAGTTTTCTTGCTAATTAATTAATGCACTGTTCTTGTGCCAAGGCAATCTACTGTCTTTGAGGGATACAGGTAAACACACACCAAAGTTTGATTCAGTATTTACACACTGTTAAGCGGTCCTTCAAGGATGTCTAGTTTATTATCCAGAGAAGTATGGTTTACCTTTTCTAATCTTGCAGGTGGACTTAAACAATGAACCTCTCTTGACCACAGGAAGGAAGAAGGAGGTTGTTGCTAGCTTCTCATTCCTAATTTCCAACCAATCATATTGTCATTTTACATCTCAAATTTTTAACCAATCACAACTTCCCTACTCATGGAATACTGTTATTTGTTCTGTACTCCTCAATAACCAGTCCCTCTCATTAAGAGACCTTAGCTTTGTTTGAGGAAGCTGAGGTCCCATTTATGGCACTTTACTAATAAACTGATCTCATTTGGAACTTTTTGTCTTAGTGTAATTTCACTTGTAACAACTGGAATCAAAAGGCCCCACATGGATAACACCTTCAGCAAGTCAGCCAACAATGAATTATTGGCTTGACAAACAACCATTGAGCAAATAGCTGAGTCATGCAGATTTGTCTCTTGAAGCAGGAGGGTTTATGATGGTAATTCCAGACCAGGTTATTTCCATTAGAAAATTATTATCAACAGTTATGAGTTAGCATTTCTGTGTTATTTTAAGGTTTGCCACGTACCTCACATATATTATCTCATTTGTTTATCACAACGGTAAGAAGTAGGCACTATAATTATTCCTTTTTGCAGATGAAATTGAAGCAGACTGAGATTAAATGACTTGCCCAGAATCATAAAACTAGTCAGTAATTAGGGCTGAATTTGAATTCAAGTCTTTTAGTTGCCAAGTCCCATTGAGGAACCCAGATGCCTATTTAGCAATTAATATTGCTAATACCATATTTTTGTAGCACTTTATGGCTTACAAAGTGTTTTCCTCTCCCTATTCCTATAAATATTGGTTTGGAAATCTGTTTATTTCAATAGTAGAAAGATTATTTTTGTTATGCCACCAGATATCTCTGCTTCCTGGTGAATGTTTATGTGATACCCATATCTGAATATATGGAAGATTTCACCATTTGTCTTTTGTTGGGCATTTTTAGAATCTAAGGTTAATTTTGCCTCTTGCACTTTAGGCAAATTCTTCCCATGTGGCAGTAACATGCCAACTCTTAATTGTAAAGAGTGAGGATGTGTTTTTACTTAGTGGAAAGCTTCAAAAGGAACTTAAAGATAAGATAAAGAAGTACAGATGGGTATTTGTCCTTACTTGTTACTGATCCTACTTGCATGATGTACACTGACCTTTGGAATTTATTTTTAATTTTAACTTGGAGTTGAAACTCTCTTGGCAATTTTTCTTCAGCTTTCTCTTCTGTCCCCTTTCTATCTTCTCCAGCAAGAGATAGTTCTTCCTATAACTCTTTCTGGTAAATTATTATCATGAGTAGTGGAGTGGTCTAATGCAAAGAGTGATGACTGGGACAAGATGACCTGAGCATGAATCCAACCTTTTGTGGCAACATCTGTGGCCTTAGAAAAATCACAATTGCTCTGTGTTTAATCATCTATGAAGTGGAAAAGAGACTACTTCTTACCTCACAAGACTGTTACCAGAATCAAATGAGATTCTTTCCTTTTCCATTTCTCTCTCTCTTTCTCTCTGTCTCTGTCTGTTTCTCTCTCTCCATAATCATATTTTCCCATCATCTATCTTATGATCTATACATCTATCTATCATTTGTATCTATCCCACCCTCTTTTCTCTCTCTCTCATAAGCTATCTATATTATGTCTGTTTATCTATATCTATCATCTATCTCACCATATGTTCATCATTCATCTTTCTCTCTTACCATATATTCCTCTCTTTCTCCCTCCTCCACACCTCCCCCTTTTCTCTTCTCTCTTTCTCTTTCCATTCTCAATCTATTTTATGGTAACACACTTAGTAAATTAAAATTAATATTTATTGTGAGGTTGCTAGGTGGTGCTGTGGATAGAGTGATGGATCTGGAGTGAGGAAGACTCATCTTCCTGAGTTCAAATTTAGTTACAAATCCTAAATGTATGATCTTGGGCAAGTCACTTAATCCTATTTGCCTCTGTTTCCTTATCTGTAAAATGAGTTGGAGAAGGAAATAAATAAATAATAAATTTATTAACTAAACTAAAAAGAAATTAACTAAACTTTATCTTTAAAAAATAGAATTTTTCCAAATGCCTCCTTTTAATCAAATTATACTCTTTATCTTAAAATACAGAATAACTCTTTTTAGACTTGTCTTCTTAATTAAAAAAAAAAAAAAAATTTTTTTTAAAGCACCTTTCTAATCAGGCTTGGCTTCCCTAGCCCAAACTTTGTTACAAAGGTTTGTCAGCTACACTTTAGGGCTAGTGGCCAGAAGTCAATGCTAAAGATAATTTAATAATGAAAAGTAAAATGAGCAGATCAAGAGAACATTGTATAGAATAACAGCAATATTATTTTAAGAACAACTTTGAGCAAATAATTTATTTTGACTTATAAATATGCATATTATATATCTATATAAATGTATCTGTATATTATAAACATAAATATGTACATTATAAATATACATATAAATATATGTATAAATATGTAAAGTAACTATAAAGGCATAAAAAGAAAATTATAAATTTAATTTTGTATATAATTATATTATTTATTATAATATTATAATATATATTTATATTATTATAATATTTAGTTATTGTAGATATAAATATTATACATATAAATATATGTATAAATATTACAAATACATAAATTAACTATAAAGTCATAAAAAGAAACCCATTATCTGCATCCAGAGAAAGAACTGATAAATAGAAGTATGTGTAGAATGATTTAAAATATATCTACCTATTTGGGTTTAATAGTAGCTATGACTGGGGGGAAGGAGGAAGAAAAAAAAGAAATGTATACGATAATTTTGTTGTATATTTGAAAGGAAATAGCAAGTTCCGCAGAGTCGATTTGCAGTTTCACAAGCGATCATCTTTTTAAATGTACTATGTAATGAAAATTCTTGTTTTCTTCCATAAATTAAAAATAAAATAAAAAAGTTTAAACGTTTTTTGTGACTGCCTTGAGAACAGGGACTGTTACATGCCTTTATCTCCCCAGCTCTTAGCAAAGTTCCTGATACACAGAAAGTCTCATAAATACTTGGGACCCGGAGGACAGGGCTGGGCACTCCAGACCAACCCACAAAAAATAAAGGCTCCGCATTAACCTAATCCTAATGGATTTTCCTTCACCTGAACGCAGCCAGAGCCTGGGCGGGAGAGGAGACTCTGGGGGCAGAACGGAAAGGGGCGGACGTCCTTCCTCAGCACCGCTGGAGCTGGGCTCTGTCAAGCAGGTGAGCCAAGGGAGCATCTTAGAAAGACAACGGTGAGGGTGGCCGAGGGGCCTCGGACCTCGGAGGACCAGGACACTCGAGGCTCTTCCTCTTCCCTAGACAGATTCTAGCGGAAGTAGCTTATTTCTGTTCTCAGACTGTGTCAATCCGTCTATCTGGGAATGTTTTTATGTGCGTGCATGTTTGTACACAGGATGTCCCAAAAGTCTGTGCAGTTTTAAGCCTATGCTAAGAGTAAATGCGTACACACGGGTCCGCGTGCAGGTACGGTTTCCATCACTCAGGGTCTGAGTTCCAGACAGACTTGAAGTCCCGGCAAATTTTACTCTGCAGGCACTTGAGTCTGGCCGCCCCCGGACTTGTTTTTTTGGATTTACTTGTAGAAAATCCTTACAGTCAACATTTCACTTCTCTTAAAAAGCAAAAAAACAAAAAACCAACCCCCCCCAAAAAAAAAAACCAAAACCCTGATTTATCATTCCACGGAAGGGAGAGAGAAGTCCCAGGGGGAAGGCTCACCACCTCTTGGATGCTGCTGACCCGGACTCTCGGGCCCGCACTCCACCAGCTGAATCAGCAAAGGAGCTGGGACAGATCCTGAATAACTGCGGATTGTTCTCTGGGCCCTAAAGCAATGCTAGATCAGCAGGATGGGAGCGGCGGGTGCAGAAGCCCCTCAGCCGCTAACAAGTGAGTGGGAGCCGGTTCTAAAACCTGGGCACTCTCGTGTTTTTTCAAGTTCTTGTGAAGACCATCTTGGTAAGTTTCTTCCCCTTATCCTTTTGCCCCAAGACCCTGGGGCAGTTAGGGAGGGGGGGGGGGGGGAGAGATGGTTTGTTGAGCGCTAAAGAGGATCCAAGATTGTTGTAGAGATTAAATGATACAATCTGTGGCTAGCTGGAAATTTCCCTAAGGAGGAGGGGGGCTTCAGGGCAGAAATGTTCGTGTTTTAATTATTTTTTCAGCATGTTTCAGATCATATTCCTGGATGTACACAAAATATAGACCAGTGCAGACTAGGAAACAAGATGGTGAGAGGGAAGCGTAATCTAATTGTATGTAAGCAAGCACTGGTGGATGAGCGATAGGAAATTACAATTGTTGGGCAGGCCTAACTAGTGAGCCCTGGGGCATTTCATTCCAGTTCTGAACCGGAAGCATCAGATTTAATCACCTGACCTATACCGTGCCCACTGCTACAACCCTTCATGCCTTCTTATTCTGAGTGATTCATATCCATGTCTTTCTGCAAATCAGCCATAGAGTACCCACCTAGTGCATCAGGGACATTTCTCTGGTTCCTTTGGCATTTTGTAGCCACCCCTGGAGCAGCTGGGTATCCATTTGTTTTTTTCTGACTTTTGCTACTTGGCTAGGACACCTTCTTATATGTGCTTGGTGAAGTCTATTAACATACGCATTTCTGTTGATCTTTGATTCACAAGACCCCAGTCTAACACATGAGTCTAAGACAATGGATCCAGAGGATGGGGGATAGAATGAATGGAACACATTCTTGAGAGTGAGGAGAAGAGAATGGACACAAGAAACGTTGTAGCAGAAGTATAAGAGTTGGCAACTGATTGATGTGGAAGTGTGTTTGAGTGAGAATGAAAAATAAAATAAGACTTCCCAAAATATCAGTATTTTAAATGATCTGGCTCTTTATCAGTTCTATTGGTTCATCAGTCTGAAAACTGAGATGGAAAGGGGAAAGAGAAGGGCAAAGGTACTATTTATAAAGTACCCACTATGTGCTAAGTACCGTGATAAGTTGTTTTTTCTTTCCTTTCTTCCTTTTTCCAATCCTTTTTTCCTTTCTCTCTCTCTCTCTCTCTCTCTCTCTCTCTCTCTCTCTCTCTCTCTCTCTCTCTCTCTCTCTCTCTCTCCCTCCCCCCCTCCCTCCTTCCTTCCTTCCTTCCTTCCTTCCTTCCTTCCTTCCTTCCTTCCTTCCTTCCTTCCTTCCTTCCTTCCTTCCTTCCTTCCTTCCTTCCTTCCTTCCTTCCTTCCTTCCTTCCTCCCTCTTTCTTTTTTACAAATATTATATCATTTAATCTCTACAACAATCTTGGAATATTATATTATTCTTATTTTGCAGTTGAATAAACTGAGGCATAAAATTGACTTGTTCAGGTTCACACAGTTAGTGTTTGAAATGTTATTTGAATTTAGATTTTCCTTACTCCAGTTCTAGTCCTCTATTCACTGTATTACTACTCCATTGAAGGATTTTTGTACTTAGACAACAAAGAAGTTTATTAGTTTTAAAATTTTAAGTATATCCTTTGTAGTAAAAGAAAAAAAAAAAAGCTATTCTATACTTCAAATGCTTTACTAGAAGAAAGTCCCTTAATCTCCTAAAACTTTTACATATGAGATTAGCTCAAATTTTGTTTAAGAAATTGTTCTTGGAATTCTATGCTAAAATGATGTCATAATGAAGGAAAAAGTGTTGGAGAAGCCTAATTATCTTCTTTAGATATCAACCTCCACCTAGTACCTTTTTTCTGGTCCATGTCAGTTCAGAACTAAAGTCCTCTAGTGAGAGAAAATTTCCCATCATCTGGGTTCCATAGGTAACTTGCAATAATTTATTTAAAAATGTTTTATTGGAATTCAATTCAACGAACCTTCAGTTTTCTGGGTATACACAGTGAGAAAAAAACCCCTTTTTTTAGATATTGACATTGTTGCAGAGCATACATATGGGAGGGTTGAAATGGGAAGAGATCTGAAACAAGCAGACCCACTAGTAGGCTTTGATTATCAGTGTTAAAGATTGCAGAGAGATTAAGGAGAATGAAGATTGAAAAAAGGTTATTGAATTTGCTACCTAAGAGAACTTTCAGTGGAATGATGAGGTTGTAAGCTGTTGTAAGTGGTTAAGAAGAGGAGAGAAAGTAGAAGCCTCTATAGACCTTCTTTTCAAGGAGTTTAGCTACAAAATTCTAAAGAGATATAGGACTACCGTTTTGAATCTGGAAGGACCCACTGAGGGTTTTTTCAGGGTAGAGGAGCAGTGGTAGGCAGTAGGGAAGGAACCAATAAATAGGGAAAGATTATATGAGAGACTCATATTTGCCTTTCAAAGTTCCTACTCAGTTCTGATTTTTTTTTTTCATCATAAATTCTTTAAAAGTACTCTAAATAGTCTGTTTTCTCCCCTGCTATAGGATTGTCAACTTATATTCTTATGGATATATTCATTATATTCTTATGGAACAACTAGGTGCCAGTGGATAGAATGTTGGGTTTGGAGTCAAGAAAATTCATCTTCCTGAGTTCAGATCTGGCCTCATAGTGTGTGATCCTGGGCAGATCACTTAACCCCGCTTGCCCCCAAGTTTCCTTACTTGTAAACAGAGTTGTGGAAGAAAATGGCAAACCCCTCTAATATCTTTGTAAAAAGGGCCCCAAATGAGATCACAGAGAAAAAAATGCTACTGAATAATAATCTATTCTTGGTTGTGTATATATGTGTGTCTACATGTATTTTTTTTTAAATGAGTAGAGAATAATCTCCACAAAGCATTTAATTCAATTCAACAAGTCATTATTAAAGTGCCAGGCAGTTAGGACAAACACAAGAACAGAGCATAGTTCTGCCCTTATGATGGTTAAGATGGTTAAACTCTAGCACATACACCAAATACACTGACATTCATCTAATCTAAACTGTTCGACTAACTTATCATTGAATATCTGATATAATAAACTTAGATAAAAATCTTTTTTTTTTTTAATTAATTTTATAATTATAACATTTTCTTTGGCAGTACATATGCATAGGTAATTTTTTTTTTTTTTTTTTACAACATTATCCCTTGTATTCCCTTCTGTTCCGAGTTTTTCCCCTCCTTCCTTCCGCCCCCTCCCCTGGATGGGGGGCATTCCCCTACATATTAAATATCTTATAGTATATCTTAGGTACAATATATATGTGCAGAACCGAATTTTGTTGTGGTTGTTGTTGCAAAGGAAGGATTGTATTCACAAGGTAAAAATAATCTGGGAAGAAAAACAAAACAAAACAAAAAAAACAATGCTCACAGTTTACACTCATTTCCCATATATGTATTTTTATATAGCTGTATATGTATAGATCTACAATTGTATATCTATGTGTATTACATTGCAAGTCTTAGTGCAGTTTTAAGTTACTAGAGCCTAATATTGTAGTAAGACTTTTGGAACATATTGTATTTTTACCTTTTGTATATTATATTTCAAGATCTTTAGCAAGAATTTTAGTAGGAATTACCAGATTTTGTATGATCCTTACTATGCTTCTTTTGTACTTGAGTAGATTTTTTTCTGAACACTGCCAATAGTAGTTTTTCTTTGACATTAGAATTCTTCATTTTTACTATGATATTCCTGGGACTTCTACTGAGGTGTTCAAGGTAGATTGTTTCTCTCTTTACATCTCTTTAAGTTGCTAAGAGATTTGGACAGTTTTCTTTGTCAATTATTAAATTATAATATCCAGACTTTAAAATTTTTTTAAGTCATGATTTTCAGGAAGTCTAGTGATTCTTAAAATATTTCTCTGATCTGTTTTATAAAAATCAGTTGTTTTATATTTTTATGTCAAATATCTTACATTTTCTTGTATTTTAAAGATATTTTCTATTGGGTTTTGTGTAGTTATTAATTTTTGCTTGGTCCATCATATATTTCATCAAGTTTATTATTTGGGTAATGTTTATCACCTTTTCTTATGAGCTAAGTTCTTTCATCAGATTTCATTTCATTTTTTTAAAATCTATTGCTTCATTCCTCTTAGATATTCATATGATTCTTGTAGAAAAAGAATCTCTGTCTGCATTTGTAATAGAGTTGTTCTTCTTCTGGAGGATCTCTGGATTTAAAATTATTTTTGATAATGTTATCATTCTTATTTGTTTTACTCATGACTCCACTTTTGGTTCCTGAATTAAAGTTTTGTTCCTGGGGCCAAGCCCTGTTATGTGCTGTGCTATGATTGGAGTGGTTGCTTGGACTTGGTCTTTAGTTTTCCTGGAATCCTGTACTGAACTCCTCCTATGGGGAAGGGCTCTCTGAATCTTTAAGGCTCACAGTGATTGATCTTCAGGGCTATTCATGGCATCTCTGATAGAGTACTATGGGACGTCCTGGTTCCTGGTCTAAAATTGTCTGCAACTGGTTGCTTCCATGCTTTACTTGTCATTGGGTTTATAACCATCCTGGAACTTTCACAGTTGAGTTCTCTATACTTGCAGAGGGGATAGAGATGCTGTAGGATGCAAGACTCCGGCCCATTTCTGTCTTTAACTGGGAGGCTATTGATTTGTTCAGTTATGTTGACTCTAGCATTGCAGATATATCTTCCTGCTGTTCTCTCCTCCCACCACCAATTGTCCTGCTCAGCATCACAAAAAAAAATTAAAACTGGTAAGATTTGCAAAAAATAAAAACATAACAAGTCAAAATGAAATTCAACACTTTTTTTGAGATTTTCTTCAGTTTTATAACCTTCTAGAAGACACCAACTCTTCCAATAGATTGTTCCATTTGAGGATAGAGATAATTCTGTCAGTGCTTGCCTCTGGGAGTAGCTGGGACAGTAATTCAAGCCCTCAATTGTTTTTTTTTTTTCCTGAGGCTGGGGTTAAGTGACTTGCCCAGGGTCACACAGCTAGGAAGTATTAAGTGTCTGAGATCAGATTTGAACTCGGGTCCTCCTGAATTCAAGGCTGGTGCTCTATCCACTGCGCCACCTAGATGCCCCTCCTCAATTATTAATACTCCTCATTGTGCTGCATCCAATTTACCAAGGACTTGGGGGTCTGTATTCACCTTTATCACTTAAGTGACCTGGAAACCTATTCTTAATTCCCTTTATGAATATAAAGTGCCTTTTTGGGAAAAGAAAAAACAAAACTAGCTTAGCTGACATGCTGGAGGATCTAGTTGATGTTCCTATTGCCACTTAGTGTTTTCAGGTGACCAAATAGTGAAAGAAAAATTAGAAAACTTTAGGGAAAAGATTTGGAGATTGAATACAAACTTAACATGAACAAGCCAATTGTTATTGCAACCTTAGGCTTCCTCAGTAAGGAGCAGGCTTCAGAGAAAGAGAGGAGAAAGTCCTGTTGAATATGCTCTTGATACAGCATGTTTGAAGTATTGAGTTGATCTCTTGAGCTCCACATTTTAGGAAAGAACATTGAGAAATGCCTATTTTGAAAATATAAATTTGTTCAATGCTTAGAGAAGAATTTGAGCATAACACAAATTTTCTTCACTGAGAACTTTCAAGAAAAGTCAGAAAACGTGTCAATATCCAATAATTCACAAACTGTAACCCTCCTGACACTCACCTGCACAAGATTTTTTTCAAGGAAAAATGCCATATTTATGATATATTTTGTGGTATGGTAGTGATGAGGTCTAGAATGAAATTCGGGTTAATTGAGGTCTAGTGGCAGGTTCAGGGTACAGGGAGTCAAATGGAGCCCTGCTGCAACCCCTTTGGATTTGGTGCAAGGATACAGAGTTAAATGAGGTCTAATAGTAGCACAAGAGTTCTCTATAAAGGAATTTACAGACCCCAAAACCTAGATTGATAAAAGGTTTATTTTGGGGTTTGGAAGTAAATTTAAAGCCTAGTTAGCAAAAGGTGAAGGTAGAGATAAAAGGGCACCGGAAATAGAATTCCAGTGGACAGAGATCCTTGGCAGCCAGGTATAAGGCTGCCATGTTGGGAACCTCTGCAAAGAGAGGACTTCAGTTTGGCTCTTTTATAATGAGAGATTTAGCTGAAGGGGCCTGTGGGTGGAGTCCCGAGTTGGCTAAGATCTGGATGGGGGTTCTGAGAGCCTGGAGATCTTCTATTGGAATTCAAAAGGGTGCTTTTGACAGAATTTGTGAATCAAAGGTCCTAGCTTCTTGAATTGATAATGCATCAGCTAGGAGGGGCTGGGAATCTGAAAGAATGAATCCATCTGAAAGGATTAGTTTCTTAAAGGGGAGCACAATCTACATCAGTAGGAGCTCTGGTCAGAGGAGGGATAGTCTGCCACTATCCTCACTCCCTCTTGACCTATCTGGGAGTTGCAGTCTATTGAGGTTCTGACCTCTTCCCCTAAACTTCTCCCCTCTGTCGGGCTGGGTCCTGTGGGAACCACAGTGCAGGTTGAGCAGCAGCCCACATCCTTTGGGCACAGGCCACTATTTGTTTTAATATTTATGTATTTAATCACTTAACATGTAAAAACTGTACTACCCTTTTGTTAGATCCAATTTTTTTTTTAATGCATCAGAGATGACTTTTTTTTAGTATAATGTCTCTAATCCCATTTTTCCCTGGGTATTTTATTGCTTGGTTTTACATAACACATAGGACCACATAATCTGAAATTACTGTCCATTCAGAGATGGATGGTGTTAGGATAAGAATGAGAAAATGTCAGATAAGTCTAAGAAACTGTAGAGGTTTAACCAGAAAAAATTTAGAAGAGACATGAGAGAGGTCTTCAAATATTTCCTACATACTTGAAATAGGATTAAATATATTTTTCTTTACCCCAGAAGATAGAAGTGGAAGTGGGTAAAAGTTGCAAAGAAAGGAGGTCTTGGCTTGATATAAAGGGAGATCCCTAACAATACTAAGTATCTCATGGGGATATCTTGTATCTTTCTCAGAACTATTTAAGTTTTCAGTGATTTTCAAATTATGGGAGTCAAGTAGAAGCTATACAACACTTTGCCAAAGACAATAAATCCCAAAGTGAATTTATTTCTGTTCAAATATCTATTATTCAAATGACCTAACTTATCTGACAGCTGAAAAAAATATGACTTCATGGGCTCACAATTTCCCATTGCATATATGAGGGGAAGGGTGGAGAAGAAATATATTTGTTACTTAACAAAAGGAAATACTGTAATGTTAAGTTCAGGCCACTTCTGCTATTAGGTACCACTGAACAGTTTAGTTACCTAAAATTATTCTAGTTCTAGATCTGGCACGTTCTTTTCTACTGGGACATCCTATGGGGTAAATAAAAGGATCATTGCTGGGACAGGAGAAAGAAAAAAAAAAAGGTAATTCAAGGTAAAAAGCAATCACAAAAGTTTGCTTGATGTGGAGACAGTGGAAATTTGGGTCAGAGGTAAAATATTTTAAGGGGTATGGGAGGGATGGAGGGAGGAGATATAACATAGAGACTCCTTGTCTTTTAGGGGCAGGAGTAGTTTGCTAGAAAACCTTCTTCAGATCTTGATCCATTAAATCATTCCAGCTCAACATAAATTAAATGCATAATTTGGAATACAAAAGCAAAAGTGAAACAGTCCCTGTTTTCAAGGAGGTCACAATCTAATACAAAAAAAAAAAAAAAAACATGAAAAAGATAATCACAGAGATTTATTCTATGCACTATATTAGGGATACAGAGACAAGTTGAAACACTTCTCAGTTGCCTGAGAAAGCAATTCCTTTGGGATTTGTTTTTGATGTAATTAAGCTAGCTTAATTTCTTAGGACTTAGTGCAAATGAAATGAAAAGTGCTTGGTTTTTCCAAGAGATTTTGAATTTTAATTTCCTTGACAATATTTTGTTTTGAGTCTTGAAATTTAAGTTTATGATGGTGCTTGCCGGACTTTTATTGAGAAATTATTTATTAATTGATTAAATTATTATTGAGAAATTGAGATAATGACTCAGGGACCAGGAATATATCCCCTCTTCACCTTTACCTCTTACCATCTCTATTTCCCTTCAATTTCCTGAATTTACCTTGTTATTTATTTTGTCTGTTCTTATATGTGTGCATGTTATCTTGTCCAGTTTCCCTAAATTGTTCAGCCTCAGTTCCTAATTGTTCTGTTCAGTTCTGCAACACCCCCCCCCCCTCCTCATCACATGATCCAGATAAGGAGAAAGGCTTTTTAACTTAGACATCATCAGAATGTTTGAATATCTTGGGCCTCTCCCCATTGTCTTCATTCCTGTTACCCTATAAAAGAATCTTTGTATCCAACATTTGGACATCAGCCCTGGGGGGGGGCAGCATGCCCCCAGTATAATCGCTCCCTTTCAAATAAGATATTAAAAATCTCTCTTGCCTCAGTTTCTCCGGCATCACAATCTCCCTGATAGAACTCAAGTTCCTTGAGACTAGAATTAATTCATTCAATCCCAAAAGAATTTGGAGGAACTTCTAAGAAGGGACATCTCATTATCTACTTAGTTAATACAATTTCATCATTGGAATCTCTTTTAATCGAAACTAAAGCTATGGCCAAACCATCTTTGCTGGACTCAGTATGGTATTCAATTCTAGGTTCATATTAGTGACTTAAATAAAGCTTCTTGAATTGATAATGCATCAGCTAGGAGGGGCTGGGAATCAGAGAGGAATGAATCAATCTGAAAGGACTAGTTTCTTAAAGGGACCACAACCCACATCAAAATCACTGGGTCTGCTCTCCCTCTCATGAACTCATTTGACTCTGAATGAGATGAAGTGAGATCTTTCAAGACAGTTGCGAAAATCGAGTAAGGCTTCATCTACTTCAGAGTTCGAGTAGGCCTGAAGGACTCTGAAGTTCTAGCAAAGGACATTGCGTTCCCCTCTTATGACTTCATCTCCTTATTTCATCCAAATATGGGCAACTATGTACTTATTGGTCAAGTTCAATTTCGTGGGTAGATCTCGAATTTAGAATGTAAGACTCTCAGCCAATGAGGATGAGGGTCAGTGGTGGGAGGGGGCGTTTTGCATTAGGGAGTAAAGGAACTGTCCTGCCCACAGGAGGTGCTTCCTCTCTTCCATTGTCTACTCGAAGGGTGAGACGCCCTTCTCTTGAGAATGTACCATAAACTTTGCTTTTCTCTAGAGCTCTCTCCAGCTTTTTTTATTAAATGGTGACCCCTCACCATTTCCGTACCACACAGTTTGGGGGCTAGTCCGGATCCTTTACTCGGTGAGTAAGTGAACTCCTGGGTGCTAGTGGTGCCCTGCCTTGATTTAGGCAGCCCGCCAGCATCCAGGGGCTTCTCCTTGCTCCCTGACGTAGAGTGGACCCGAAGTGGAGAAACTCAGAGAAAAGCAACGGAAACTCCGCGGTGAAAATCCCAACCGGTTGGTGGAGGACAGATCAGTCAAGTAATTTGCTGCGCAGCAACCCAGAGGTAAGCGTCCTGTGAAGCCCCTTGAGTCTAGTTATAGGTTCTGGAGGGGGCTGTAGACGGTAGACAGGAAGAGAGCTAGGCCTTCCTGGGTGAGTGAGTTAACCTGTTTAGGAGTCTATTAAACTCCTTCCAAATTCAATGGGTGTGGCCCAGTCCCAGCCAGCCCTCTCGGAGAGAAATGAGAAAAATATCAGAAAATACTGGTAGATATTCCCTTGGGAGATAAATTAAGTAATTGGAACAAACTGCCAAAATATGAGGAAAAATAAAAAGCAAGAAAAAGCGGATAAGGTATTGTTGTTTTGTTGCAGACTGGTGGTGCCAAAAGGATTAAATGGTACCTGAAGGGAAGGACCTGAGAGGATTTAATTCCATTAGCCCTTCCAGGGGCCTTCCGGCGGGGAGGAGAAATATGTCTTTTGAAGCAGGGGCCGTTCCAGCCGACCAGAAATAGCTGTTAGTAAATCCCATTTGGGATCAGAAACCCTGTACTCGGGGAAGTATGTGGGATTGAGCCAGTGAAGATGGTGGCTTCCTTCCTCTTCCTCCCACGTGTCCTGACTGCAGCAGGGCCACGTGGGCCGGGGGAAAGAAACCGCTATTTAGTGAAGTTCATTGTTTTAAATGCGATAGCAAAGTAGTTTTATATTATTGGGAATTTAAAGCTGTGATTGGGATTTTAAGTTAAAACATAGGTTTTTAAAACAATGCTGGTAGCTTACTTAGGGGAGGTTGTGGTTGTATCTCCCTACTTAGATGGTATGTTTGCTAGAGATATTGGGTAATCTGTAACTGAGCTATACCTTAAGTGTTTGTCAGCTCTGTTGGGCATGTATTAAGTTTTATGAAATTTGGGTCAGTTACTTGCGAACATTGAAGTGTAAAGTTTAAAAATATATACATATATATTTACTTAAAGACGGGACAGGAAAGATTGATTTGCAAAAGTAATTAATAGTTTAAATGGAACTATGCTATATTGGGTCGGGAAGCATGGTGGTGTGGGGGAAGGGTGACCACGTGGAGACGTCCCTCCTCCCATTAAGTATAGTGGGGTTTTTTGTTTGTTTGTTTTTAATAACTGCACCTCCTTGCTGATTTAGATATTAATTATTTCTATTGTTTAAAGGAACAGCCTACATTTATATGGTGTTAATAACTAAATGTTTTATTTTTATTTTTCAAGTCTATAACTGTTCTAAGGAGTTGGAACTGAAGTTTTCTGAAAGCAAATTATTCAATATTTATTTACATGCGTGATAGTCTCCTTGTTTAAAGATTATTTTAATCTGATCTGATAATTTGATAGGGTTATTTGCAAAAATTTTAATCCTTTTCAGAATGAAGAGAGTATTAATGTTAACTCTGAAAGATCTGAAAGATTCTTTTCTGTGGAAACGGGATGGACAACATGCGATTTAGAATTTTTCTTGTATTGAGTATTTTGAAGGCAAAATAATCTGTAATGTTAAACCTAGAACCATCTACTTTATGAAAGAGACTGTATAATCTGAACTTCCTAGGATGAATCTTTACTGTGATTCTTGAGAACTACATTCACCTGAAGCCTTGATTAATGATAATTGCTGTAGGAGATCAAATCTTTTGGGACTGAAGCTAATATTTACTTGGAGTTTTGAATTCAGGTATAACTGTTTGCATAGGTCGTTAAACTCCACCATCTGGAGGTGGGATGGTTAAAATTAGGACAGCTACCTGAAGTAAAACTGCCTTAAATCATGCCCCTGGTTTTTTCCTCTTATGTTTGTAATCAGAGCCAAGTGGTCAGTGAGATATACAGTGCTAGGACCGCTCCCACTTTGCCTTTCTTTTTGAGACAAAGCTGGCAATCTCTGGAACCCCAATCCTAGACTCCTGACTATAGATCTATATTCAGATGCGTTTTTCATGTTTTGCATGATCATGGTGGGGAAAGAATTTATATGGAAAGAACTTTTGACACTCAATCCCCTATTAAATATGCAGAGAAGATGAAATGAAGGAGTATTCAAGTTAGAACAATATTAAATCTAGAGGGCTGGGAGATGGCTCACAGATTCCAGAATGTTGAAACATGAGGCAATACTATTAGAAAAGAATGCTCCATAATCCAAGATCATAATTTTAATCCTGCTTCCTTTTTGTCCCCTGGAGAACAGAACTATTGCTGTATAAAACTGTATGGCTATTGCTATTTCGGGAATTTACTAGTGTGTTATGTATAATCTAATAATTTCTGTAAACAGGGGGAAGGAAACTGAGATTTCAACTGGTCAGAAAATTGGGAAAAACTGATGTCTTATTTCAGTTCAGGCCGAATTGGAAACTATTTTACTCTTTGCTTACCTCATCATTTTGGTTCCCTGATGAAGGACCTCGAAAACTAGACATAATTTGGGTACTGAATGGAACTCTGGAAAAGGTAAAAGATTTTTTTTCTTTTTGCAGTGGACATCCAGGCTGCTTCTGGCCTGGATCGTTGTTAGAGCTTAGAAGCTCTATGCTCGGCACAATTCTTTTAAGAATTGCTCTCCTTTTGTCTCTCTCTCTTGTCTCTACAGATAAGGGAGAGGCTGCAAAAAGTTGAAAAAGCTCTTTACCTGTCCACTATCTAGACACCTGATTTTAGCAGATGTTGGGTTTGGAGAAGGCTGCAGAGACAAAAGGCCTTTTGCATCTCCAGGAATTTCTAATCAGACCTCAACCTTGCTTTCAAACCTTGCAATAAACATCTTTTTTACTCATCTAGGTTTTCGGCCTGTAAATTCATTTACAGGGTTCTCTAGCCGAAAATTTGCTAGACTATGATTGGCTGGCTTATGTTTTAACTTTGAATTATTGTCCTGACTCAGTCCTGCCTCAGTTTCCCTGCCTCTTAGTTCTGCAAACCTCGCCCCCCCCCCCCTCTTTATCAGAATACTTGATAAGACCTTATGTTTCAGAATAGCAGAATGTCTCTCCCATTACAAGTTAATGGGAATCTCTTATCAAAACTTCTTGAATTCTCTTGTGTGGAATTAGACATTCTGTATATGATTGTATTTGCATTGGGTGTTTTTAAAAACAAACTGATTTGTATGAATAATGTTCACTTATGAAAGATCTACTTGGATATAAACTCATTGGGACAAATTCATTATTGTTATCAACACAAGGTTATGATAAATATTTATAATATTTATATTAATATTTAATAAAATTTAATAAAAATAATATTAATAAATATAATAATATTTATATATAAATATAAATAATTTGTTTAGAATTTATGGGAAAAAGAAATGGGTTTGCTAGAACTTCCACTGTTACCAAGGGCAGTCTACCTGCCCATTGGTTGGCTCAAACTTGTTAAATCAAGGGTTGAAATTATTGTGGGACCAGGATGGGACTATATATATACACACTGATTTGAGATATGCCTGGGGTGTGATGCATGGATTTGGAGGGATTTGGGAGAAAAGGGGGACTGGAAAACATTCTGGAATGTAGCAGTAATACATGTAAAGGGACATGAGATGGGAAGTTGTTTTGAGGCAAGGGGAAATAGATTAGCAGATGAGGAGGCCAAGGGAGCTGGAGACCAGGAGATTTCTCATATAATGGCCTTGATACCTGTACTTCCCCCTAGTCTACCCTCTCCCAGTTTTACTCAGAAGGAAAAAGAGAAGGCCTCAACTCTCGGAGCAGTTGAGAACTCGGAAGGACGATGGCTCTTACCTGACGGCAGAGAGGTACTGACCAAAGCAAATATGAGGCAAGTACTTCAGCACCTGCACCAGGGCAGCCATTGGGATGTCCAAAACCTGTGTGATGCTGTACTGACAAGGTATGTTTCCCCCGGCCTATATACTATGGCTCGACACCTGGTGGACGGTTGTCTTGTTTGTCGAAGGACTAACAGGGCTGCTCAACGCCAGCTTCCAAAAGGGGGACGACCTCCTGGAATCAGACCATTTCAAAGCATCCAGGTGGACTTTACTGAGCTGCCACCAGTGGGTCGCCTTAAGTTCTTGCTGGTCATAGTGGACCATCTGACCTCATGGGTGGAGGCATTCCCGTCAGGCCGAGCAACTGCCTCGACAGTAAGTAAGGTCTTATTAGAACAAATTATTCCTAGATATGGAATGGTGGAGAGGATAGACTCTGATCAGGGAACACATTTTTCTGCCCAGGTATTGCAGAATCTGATTAGGGCCTTAGAAATCACTTGGGATCTCCATACCCCTTGGCATCCTCCCTCTTCTGGGAAAGTAGAAAGGATGAACCAAGAAATAAAACAGCAGCTGACTAAGTTTTCTTTAGAGACCCAACTACCTTGGACGAAATGACTTCCTCTCGCTCTGGTTAGAATCAGGACCAAGCTGCGTAGAGATATTGGGCTTTCACCTTATGAATTGTATGGTCATCCTTTCCAGGCTTATCCTAAGGGAGACTGGGACCCTATTTTAGAAACTAAGGATTTGTTTGTTAAGAGATATGTTAAATCATTGCTGGAACATTTGCAAGGACTTCAACAAAAAGGGCTAATAGCTCAGACTCCTCCTCTAGGTTTCCCTGTTCATAGAATTCAGGTTGGTGATTGGGTGCTGATCCGTTCCTGGAAGGACGAGAAGCTGACTCCGTGCTGGGACGGACCCTACCAAGTGATACTGACCTCAGATACTGCGATTCGCACCCAGGAACGAGGCTGGACACACCACACCAGGACAAAAGGACCTGTGGCGCCACCTTTATCAGAGTGGACAGTTGAAGACAGGGGAGACCTCCAATTACATAAGAGGAGGGGACCTCCACTGAATGGGAACACTGATTCTGAATCCAGTGCATTGTAACTGTATGATTTCTCTTTTCTTACTTTGGGTCTCTTTGCCTGTTTGTGATTTGATATATTTTCCTTTGGGAAGTTCACCTTAACTTTATGGTGTTATAATAGTTGAACATTATAAGGCTCTCCCTAAGCTTTGGGTTTATTTCCTTATGACCTTCTAGAGATGAGAACCAATTTCTCCTGCTCATGCAGAATATAGGGAGCACATTTAACTTATCGAATTGTTGGATCTGTGGTGGATCCCAACAATTGAACCAATGGCCATGGGTACCTGTCCCCCTAAGCCCAGCCTGGATCCTTAGCAACAGATCCCAAATTCATAATGGGACCGGTTTCTGGAATTGAGAAGAGAAACATCAGTGGTCATTGACAGAAGATAGGAAAGGGAAATACTGCTTAAATCAGACAGGACAAGGTTTGAAGCTGGGAAATAGTGTTTGTGAGTGGACCTATTCGAGAACAGACCTGAGGCCAAAGACAATTGACTGTACAAAAATGTCTAAATATTGGCGGGATACGGGGAGGAATCCTCAATTGAAGTGTGGGAAGGACTGGAAAGACTGTACCTTGGATGTTCTCCCAGAAATAGGAGAGCAGGGATATTGCTATCAACAAGTCACTACTGCTGAGTGTGATGAAGTAGAATGGGATGTATTGAGATGTATAAAAGAGAACAAGAGGAAAGGGAACATATACATTGGGTACAGTTACCAATGGGGTTGGTATAATGTCACCCCAGGGACACCCGGGCAACATGGGACTCTGTTTTCCACATTTTGGAGTACTTCTAATCTAACAGGCCAGTGGCCAGTTGCCAATTGTAGTTGGAGAAAAGAGCAAGGTTTATGGAAATGCCAGTATGACCCCTTTGTGGGGAGAAGCCCCCTAGGGACAAGAGACCAACAATATTACCCTTTCACAAGGAATAGCTCAGACATATTTCCAAGGGAACAACCTGCTCTAAAGGGTCATTATTGGATCTGTGGTTTAACTGCCTATACTCATCTGCCTCTCAATTGGACAGGGAATTATTATATTGGACTACTAAAGTCAAAAATTTTCTTTCTTCCCGAACAGGCAAACCAATATTTAGGGATTCAGTTGTATGATGATTTGGGAAGGGGGAAACGGAGTTTAGATACCTCCATCACTTGGACTGAAGATGCAAATGGTTGGGGTGAGGCCTGGCCTCCAGAAAGAATAGTCAAAGAGTATGGGCCAGCGACCTGGGCTCAAGATGGAAGTTGGGGATACAGAACTCCAATATACATGTTGAACAGGATAATTAGGCTTCAGGCAGTTGTAGAGATTATCACCAATCAGACAGCTGAGGCACTAGAGCTTTTGGCTGATGAAGCTACTCAAACCAGAGAGGCTGTTTTACAACATAGACTTGTGCTGGATTATTTGTTGGCTGAGGAAGGGGGAGTTTGTGCTAAACTAAATTTATCCACATGTTGTATAAAGATTGGTAACAATGGTAATCTAGTGAAGGAAATCACTAAGAACATTAGGGAACTTGCTCATGTTCCTGTACAGATGTGGACCTCACTGTTCAATACTTCTAGATGGTCCTGGTTTGGGAAGCTGGTGGAAGCAGCTCCTTTGGCTTGGCCTTATAGCTCTTAGTGGTGTTATATTATTCCCTATCTACATCCCTTGTTTGATCAGATTAATAACCAGAATTGTCCAAAACTCATCTGGAATGATCAGGTTGGAAGAGAAAGCTGAAGGGTCTGTTAGATGGATGCTGTTAAAAGGGTAAGGGTGGAGCCGGTGGCCCAAGGCCAACAGAAACCAGAAGGAAGTGAGGAATTCATAGGAAATGTGAAATTATGTTACAAAAATTTGAAGAGATCTCAGTGTACAAAATAAGAGGAGGGACTGAATGAGATGAGGTGAGATCTCTCAAGACAGTTGGGAAAATCGAGTAAGGCTTCATCTACTTCAGAGTTCCAGTAGGCCTGAAGGACTCTGAAGTTCAAGCAAAGGGCATTGCCTTCCCCTTCTATGATATCATCTCCCTATTTCATCCAAATATGGGCAACTATGTACTTATTGGTCAAGTTCAATTCCATGGGTAGATCTCGAGTTTAGAATGTAAGACTGTCAGCCAATGAGGATGAGGGTCAGTGGTGGGAGGGGGCGTTTTGCATTAGGGATTAAAGGGACTGTCCTGCCCACAGGAGGCGCTTCTCTACTCTTCTCCCTTCACCCTTCTACTTGAAGGGTGGGACGCCCTTCTCTTGAGAATGTACAATAAACTTTGCTTTTCTCTAGAGCTCTCTCCAGCTTTTTTTATTAAATGGTGACCCCTCACCATTTCCGTACCTGTGCCCCAAACCTGCCACTAGACCTCAATTAGACCCTAATTTCGTTTAGGTACCCCACTTCTGAACCTCAATTTGATTTGAGTTCCTGGCAGTTTATAGGACACCTAAGTGACACTAGCTGTGTGACCCCTGGTAAATCACTTAACCTTATTTGTCTGTTTCCTTATTTCTAAAAGAGGAAAAAAAAAGGCATCATTCCTGTGTCTTTGCCAAGAAAATCCCAAATAAGGTCATGAATAGCCAGATGTAACTGAAATTACTCAAAAGCAGTATACAAGGAAGAATAGAGAATTTAAGTATAAAACATTGTCTTTGAGTTCAGGCAAATTTAATATCTTACTGGGCAACTAATTAAGATATTTGAAGCAATTAGGGAAAAATGAGAATTGGCAAATTATAGGTTGGAGTAATGGAGATTTTTAAAAAAAGATGGATGGATGTGATGAGGTTTAGAATTGGGGGTACCTAAATGAAATTGAGGTCTAGCGGCAGGTTCAGGGTACAGGGAGTCAAATAGAGCTTCCCTGCAACGCCTTTGGATTTGGCGCAAGGATACAAAGTTAAATGAGGTCTAGTAGTGGCTCAAAAGTTATGGTGTTTGGAAGCAAGGTTAAAGTCTAGTTAGTAAAAGATGTTAAGTAAAGAGAAGAGGGCACCGGGACCAGAGTTCCAGTGGGCAGAGATCCTTGGCATGCTAGGCATAAGGCTGCCATGTTGGGAACCTCTGCAAAGAGAGGACTCTAGTTTGGCTCTTTTATAATGAGAGATTTAGCTGATGAGGCCTGTGGGTGGAGTCCCGAGTTGGCTAAGATCTGGATGGGGGTTCTGAGAGCCAGGAGATCTATTGGAATTCAAAAGGGTGCTTTTGACAGAATTTGTGAATCAAAGGTCCTGGCTTCTTGAATTGATAATGCATCAGCTAGGAGGAGCTGGGAATCAGAAAAGAATGACTCAATCTGAAAGGATTAGTTTCTTAAAGGGACCACAACCCACATCAGGTGGAGAATATATGGACAACATCGAGAAGACAGTATGAATTAATATAATAGAAAGCACACTGAATTTGGAATCAGAAAGTTTGAATCTGTTTGATGGCTATGTGATATTGGGCAAATAATTTTACCTTTCTGGGCCTAATATTTCTCATCTGTAAAAGGAAGGGGCAGTGGAAACTGAATAGATGCCATCAGTTGGAGAATGGCTGAATAAGTTATGATATGTGAATGTTACGGAATATTGTTGTTCTATAAGAACAATCAGGAGGATGATTTTAGAAAGCCTGGAGAGACTTACAAGAACTGATGCTAAGTGAAGTAAGCAAAACCAGGAGGTCATTGTACCTGGTAACAACAAGATTACCAGATGATCAATTCTGATGGAAGTGGCTCTTTTCAACAATGAGATGATTGAGCCAATTCCAATGGTCTTGTGAAGAGAGCCATATTCACCCAGAGAGATGACTGGGAACTGAATGCGGATCACAACATATTGTTTCCTTTCTAATTTTTTCCCCCTTTTGATCTGATTTTTCTTGTGCAGCACTGTAGTTATACAAATATATATATACATATACACAAGATTTTGCAAGGGTCAATGAAAAATTATCCATGCATATGTTTTGAAAATAAAAAGCTATAAGAAAAAAACAAAGGGCAGGACATGAATTACATAAAAAAAATTATGTTATATGAATATAAGAGAATAATAATATATAAGATACTATACCATAAGAATTGATGAGAGGTTTTCAGACAAACATTGGATGACTTATGAAATGATGAAAAGTGAATAGGAATAATTTATGATAAATATTACAGAAAATCTTGTAAAGCAACATTGTAAAGAAAAACAGCTTTGAAAGAACTGATTGATGCAATGACCAATCACAATTCCAGAGAGCCGAGGGTAAAGTTTAGTTCCCAGCTTCTGACAATGAGATTGATGAGGTTTAGAATTGGGGTAACTAAATGAAATTAGGGTTAATTGAGGTCTAGTGGCAGGTTTGGGGTACAGGGAGTTCCCCTGCAACCCCTTTGGATTCGGTGCAAGGATATAGAGTTAAATGAGGTCTAATGGTGGTGCAGAGTCCCCTGTAAAGGAATTTACAGATCTGAAAACCTAGATTGATAAAAAGAGGTTTATTATGGGGTTTGGAAGTAAAGTTAAAGTCTAGTTAGTAAAAATGAGTGAAGGTAGAGATAAAAGGCCAACGGAAATAGGATTTCAGTGATCCTTAGCATGCCAGGTGTAAGGCTGCCATGTAGGAACCTCTGCAAAGAGAGCTCCAGTTTGGTTCTTTTATAGCTAAAGGGGCTTATAAGTGGTGTCCCAAATTGGCTCAGATCCAGGGAGAGCTGGGACAGGCCCAGATCTTCTATTGGAATTCAAAAGGCTGCTTTTGACAGGATTTGTGAATAGAAGGTCCTAGCTTCTTGAATTGATAATGCATCCGCTAGGTGAGGCTGGGAATCAGAAAGGAATAAAATCAATCTGAAAGGATTAGTTTCCGAGAAAGGGAGCACAATCCACATCAAGATGATGGGCTTGAGGTGCAGAAGTGAGAGACACATTTTTGGAAAAGGACAGTGTGGATATTTGTTTTGTACGATTGCATATTTGTTACAAGATTTTTCTGTTCCAGTGCTTATCACAATCCCTAGCACCTGATAGTTGATTAATAAATGCTGGTTGATCAATTGATTAGTCAAAAATGGCCCATCAATTAGAAGACTGGAGACTGAGATTCTGAAGTTTGTTATATGATTTTTAAACCTTAATGTGTCTTAGGAGTCTTATAAAATGGAGAAGTGATAATTTTTAAGCCCCTAAAAAGGATTGTGAGAATTAAATGTAAGGTTATTATGAGGACAATTATAATTTATTTTTAGAGACAATATAAAAACAAACACCTAGTATCCAGATCCAAGTTCAGTGCCTCCTTAGATATTTGTCAGGTGTAGAGTTAAAGTTCTATTGAAAATTGAAACTCACTGAACTGAAACTCAAATTTCCTCAGCTATAAAATGGGAATGATAATCACAGTGCCAGCTTCCCAGGGTTATTGTGAAGATAAGATGAGTTAATATTTGTGGGCTGAGATCCATGTGGAAAATTTGGGACCTCTGTCTCCAGGAACATTTCCAGATAAATTCTTTTTGCTCTACAGATAACTTTCTCTTTAATTCAGAAGTAATGGGAATTCTTAGTAACTTGTGACTATCAAAACCTAGAAGTGAAAGAAATAAAAGGACAGAATTTTAAAAATTTAATATTTTTTTTAGGTTACACAGGTATTTCCATATGAGTCATGTTGGGAAAGAAAAATTAGAATAAAAGGGAAAAAAAATCATGCAAAAGAAAAAAAAAAAAGAGGTTAAAATAGTGTGCATTGATTCACATTTAGTCTCTCTGGATGTAGATGGTATTTTCCATCCAAAGTTTATTGGGATTTCCTTGGGTCATTGAATTGCTGAGAAGAACCAAGTTTAATATAGTTGATCATCACACAATCTTTGTCTTGTGAACAATATTTTCCTGATTCTGCTTGCTTTTCTCACTATCAGTTGGTATAAAACTTTCTAGACTTTTCTGACTGCTCATAATTTTTTTTATAGAACAATAATATTCCATTACTTTTATATAGCTTGTTACTCAGCCATTTTTTGATGGCTGATGGGCATCCACTCTTTTTCCAATTCTTTGCCACCACCAAAAGAGCTTCTACATACATTTTTGCACAAATATTTCCTTTTTCTTCTTTCATGATCTCTTTGGGATATAGATTAAATAGTGGCACTGCTCAATCTAGGGTGTGCACAGTTTATAACCCTTTGGACGTAGTTCCAAACTGCTTTCCAGATTGATTGGATCAGTTCACAACTAAAATTAGGATAGAATTTCTAAGGAAATTTTTTGCTCTCAAATTCAGGGTGGAAGATTGTGTGTGTGTATGTGTGTGTAGTTATTTGTACCTGTCTGTGACTATCAGATTGTGTGTGTGTGTGTGTGTGTTGTATTTAATTAGGTGGGTGTTACTATCTGGGACAGTAATTACTAATTACCTAGATATCTTGCCCTGGATTGGAGCAAAGCAGTCCCAGTTTTTTGAATTTGCATTTTCTCTGACTAAAAGGTTTACCTTGCAGTCACTTTGCTGCATCCTGAATGTTCAGAGCTGGTTTAGAAGCTCCGCTATTCTTTTGTCTTTACTCCAGGACAAAATAGAAAGCTTTCAGAAGAAAAGGGAAGGAATGTCTTGAGGTAGGTCCTAGAGGTTGTGTTTTTCAAATATTTGCTTTTCTTTGTACTTTAATAGTTTATTAGGGAAAACAAACAAATAAAAAAGTTCCTCCTCCTGTCCCATGTCTCCTTCTACCCAGTAGAATATATCACCTGGGATATTATCAGATCATCGAGACACTATGAAGCTAAGAACCCTGAAGAGAATTGGAAAAATGGAGGTGGAGATTGAGGGGAATGTCTATCCCAGGCTAAACCAATTCCTTTGGAAAGAAAACAAGTCTACTTTATACTGTAGGAGCAAAGTGAGAGAGTTTAGAGAAGCCATTATAATAAGAAATGATATGAGGGTGGGGATGAGGTAGTTTGATAAAAGACCCTTAAGGTGTCAGATTTGGAGGAGTTGTACTTGGAATTTCTGTCCTTTTAAAATGAGAAAAATGACTATGGAATAAAAATGCTCTGGTGCTGAACCCAAACTAAAAGAGGAGCAGGAGACGGGGAAGGGAGAGGGTATCAGATTTTTGATTTGGAGAACAGACAAAAAGAAGTGTGTGTGTGAAAGTTCCTTGTGAGTAGTTATTATTAATTTTTTTCCTTCCTTTCTTTTCCCCTCTTTCTTTCCCTCCCTTCCTTTTCCTCCTTTCTCCTTCCTTCTCTCCATTCTTTCCTCCCTCTTTCTTCCTCCCTCCCTCCCTTTCTTTTTCTTTCTTTCTATACTCTAACCTAGATAGTGATACAAGGTGCCTAGTAAATCGTGGATGCTTAATTTATTAATTGATTGTGTGCATGTGTATGAAATGTTATAAATTGAAGACCTGAGGGAGAATTAGATTGATAAGATTTTACAGAGCATTTAAGTACTAAATAACATTCTTAGTAACTTTTAAAGGAGTTTTCTAAGGGGTCTGCTCCTCCTGAGAGTAAGCCCGGTAGTTGGTACAGACAAAATGCTGGACCTACACTTACTGTCATTTAATCCAAGATGAATTTTGTCATCTGAATAATAAAGGGTTGGACTACAAGGCTTCCGAAGTTTCTTTCAACATTAGATCTATGTGTAGGAATAACTGGCTTCTTTAAATCTGCCTCATTTTCCTACTATATGAGAGCTTTTCTTTTTTTCACAATAACCTTGTATTTTTAAGTATGGGAGTCCCCTATTGCCATGAAATAGCAGATCCATTTCTATCCCTATTTTTTCCTCCTTTTATTTCAAGGCAAAGCAGCAACCTTTAGTAAAGAATGTAAGCTATTTGAGCATAGAGGGTGTTTCATTTTTATCTTTTTTGCCTTGCATAGTTGGTCATTTATCCATCTATGTGAGGGAAAGAGGTGTAGTAAGGAAAGTAAGGGGTAGAAGGAGTAATTTTATTCCCTCTAGAACTTCTGAGAATCCATCCTTTACCCAAAGCTCCCCCCATTTTCAAGTCAATAAACATTTATTAATGAATAAAATAGATGACTCTAATAGCCCTTCCAATTCCAGAAGATTAAAAAAAAGTAGAATATTGGAGAGCATTCTAGTATCTATCTGTGATTTAAAGATGAAATACATAAAGTCTCATTACACATAAGCATTAACAGATTTGCAATTGATTTTCATGATAAGGAACATCTAAGTGATATGTTGTCCACTCAAAAAAGAATGGTACTCTTTGTAGGCCTATGTTACAAATTGATTATATTTATCATTAATATATTATCTTAATTTATTTAACATTTATTTTTTAATTAAATTAGTTAAAACATTTAAAAATATTTAATAAAATATTTTAAATTTCTTAAATAAAAATAATGAAATTTATTTTTTCTCTTTATATAAGTATCTACATAATATATTTAAATTTGTCTTATATTTCACAAAGCCTAAAATATTTACTCTCTGGCTCTTTACAGAAAAAGTTTGCCTATCCTTTTCCTAGAACTTTGAGGTGTTTAATCGTTTACCCTGAGTCACATGGCCAGTATGATATATATAATCAGAGTCAAGATTTTAGCTTCAAGATTGTTCTTTATCTATTATACTGTTTGTAAAAGAAAATACTAATAATTAGATTTATTGATTAAACTATAAAATGTATATGAAGGGCTAATTAAAAAATGAGGTAATTTGATTATATCTTTTCCTTTTCAAGGGTGTGAATGATGAATAGAAGATGGGACATACAAGGAAAGAAAGGACTGATGAATCCATAAATATAGGTTATTGTGGTTGTGTTGATTTAGTTGTAGCTTCATTTGGGGTTTTCCTGTCAAAGATCCTGAAGTTTGCTATTTTGTACTCATTTTATAGATGAGGAAATTGAGGCAAATGGGTTAACTGACAGGGTCATATGGCCAGTAAGTATGTCAGACCAGATTTGAACTCAGGAAGCAGAGTCTTTCTGACTCTAGGTCCAGCTCTCCATCTGCTGCATCACCTATCTGTAGGTACTGAGTTCCAAATGGTATGTACATCCTTCTCTGGCTCAGCATATACAAAGGTCTGCCTTGCTTTATGTGCTGAGGGCACTGCTGCTTAATTAAGGTCAATTTATTTTGAGTCTGTAGTCCTGCAGAACTGACCATCTCCTGGCATTTGCATCTTCATTGTAACCTTTGTTTTATTGTGGTAAAATGGGAAAGAGTTTTTCTTTAGTTGGATTCAGCATACATGGGTTGGTCACATTACTGGCTCTGTTATTAAACCATATGATCTTGGTTAAATCACAATCTCTCTACTTCATCTATAAAATGAGAAGGTAGCCTGGATGACCTCTAAGATCCTGTTGTAGTCTAAATCATTGATTTTTCTATACTAATAAATGGACATATTTCTTTGAACCTGGAATATATTTAGATCAAGACTAATGCAACTTGACGATACTTAAATTGATAAATCATACAAGTCTTTCTGTTCCTGGTATTTTTCAGATAAACTAGACAAGATAAGAGAGTGGTTTTGTGTTCTCAAGCTTGAAAATACTAAAATGGTAATTCTATTAAGGGGCAACTAAATGATGGTAGAGTGCTAAGCCTGGAGTCGGGAAAACCTTAGTTCGAATCTGGCCTTAGACACTTAATAGCTGTATGACTTTGTTTGCCTCAATTTCCTCATCTATAAAATGAGCTGGAGAAGGAAATGGCAAACTCTGCAAAGAAAATCCCAAATGGGGTTTCAAAGAGTCAGAAAGTGACTGAACAACAACCTAGTAACACTTTTTTCAGTTGCTTTCCTTAGCTTTGTTCCTGAAGAAGATGGTTAAAAAAAAAAAAAAAAATAGGCCATGAGCCAATAACAAGCTCTTTGAGCCTCAGGTATTTCATTTCATTCTTATAATAGTTTCTATATTTGTAAGAATCATATGTTATATAAAGTAAGGAGGCTGATCTAGGTGACATTTAAGATCTCATTCTCTAAATCTATGATCTCTAACCTAGAGCAATATGTTTCTCCACTTTCAGTTTCTTATTCTGGATTGGTTCAAGAATTGTCATTAAGTAATAAATATCATATATGATAAAATAGTAATGAATACTATGCATTTTATAGTGTTTTATTATTAAAGTCTTTATGAGTTAATTGAATTTGATGTTCATAATAACCCAGAGGTCAGACATTTTTTCCTTTAAAAAAATAAATTGATATTTGTTTTTATATCAGATACATTGTAAATGTATTTCTCTCTTAGAGAGTCATGTTATAAAATGTAAAATTAAAAAGAGGGAACAAAATAAAGCTTCCTCAAAACTAACTAAACACATCAAAAAAGTGTTCAATTATCTATAACCAAACTCTCCCTCCCACCTTTGTAAAGAAAGTTAGGTATGGGGAAGGTATTACTAACCTCATTCATATTAATAGGATAGATGATTTACTCAATCAAATAATAATAAAATGAAAATAATAAGTCAAATTTCATTATCTTCAACATGTATATTTTTAAAGCTTTCTTGCTTATCTGTGATTTTTTTTCTTTCTTTCCTATTCTTTTTTTTTTTAAGTGTTTAAGTATTATGGGCCAGAAACGAGGATTCTTACAAGGTATTAAGCAGTGGAATTGATAAGACAATAGTGAATAATAGTTCTCTAGTTCAATATGATTGGTTTAATCTTACCACAAATAATGGTTCTCTAGTGATATAATGATTGGTTTATACTCAGTATACTGTAAGTGATCTAATTATATTATAGTAGAGCATATAAGCTGGGATAAAGCCAGGGCCAGAGAAGACAGAGGACTGGAGGTGGGAGCTCAAGCTCAAGCTCTCTGAGCCAAGGAGAGAGATTCGCTCCATCTCACACTACTATGGTAGCTGGCCAGACCTCCTCCATTTCTTCCACTGTGACCCAGTTAGCCCAGGCCTGAGGAAAGGAGACAATAAAGGATTTGGACTTTAACATCTGGCTATTCTTGTGCTGATTACTTTACTGTAACAAAGGCTGCTCCAGAGACCTCCAGAAAACCAGTTGAAGCATTCCAGATAAAGGATAAGTGTGAGCAAAGTCAAAAAAAAATTCAGGGTGTGTATTACTGGCGGGAAGGTCATTTAAGGTCTTGGGAAAAAATTAATATGTGAGCCTGATTATACTTGACTGGCAGCAAGAAATCTTTAAGAGTTTTGAACAGAGATGAAAATGTGATTTTTGTATGAAGTGTAAAATATGAATCAGGAGGAGTAGGAACTGTATGAAATCAGGGGGACTATTTAGAAGACTAACTATGGATAGTAATGAAAGCATCACTACATCCATAATGGTGAGATTAGAGAGGAGGGGACAGTTATAAAAAATACTGCAGTGGTCTAATGCACAGGAATTGGCAGTGATTGGTAATGAGAAATGTGAGAAAAGAAGCATCAAAGACAACCCCAATTTTGCAAACATGGGAGACTAAGGAGAATGGTGACTCAATTGACAAAAATAATAAAAACAGGAGCCATTTTGGGGGAAGATAAAAAAAATTTGGTTTTGATTATGAAGAGCTTTGCTGCTACAATTTGTTGTACAATTAGATGACTTTTCTCCAATCATAGGGAATTTATAAAATTAAAAAGAAATAGCTCAGATTTCTGGAATGTTTATAGCACTTGTCCTTATTTTATCCAGATGAGTGTATTGATAGGAAAGAGAGAAAAAGGTGAAGGTGAGTTCTCATAGTGGCAGTGCTTAGTACAGTGGTTCCTTAGCAGTCTTACCTTTGGCATCTGCTTTTGTTTCAAGGGTGTTCCTAGGGAAAATCTCATTAATTGGCCTGTATCATAAGCTGTTAGAGCCAAGTAAAGTAGTACAGAGAGGGAAAAGAAGAGGGGTTGGGAGGCATCTATGTTTAGAAATCATGAATTAGAGGAAGATCCAGCAAAGAAGTCAGAGATGGAGCAGGCAGATAGGTAAGAGGGAAAAGCAGGAGAGAATGTAGTCCTGAAAACTTAATAGGAATCTGGAGATATTATGAAATCCATAAATTCAATGTATGTTTAGTTCTCAGTTTCTCTCTAGGCTAAAGACAGCTTTAGAAAGTCCGAGAGAACAAAAGTAACTCTGACTTTGTGTTTTTTCTTTACTTTTGAGGTCTTTTTGATTCTGAATTGTTCCTCTTAGAGAAGATTGAGGTTACTGGAGATTTGAGTATTGAGAAAGTGGGATATTATTGTACTTTTATCTTACTCAAAATATTTCCTCATTTCCTGACTTTAGATTTTTTTTCCCCCCCTCAGGTGGTACAATAGGAAAAATTGCTACAAAAGTACTCACTGATGTGTATTAATTTCTAAGATTAAAAAAAAAGATAATATACTTAGATGAAAAGCAGAAAAAAATGATATAACAGAAGAAGTCCTGAACTGGGAGATAAGAAACCTGGTTGCTAAGCTTCTTATCAAGTTTCTATGTGAATTTGGGGAGGTCATAGGATCAAAGTTCATTTGCTCACATTTTCTCTCTGTGGCTAAGTGGGGTACAGTTTTGTGGAAGATAGAATGAGATTAAGGAAGTGAAAGTTAATTAGGGTGTAAGTAAATCATAATGAGTTTTTCCCCCATATTTTAAGTGTTCCCTTTTAAAAGATATTAAACATTACCAAAAAAGTATAGTTACATTTTAACTGCAATGGCCAAAGTATACATTTTTAGCTAATGTTTGATAAACAAGTCAAAACATTGCCTAAGGATTATGCTTTCTTGAGAAAGATACTTTTTTTTTTTTTTTTTCATTTTTAAAGAAATGGGCAAAGGAGGAAGATCAAGAATGAAGGAAGCATTGATTAAATAATCTGGTAACGTGGGCAAACCTTGGGAAGGAAAAGAGAAATGTCTTGTGTCTTGGATATTATGATAAGCTGATGGGTGATGACTTAGAGTTTCTTTGTTATTATCACCTAGTCCTATTTGACTCTTTATGGCCCCATTTGGGGTTTTCTTGGCAAAGATATTGAATGATTTGCCATTTCCTTACCCAACTTATAGATAAACAGGGTTGAGCAAATTACTTACTCGGGATCAACCAGCTTGTCACACAGACTATAGTGTGTGAGTATGGATTTGTACTTAGGGCTCCCTGAATTGAAGCCTTATGTTACATGTGTCTATTGGGACACTTAGCTGTTATGGAAGCTACCTGCTAGTGGCTGCTAGGGTCTAATTCTGACCAGCAGAATAGATCCCTTCATATGACAGAATGATAACAATACAAGGAGACTAAGAAGCTGTTGCATTTCTGACTTCTTCCCTCTTGCTTCCAATTCATTTCATTCCCAATCCAGAAGCAACACTTGATTCACAGATGTGGAGGTTCTTGGAGAATCCATCTATTCCTTCACATCTGGGTGTGGTCCTGAACACTTAGCAGCCTAGAGTTAGTTTCTCTTGGGAAGAACAAAGGATAATTTTCAGAGCTATGGTCAACGAAAAGGGTTCCTTGTGACAATGATCCTCATTTTCAAGTTGTGGTGAATAGTGCAGTGACAGAATATAGGGATAAGGGCAGGTAAGTGTCCTGGGAGATAAAGCTCTGGGCTTGGAGTCAATTTAGAAACAACGAGGATCATAAAGTTGATGATTCATGTGTTCCAGATATTTCAATATATTTTCTCTGTCATTTAGATATTATTATTCTAATTGTTGGATCTTTTGGCAGTTTTTAAAAACTGCTTTTAGGCTGTGCCCATGGTAGAAATATTTCAGTGTAAGAATGTATACTTTGATCATTGCAGTTAAAATGTAATCATAATATCTATTGTTTTTAAAGAGGGAAACACTTAAAAATAGTGATCAAGTTTTTATTGGCTATCTCCCACATGTAATATAGATGCTTAGAGTCACAGAACCTGGAAAAGGCCTTAGAAATTTCCTGGGCTATCCTATATATTAAGCAAAACCCATTTCTATTATGTACTTGACAAAAGATTCATAATTCTCCATCAGTTATAGATCCTTATAGTATCAAGAACTCTAATTTCTTTCTCCTTCCTGTTTAGATGGCGAAGAAGAGTTTTAGCAGATTGGAGATAATCCTCAGTGTTCTGTTACTGGGATTGTTCATCATCTCTGTTGCTCTGATTGTGCTTTTAGCTACAAATACTTCAGGAGTGAAAGGTAACAAGACAGAATTTTGGTGTTCTTGCTCCATGCTCACCTATTATGGCATGATCTTATCTAGAGTAGGAATTATCTTCTCTGTATTTTCTAGAGGAGTGATCCCTAACTGCAGAATTTTGATCTCCTCATGAAATATGAATATGAGAGAGGTGTAAAAATATTATTGCTAAGAAATTTTCTGTTCTAATGTATTAAATATGAAACGGTGTCAAAAACATTTTATATGGCATTCTGGAGGTATGAAAACACTTAGTTTCCTTTTTCTAGCATTAAAATTTTTTTCTCTTTTTTCCATGGGGTAATTATTGTTCCCAAGCTATCCCATGCATCATTTTAGTATGGTAGCATATTACCTGTCTCAGTGTCCCCTGGTCAAATGAGTTTGTGAAGTACTTGCTACATTGCAAACTCAATGGTTCCATGTCGCATTTCTTTGTATCCTCCCTCCACCTTATGACATTTTGGCTATTGGCTTGTTAAATGTTTGTTGAATTTAAGTGATAGCATTAATGACAATAATAAATACCATTCATAGGAAAGATAGAATAAATGATCATATAAATAATGTATTTAACTAAAATTTATACTTACAAAATAGAAAGCGTGTCCCTTATCTACATATTTTGTCTTTTGGATATATGCATGTGAGGAAAATGATCCTCATTGATTTACCATCAATGGTGTTCTGTATTATTTTTCTAATACTGAGACTGGATCGTGCTAAGTTATTTACATTCTCTCAGACTGTCCTTTTATGATGTATGGCACTTATTTGTGAAGTAGTTTAAATAGTAGTTGGTGGCTAGAATACAACAATGGGCAAAAAATAAAATTCAAAATCAGATACATTTAGTAGATACCTGCTGTATGCAGACCACTGATCTAGGTAATGGCAGAGATACAAGGTTTAGTTAATGATCTGACCCTCTAAAGAGCTGAAAATAGAAGGTTGAGTGTAACGTGCTCTCCTGGCAGTTACAATTACTAGTCTGTCCTAGACCCACCAGAGCACCTTTGACCACTGTCCTTTGCAGTGTGAGCTCTACCCGGCTCGCCTCCTCTGAGGCCTTCAAAGGTCTCTGGCCACAATCTCTTGAATCTATAGCTTAGTAACCGGTAGCGCACTCAAGAACAACCACGTGTAATCTTAAAAGCCTTTATTATACCTACTCACATAATGCCCTAACTGATGCCCTGACTTGTTGGTTCCCGAGTGAACACCTGGTCAGAAGACCCATGTGTTCACTACCAAAATCCTTACCTCTTTCGCCTACCCATCTTGGCTTGGCCACCCAGCTAGGGAGCCAGGGTGAACAGCAGGAGGTTAAAGAGGGCAGTTGCTGCCTGCAGTGGGCTTATATAGGGCCTGTGAGGTCACACACACAGCCAATCAGCGAGAGAGTCACCCATTACGAAGCTATCTCAATATGGCCAGGATCCCGCCCAAGGGCAGTCCTAATATCCACAGAAATTATTTCTGGGCCTCAATCCCGATGCACTGTGTCCGCCCATTTAAAGGGCCCTTACAATTCCCTTTCTCTTGTTTTGCGGGAACCGCACATCTCACCAAGCTAAACTTTTAGCACCAGCTATAGTTCACTTGATCCATGAGATGACAGAGTGTTATGCCCAAGGAGGTACAAAGCAGCAGATCAGTAAACAGAAGTATGACAATGAGAACCAGGCTCAACAGTGGCCCAAATGTTCAACCCATTCATCAAAGTCATACTCGAGATAATAGGCCAAAGAGGTTGGATGCCAATGAGGTAGGATGTCAACACTGAGGTGGGAAGTCAACAAGGTAAAACATCACAATTCTAGTTAACAAATATTAGTAGGTAGGTTGTCACAATTCTAGTTACATTTATCACAGTTCTAGACCAATTCTAGTTTCTTACAATTTTCTGTTGCACTTTTCACACTCCTAGAACAATTCTAGCTTATCACAATTCTCAATTGCACTTGTCACAATCCTAGAGCAATTCTAGTTTCTCACAATTCTCTATTACACTTTTCACAATTCTAGAGCAATTCTAGTTTATCACAATTCTCTATTGCACTTTTCACAATTCTAGAACAATTCTAGCTTATCACAATTCTCTATTGCACTTTTCACAATCCTAGAGCAATTCTAGTTTATCACAATTCTCTATTGCACTTTTCACAATCCTACAGCAATTCTAGTTTATCACAATTCGCAATTGCACTTTTCACAATTCTAGAACAATTCTAGCTTATCACAATTCTCTATTGCACTTGTCACAATCCTAGAACAATTCTAGTTTATCACAATTCTCAATTGCATTTGTCACAATCCTAGAACAATTCTAGCTTATCACAATTCTCTATTGCACTTTTCACAATTCTAGAACAATTCTAGTTTCTCACAATTCTCTATTGCACTTTTCACAATTCTAGAACAATTCTAGCTTATCACAATTCTCTATTGCACTTTTCACAATCCTAGAACAATTCTAGCTTATCACAATTCTCTATTGCACTTTTCACAATTCTAGAACAATTCTAGTTTCTCACAATTCTCTATTGCACTTTTCACAATCCTAGAACAATTCTAGCTTATCACAATTCTCTATTGCACTTTTCACAATTCTAGACCAATTCTTGTTTCTTACAATTCTCTATTGTACTTTTCACAATTCTAGAACAATTCTAGCTTATCACAATTCTCTATTGCACTTTTCACAATTCTAGAACAATTCTAGTTTCACAGGTGCACATAAGCAGTCATGTCCAGTAACATTGTCTCAATAACAATGGCAGGTGGGTGTGTTGGTTTTTCACCCACTAATTTAAAAGCATAGTCCTTCAATAGAAAGCATAGGGCAAAGCCTCTTCCCAGGCCACCATATGGCAAGTGGCGACGGGAGAAGCAAGCAGGCCCATTGTCCATTTACAGTCTTCATATTGCGTATCACCCAAAACAGTCCATTTCAGCTGCAACACTGGAACTGTGTCTGGTGTCTCTGGTGTCACGGTCAGGAGGGGCATCGCTGCCATCAGCGTCTGAAGGGCTGCAGACATCTGGCTGGTCCCTCTGGACTGTTGTCTGGTCCTTCTCTTGGATCCCCAGGTTACAAATGTCTCTGGTGGGGATGAACTCTGCTGCTGGATCTGCACCTAGGAAGGAATGTCCCCGGGGCCCAACTTGGGCCTTTCCAAATGCCATCCAGGCCTTTCCACATCACAGTGGAAACAAAGTTGTTGTCAAAAAGATCAAAAGTCAGACAAAAGTCAGTCTGTCACTTAGCTGCACTTTCTGTGTATGCCCGAAGTGCATTGCTAAGGTAAAATGCAAAGAATTTAAAAATGTAAAACCAAAATAGATTAAAAATATAAAACCAAAATAACTTTAAAATGTAAAATCAAAATACTTTGAAGATGTAAAATCAAAAATGTTTAAAAATGTAAAATCAAAATTTAAAATTGTAAGCAATCACATATCCCAAAATTCCCTTCTCTTGTTTAGAAGAGAAGATCTTGGGGATAGTCTGTGCAGTAATGACTTTACTAACACTCGGCTATATCCCTGAATTCTTTTGCCTAAAATTCAAAGTTTGAGTTTCTGATACCGAATTGTACTCCAGGAGTGTGAATCAATAAATCTGATATTACTTTTCCTCCTGGGTCAAAGATCACACACTGTCTATTTATTCTAGTGATTAAAACAACAATTTTCCAACCCATTCTAGACATAGACACTGTTTTATAAGTACCCGTGGGGGGTTGGGAAATCAAGCTCACCTGTGGAAGTGGAAAATCCACGAGGTAAGAAAAGAGGAGTTCCAACTCTCCAAAGACGATCCTAGCAGTTTTACAAGTATAAAACTCCACTCTCTCTAGCTGCAAGATCTTGTCCCAGTAAGGTTTCTTAGAAATTAACTGAGCTGTATTTTTAAAACTTTTCTGATTATAGTCAATACCCCACAATTCCTTTTTGCCTTGGGGCATAAAGCCCTCTCCAGTCCTTTGAAATGAAGACACAGGAGTTTTGAATGGATTAATGGGCAGTGCTGATGATATTATAGTCCTTCCTTTTCCTCCTCCCCCTTCTCCCTTGGCCCAAGAAGGTGAGGCAGAGGGAAGAAGAATTGGAAAATTCCCCAAAGGCTGATTTAAAATCAAACCTGAGCTTTGCACATAAAAAGAACTAAACTTCTTCTCAACGAAAGAGTAATGGATAAATTCCTTAAAACAACAATGCAGGAGGTAAACCAACAAAACGCTAAGAATTTCTACAACTGAAGTCCATGTGATTCGTTTATTTCCTTCCTTAGTTTCTGCCACTGGTTTGAACTCTTCCTGTTCTATCTGTATTAACCTAGCTTTTTCTTCTTTCTCTAGCTCAATCTGTAGTTTAACCTGCAATTCCAGCAACTCTTGCTGTGGCATTTCGTACTCTATACTGTCATACAATCGCATTAGCTCTAGGTTGCTCCCTCTCCTAGCTCTATTTACTGGGTGTGGGGATAGCCTTTGTGGAGCTTGATTACAAGCTTCCTGCTGTTCTTCAGTGGTGATCTTTGTTAAAAGATCTTCCATCTGGCTCTTTAACCTCTTGATATAAGCATTATGTTCAGCTGTGTCCTTGAGTCTGATCCCAGATTTACCTGGGTCCATATTGCTTCTCTGTCTTCCCTCTTAAGTGGCGTTTCTACCGGATCTTTCAGAATCTTAATTCTGAATATTAAATATTTTCAAAACCTGATAATTCCTGATGCGTCCACCACGTTGGGCGCCATTTGTAACGTGCTCTCCTGGCAGTTACAATTACTAGTCTGTCCTAGACCCACCAGAGTACCTTTGACCACTGTCCTTTGCAGTGTGAACTCTACCCGGCTCGCCTCCTCTGAGGCCTTCAAAGGTCTCTGGCCACAATCTCTTGAATCTATAGCTTAGTAACCGGTAGCGCACTCAAGAACAACCACGTGTAATCTTAAAAGCCTTTATTATACCTACTCACATAATGCCCTAACTGATGCCCTGACTTGTTGGTTCCCGAGTGAACACCTGGTCAGAAGACCCATGTGTTCACTACCAAAATCCTTACCTCTTTCGCCTACCCATCTTGGCTTGGCCACCCAGCTAGGGAGCCAGGGTGAACAGCAGGAGGTTAAAGAGAGCGGTTGCTGCCTGCAGTGGGCTTATATAGGGCCTGTGAGGTCACACACACAGCCAATCAGCGAGAGAGTCACCCATTACGAAGCTATCTCAATATGGCCAGGATCCCGCCCAAGGGCAGTCCTAATATCCACAGAAATTATTTCTGGGCCTCAATCCCGATGCACTGTGTCCGCCCATTTAAAGGGCCCTTACAGTGGGGGAATGGGGTCTGGTTTGTATTTGCTAGGTGCTTTAAGAGAGACAGTAATAAACAATAGATATAATATACAACACTGCAGTGTTATAACAAATGTTATAATAACACAAAATACATAAATGCATTTTGGAGTAGGGTGGGATCTGGACCTGTGATGTCACTGATTGCAGGGACTCCAAAATGCATTTATGTATTCCCAGTGAGAAATCTCCCTTCATCAGGATAGATCTGCATGGTTTTGCAATTCATAAAGAATGTCCTGGAATACTGAGATTTTAAGCCTTTAGGTAGCAGAGATGAATGAGACCAGATGAAGTTTACCATTTCTGGCTTGCCAGGTCAAGCACATGTTGGGAGCTGAGATGCTTCCCATGTGTGCTTGGGCCTCTCCCTGAGGGACTAGAATTAGTGGTCCTCAAACTTTTTAAATAGGGGCCCAGTTCACTGTCCCTCAGACTGTGGGAGGGCCGGACTAGAGTAAAAACAAAAGTTCACACTCTGTCTCCGCCCTTCAGCCCATTTGCCAAAATCCGGTGGGCACATAAACATCCTCAGGGGCCGCATCTGGGCCGAGGGCCTTAGTTTGACAACCCCTGAATGTTTTCTCTTTTTACCTGGAAATGTTTCTGATTAGTTAATTTGGGGGAGGGGGTCTAGCACCCACCCTACACAGAGCTGAGACTTGAACCCAGGTGTTCTTGATTCCAATTGGTTGTATTCACTATGCCAGTCTGCTTCTTTTAAATTACATTATAGACTTATAAAATAAAACAAAATGCTCTGTGAATTAAATGATCTTTATAGTCTTTTCCAAGTATTAAGATTCTATCAGTTTAAAAATAGAAGTTGAAGGCCATATGTAGAAACCACAATTGAGAAGAAAACCTTTATAACTATGCAGTTTAAATCAAAATTTTAAAAAGCCAACCATTTTTTAGTTGGGAAAAGTTTAATATCAAGTTGAGAAATTTCATTGTTTTTATTAATATTATTCTGCATCAAGTTATTGTCTTTAATGAAGAGTTGAAAAATTTTAATTATATTGTTTTCTAACTCAACAAAAATATTTAAAACACATTTAGTTTGGGTGCTTATTTTGGGCAACTTGGTGGCACAGTGGAAAGATTAATAAACTCACTTTCAAAGAGGTTTCCTCGTGTAGACGTTATCATTATGTCAGAATGGAGTTATTTGTATCATTAAAATTGAGACAAAGATATGTCTACTTCTGTGACCTCAGACAAAACAACTTTCTGGGCCTATTTCCTTGTATGTGAAATAAGGAATTAGATAATATATCCTTTAAGATCCTTCCATTTCCAAATTATTGACAAATCAAATCTAAAGAAGAAAAACATGAATCGTATTTGAAAAGATCCAAAGAGTGTTCCTTCTCAGAATTTGGTAAAAAATTTCACTTTTATTTATACGTGAATGTTATGTCATTTTAACAATATAATATGTTCATTTAATATTTTAGAAAGAAAGAGGGAGTTAGACTCAATAGTCTTTAAAGCTCCTTTGAATTCTAAGTTTATAATCTTCTACCCTCACATTTTATTTTAGTACTCTAAGGTTTTGAAAGCACTTAGTCCACTGACTAAGGCAGTACGGGTTTTATAATTCACATTTCATAGTTGAGGAATTTAGAGATATTAAACTGACCCATACCAGATCTGGGATTGGAAGCCAGGACTCCCGATTGGGCAGATAGATGGTCCAGTGACTAGAGTGCTGACCTGAAGTAAGAAAACTTATTTTTCTGACTTCAAATTGGGCCTCAGACACTCACCAGGTATGTCATCCTGGGCAAGTCACTTCACCCTGTTTGCCTCAGTTTCCTCATCTGTTAAACGTCTAAACTACATGTATACATATATTGTATTTAATTTATACTCTAACATATTTAACATGTATTGGTCAACCTGCCATCTGGGAGGGGGTGAGAAGGAGGGGAAAAAGTAGAATAAAAGGTTTGGCAATTGTCAATATTGTAAAATTGCCCATACATATATCTGGTAAATAAAAACTATTAAAATAAAAAAAAATAATATTGGGCAAATGAAAAAAAAATGTCAAAACTACTCCAGTGTTTTTGCCAAGAAAACACCAAATGATAGAATAAGAGTGAAAACAACACTCCTGAATATACACAAAGTTGATTCAAAGATATTTTAACTTTATGGAATGTGTAAATACCGAGGATCATAAAGTAAAAATCAAATCATCATAGAATTAATCCACTGAAAAATAAGTAGCAAGAAGAGTGTGGGAATGAAAAGTTTTTTTGACTTTTTGTGTATTTTTTTCCCCATTTGTCTTACTCGTTGGTACAGAAACTATCACTACTTCAAGTCCCGAGACATCAGGGACAACAACAGCCTCCTCAACAGTGACCTCTACTACCACCTCCACATCCACCTCTTCCACTACTTTAAGTCCAGAATGCCCTACAGTAAGCCTGTCAGAAAGGATCAACTGCATCCCTGATCAAACACCAACACAGGTCTGTTTTAACGTATGGTTTTATCTTTTAGACAAATTCCTTACAAACAAGATGGGACCTTAGAGATCATCTGGTCTGATTTGACCAGTTTTTTTTTAAACTGATTTGAAAGCTAAGAAATGGGGAGACATCAGTGTTCTCCTTAAATTTGCACAGTTTTGTTTTTTTCTGTATTTTAAAAATGCTGGTTGTTGGTCTTAAGACTTAATCTTCTGTCTTTAGTTTGAGGATGACTCACTTTGGTTAAATGAATGCAAAGGAGTTTCCCTTGATTCATGAGGCTGACTAGTGGCTAAAGTCAGACTGAGTCTGAGTGGGTGAAACACACTTTCCATAACATAGTCACAGTGCTTTTTCTGAATAAACCTTCCATCTGGGTGAGAAGAATTAATTATTATCTGTATGCAGATAATTCCTACATCCCCTACATATCCAGCATCCATTTCTTTCTCAAACTCAGCTAACTGCCAAGTGGGCATCCTTACCTGCATGTCCCATAGACATCTGAAACTCAACACATCCAAAACAGAACTCAAAATATCTATCTTCAAACCTGTTGTTCTTCCTTAAAGTCTTTATATCTGTCAAAAGAACCATGTTCCTTTTTCAATTCTTTATTCTTCTTTGGTTCCCCTCATTTCCTCCTGACTATTCCCCATAAATAGTTGTCAAATTGACTTGATTCTACCTCACAACATATCTCAACCCTGTTTCTTTCATATCACTACCTAGTTCTGGTCCTTATTATGGCTTGTTTTTATTATCATAACAGTTTCTAATTAGTTTGCCTTCCAGCTTCTCCCTTCTCCAATCCCATTTTCCATATTACTGTCAAATTGATATTCTTAAAGCACAGGTTTGATTATTTTATTCCTCTGTTAAAGAAGCTTCAATAACTCCCAATTATCTCTAGGACAAAATGCAGACACTTAGGTAACTGCCTATGGCTAGACCACTGGGCCCAGAATTAAGAAGACATGAATTAAATCTAGCTTTAGACATTTATTAACTGTGTGTCACAGCCTTTTTCCTTCAATTTCCTTAACTGTAAAATGTGGATAACAGTAGCACATACCTCATAGGGTTGTTGTGAGGATCAAATGAGATAATATTTGTAAAGCACTTAGCATAGTGCCTGCCACATGGTAGACACTCCTTGTAAAGGAGACCAATTAGTAGGCTATTGGGATAGTCCAGATGAGATCATTAAGAGCCTAAAGTAAGGTGGAGGCAATTGAATAGAGAGAAGATTAATATGAGGAATAATGTGGAATTAGAAACCAGATTTGTTTGGATATGTAAGGAGCAAGTAAGAATGAAGAATCTATATCTATGATTACACTGAAGTTGTAAACATGGGTATCTAGAAGGATGATAATGTTCTTTTTTTTTTTTTTTTTCCATAAGTCTTTCATAAGCAAAAGGGAAAAACCATGAGAGAGAAAAAATGGAAAAAAGAAGTGAACATAGCATGTATTGATTTACAGTCAGTCTCCTTAGATCTTTTTCTGGATGCAGATGGCATTTTCTGTCTGTTGGAATTGCTTTGGGTCACTAAACCATTTAGAAGAAACAAGCCTTTCATAGTTGATCATTGCACATTCTTGCTGTTATGTGTACAATGTATTCCTAGTTCTGCTCGTTTTGCTCAGCATCAGTTCATGTACATCTTTCCAGACCTTCCTATAATCAGCTTGTCCATCATTTTTTATAGAACAATATTACCTTCATGTACCACAGTTGTTCGGCCATTCCCCAATTGATATACATCCATTCTTTTTCCAATTCTATGTTACCACAAAAAGCTGCTGCAAACGTTTTTGTATATGTAGGTCCTTTCCCCTCCTTTATGATTTCCTTGGGATACAGACCCAGTAATGGTATTACTGGGCCAAAGGGTAGGCACAATTTTATAGACATTTGGGCATAGTTCCTGATTATTCTCCAGAATGTTGGATCATTTCACAACTCCACCAACAAAGCATTAGTGTCCTAGTTTTTCCATATCTCCTTCAACATTTGTCATTATCTTTTCCTGTCAATCTTAGTCAATCTGAGAGATGTGAAGTGGTAGGATGGTAATGTTCTTGATGGAAGCAGGGAAATTTGGAAGAAATGGGAATAGAAAAGTAAGCATTTATATAGTATTTACTATCTGACAGATAATGTGCTGAGTGTTTTACAAATATTCATTTGATTTTCATAATATCTATGTGAGGTTATTGTTGTTTAGTTTATCAGTCTTGTCTAACTCTTTGTGACCCCAAGGACCAGCAAATAAAAGTCTAGATGAGAAGGAAGGCCCTGGATTGAATCTTGGAGTACAAATATATTTAGGGGGTGTGACATGGATGATGATCTAGCAAAGCAGATTGAAAAGAAACAATCAGAGGAGAACCAAGAGAGAAAATTGTTATAAAAACGAAGAGAGGAAAGAGCATTTAGGAAAAGGTTATCAACAAGGTCAGGGACTATGAAGAATTTTAGAAGAACGGGATCAAGAAAAGACCATTTGATTTGGCAAGTAAAAGATCATTGGAGACTGGCAAGAACAATTATGTAAAAAAAGTCAATGATATTGTTTATTATGATAAATGTGTTTGTTGTTGCTGGTACTAGTAGCCTAAAAGACAAAGATGAATGTTTGCCAAGTATTCATAACAACATTGTGAAAATTCCTAAACTCCCTAAAGAATTTGAGAGCATATCCTTGGACCCAAGAAATACTCTTTGATCCAATAAGTCTAAAGGAAGTTATAAAGGAATTTTGGATGGTTGAAAAACCAAGAATGATTAACAAATAATAAAGCATGCCTTCCTCCTTTAAGCAGAGAGGTAGGGGAATATTGGCTTATAATGTTATATACTTTATCAGATAGCAGTTCATTCTTATGGCAGAATTTGTTGCTTAATTTTAATTCTTTGTTAAAGAAGTAGATTTAATGAATTGAGGCGGGGAAGAATTTCTTTCCCTCCCACCAGAAATTTCTTAAGTAAAGATAAAAGATACCAATTAAATGTATTTTAAAAGAAATTTCTCTTAGGAAGTCTAAGATCCCTCCCCCAATCAGTTTCAACATTAGAACTAGTTGTACTTCAGATATCAACCTTATTGCTTTAGTAACACTTCCCTTTTCTTTTCTTTTATTGCTGTCACATAAGGATAATAAAGTAATATTCTGTTAATACTTGATTATTTTTATTTTTCTTTAAATGAACTTTGCTATCTTTAATCATGCTTTGCCACAAATGAATTAGTATATAGCTTTGGCATTCATGCATCCCATTCGTGCTTTCCTTAGAGTATAAAACTCATTACCTTTGACATGAACATCACCATTAGAGGACTTTGATTATGATGAGAGAATAGAAGAAAATGTCAAGAGTCCATCCACCCACAAGGACAGTGTGAGAGCCATGCATTTGGAAGAGGAGTTAGAGAATTGCTTTGAAGGATGCAGAATAGGTGGCTGGGTCACCTCACAGCAAAAACTTTGTATGCTCCCAAAGCTAGGGTAGGGCTGGCTGAAGCAGGTAAGAGCTGGTAGTTAGGTGCTGCTTTCAAAAGGAAAGATTGAATGCTATAAATTGGAATGGTCCTTCCAAAAAAGGGTTTGTACAGAAGTTTTCCATTTGAAACATGAATTCCTTCTATATCTGGAGGGATAAGGATTTAGATGTGGAAAGGATCTTAGGGACCAACTTCTTAGAGATCCAACTTCCTCATTTTATCCTTACAATTGGTAATTCAGTCTTTCCTCAAAGACCTAGTGATGGGGAACTCACTACTTCCTAAGGCATTCTATTTGATTTTATATAGCTTTAATTTAATCTTATATCATTTATTAGTGCTGTTTGCTTGTTATGTTCCAAGTGGCTAGCACAATACTAGTACAAAGCTTAATGAATTTTTTTTGACTGATTGATTAGAGAACATTGTGCTAGGTGCTAGGAGGTGAAAATTAGGTAAGACAAGTGACTCTCATTGTGGAGCTAATTTCTAGGTGGATATGACACACCTACAGTGATTGAGTCAGTTCTTGCCCAGGCCTGACTTCCTCATGACTGCCTTCTACCACTATAACACAGTGGCTACCCATATGTAATCAAAGTATTTATCACATGAGTAAAGTCCTAACAAGTTATCTTATCCTGAGCTGAAATCTGTTTACCCATAATTTACTCTAGTTAGTATTAGTTCTGCCTGCTGGGGACAAATTGTGAGATTATAATTCCTTTTTCACCTGTGACATTCTGAATAGTTGGATGCAGCTCTAATGACCCCCTTGCTTCTCCCATCTTCTTATCTCTTCATTAAAAATACATACAAAGATCTTTCAGCTGATCCTTTTATGACACAATTTGCACTTCTAGAGTGTTTTCCCTTTCTCTCTCTCTCTCTCTCTCTCTCTCTCTCTGTCTCTCTCTGTCTCTCTGTCTCTGTCTCTGTCTCTCTCTCTGTCTCTCTCTGTCTCTCTCTCTGTCTCTCTCTCTCTCTCTGTCTCTCTGTCTCTGTCTCTGTCTCTCTCTCTGTCTCTGTCTCTGTCTCTCTCTCTGTCTCTCTCTCTCTCTCTGTCTCTGTCTCTGTCTCTGTCTCTCTCTCTGTCTCTGTCTCTGTCTCTCTCTCTGTCTCTCTCTGTGTCTCTGTCTGTCTCTGTCTCTCTCTGTGTCTCTCTCTCTGTGTCTCTGTGTCTCTCTCTGTCTCTCTCTTTCTCTCTCTGTCCCCCTCTCCCTCTCTTTCCCCCCTCTCTCTCTTCCCCCTTCTCTCTGTCTCTCTGTCTCTCTCTGTCTCTCTGTCTCTCTGTCTCTCTCTCTCTGTCTCTCTGTCTCTCTGTCTCTCTCTCTCTGTCTCTCTGTCTTTGTCTCTTTCTCTCTCTCTCTGTCTCTTTCTCTCTCTCTCTCTCTCTGTCTCTCTCTCTCTCTGTCTCTCTGTCTCTCTGTCTCTGTCTATCTCTGTCTCTCTGTCTCTCTCTGTCTCTCTCTGTCTCTTTCTCTCTCACATAAGTAAAAGACATTTTAAAAGAAATGCAGAAGTATAATATATTGAAAGGGGATTGTTAGTTGATGCAGTTGATAGAGTGCCCGGCTTGGAGTCAGGAACACCTGAATTGAATCTGGTCTTAGACACTATAGCTGTGCAACTCTAAGCAAGTCAAGTGACCCTGTTTGCTTTAGTTTCCTCATCTATAAAATGATTATGAATGTTTCATGATCCAGGAGAGATAAGTTACCTGTTTTTCTATTAAACTTTTCCAAGAAAAAGAGATTTCTTTCCTAATATTTTGTGGAAATGGAGAGCAACTATTCAACCTGTCTTTCACAAAAGATAGAGTCATTTTGAATACTTGGTGTACCAGTCCTCGGGTAGTTTATGATCCACATTGGTATAAAATCTACATTCTTAGATTATTGAATAATTGACAAGAGGGGATGCCTATCACAGGAAGATTGGCTAAATAAATTATATAATATGAGTGTGGTGGGATATCATCATTGTTTAAGAAATGATGTGGCGGCTGAATGGATAGAGAGGTAGACCTGGAGTCAGGAAGACCTGAGTTCAAATGCAGTCTTAGACATTTACTAGCTATGTGATCCTGGGTAAGTCATTTAATCTCTGTTTGCCTTAATCCATGGAGAAGGAAATGACAAAACATTCCAATATTCTTTTTTTTTTTTTTGTTTTGTTTCCTGAGGCTGGGGTTAAGTGACTTGCCCAGGGTCACACAGCTAGGAAGTGTTAAGTGTCTGAGACCAGATTTGAACTCGGGTCCTTCTGAATTCAAGGCTGGTGCTCTATCTACTGCACCACCTAGCTGCCCCCCCATTCCAATATTCTTATTAAGAAAACTCCATGGATAATATTGGCATGCTGTGGTCCATAAGGCATGAAGAGTTGAAAATAATTGAATGACTAAACCATGTCAACTATTAAGAAATGATGAAGGCTATGTTTTCAGAGAAACCTGGGAAGACTTGTATAAATTGATACAGAGTGAAATAGGCAGAACCAGGAGAACAATTTATACCATATTCAATATGTACAATAGCAAAAATAATGTAAAGACAAAAAACTTTGAAAGGCTTAAGAACTCTGATCAACAGAATGACCAGAGGGCTCATGATGAAATATGCTGTCTACTTCCACACAGAGAAGTGAGGAACTAGAATATGGAGAGATTTTTTTGGACATGGCCACTCCGGTATCATTATTTATTTATTTATTTAATTATTTTTTGCTTGCTTATGCACATTTGTAGAAAGAATTTTGTTTTTCTTGCTTTCTTAGTTGGAGGGTAAAGATAGGAGAGAAAGGAGAATCTTTGTGAAAATAAAATACTATTTAATTTAAAAATAGAAAAAAATTGCATTTAACAAGATTTACTTAGCTATATTGAGGAAGGATATTTAACAAGGACATGAGTTAATTGAGCTGGGTGAAGTGTCTTTTCCTGTGAATTCCTTGATATGGTAAGCCAATTTAGCATCAGAGAGGACTGGAACTCTATTTAATTCAAATTGTCAATTCAAATAATAAGACACTGATGTCCATAGTCCAAGCCTTTAAAATCTTTGGAGCTAATCAAGTTCTAAGAATGGTTTCAATATCTTTTGAGGGAAAAAACCAAACAGATGAAAGTAATTTTATCTCTTTCCACTATGCCATCTTGTATGTGCTATATACATCCATATATATATATATATATATATATATATATATATATATATATATATATATATATATATATATATATATATATATAATATATTGTGGGTTATCTTCAATAGTAAATATGTAATATGTAATTAACCCCTTATTTAGTTTCTTTATGCTAGTTACATTTATCCTCTAACTCTTCATAAGCAGTATGCAAACTGTGTAACAGCCAACAAATGGGAGCCTCTTCTCCCTCCTATGACTGGTTGATAATTTAAAGAATTTTGCACAAATGATTAAGTACTTATTTTGCTATAAAAACATAATTTTTAAAATTCAAGCAATAGTTTCATTAAATAAGAATTCCTCATTAATTTAATTGAAAATTCTTTATGAAACAAGATTGAACTTTTTTTTCACTTAGTCTTAAATTGATATTTTCTCTCATTTCAAATGTATTAAATATGTTCTTAAATTTGTCTTAAATTTAATTTCTATTTTACCGAAGTTTATTCAGACAATTCATACCTCTGCTCATCTCATCTAATAATGATTTTAATATAAATGTGGCTTAATCTTTCCAAAATATCTCAGTGCTTGTACTTTTTCATCTTCTACATCTGCAAGAGAAAAAGATTGGACAAGAAATTTTATTAGATTTCTTTCCCATTTTCTATATAAACTAGAGTCGAATAGTCAAACATGTACTCACTATTATTTTAATACTATACTGAAGATTCATTTCTTTATTATGTGAAGTGTATATATATGAATACATATGTATATGTACACATATTTATACATATGTATATATATACACACACACATGCATGTTTACTCCTCTTCCATTTTGAACCTTTAAAGATATTTTGAACTGACAAAACAGTTCTCAAATATAATCTCTTAACCCAGTTCTGCGTTGCTTCCATATAATATTGGTTACAGCATATGGTCAGAGAAATCCATTTGTTTTAATGTTAGCCTGAGCCAAATATCATTAGCAATATAATTTTCTTTCTTAGAAAAAAACAAATCAAAAAATCATGTGAGACAAAGGGAAGTATAAAATGATAGATGATCTGACATTTTGTGTTATTTGTTTCATTACTCCTTTGAATTGCTACCATATTTCTCAAGAATACTCATAATTGTAATCCATCCAAGATTCTATGTTTGAAAAGTGCTTTGGGATAGGAGGTGAGTAATATTAGAGTCCACTATTGACACTTAGTTGGACATAATTCTTTTTGTTCCAGGCCACATGTCACCAACGTGGTTGTTGCTGGAGCCCTCAGGGACCAATGACTACTCCCTGGTGCTACTTCTCCAAGAAGTATGGCTATCAGGTAGTGGGTAGTAGTAACACCAGTGCAGGTAAGTAAAAGAGAAGAGAAGAATCTATAATAATCCTGAGGGTGGACTCAGAAACCATTCTGCAGATAGAATTGCAAGCATGCATTGTGTCTCCCTGCATTGTCATATTTACCATGGAAATTAGCTGGAACTTCTCATGGGTAAGGGTTTTGATTCTTAAGGACACAATATTGGAGGCACGATTTCAACTTTAAAGAAAAACCTAATAGAAATCAAGCATGTGCTTTTATGAACTATGAAATATTATAGAAATGCAAGGTCATTTCTTTATTATTGATAATGGCAAAAACTAAGCAGAACCATTCCTATCCCTAAAGCAAGGCAGGATGGAAGAGACAGAAGGAACACAAATGGACCCTAATCTCTGGAAATACTTGGTATAATTGCTGCTTTCAGGAATTGTTGTCTTGAAGTTAACTTGTAGTCTGCATTAGAGACTTTGCATCATAGATATAGAAGGGACATTAAAAAGTTGTCTACTCCTCTCTCCATCATTTTACAATTGATGTAATTTTCCTAAGATTACATAGGTTGTATATGAAAGAGTCAAAATTGGAGCCCTCTGTTTCCAAATCCAGTTCATTTTCTACTTTATCAAACTGCCTCTCTTAAATATGGGACAAAGCATATAAGCAGATCAAAGGGAGGAAAATTCAGAGTGAATCTATAAGTGCTGAGAAAACATGTACTAAAGTATAGGAGCATGGATTGGATACAGAAGATTTATCACCATTTTCCAAGTTCTGACTCAGTAGTAGTATGCTTATATGACAGTATTTATCCATCTCTTTCCCATTTCTTTTGAAAAACAGACCTCCCTTCTTCCCTCCCTCCCTTCTCTCCCTCTCCCAGTGTTCCCCTTCACATTTTGAGTATTTATGTTGGAGAGGTGTGATAGTCACCCAGGGCATGTCACCTCTTTCTGTTTTCTCCCCATTAGGATTCACAGCCCAGTTAAGCCGACTCTCTACAGCTTCGATGTTTGGAGATGATATCGCCAATGTCATCCTTGAAGCAGAATACCAGACATCCAATCGTTTCCATTTCAAGGTTTTTGATTTTGTTATTGTTGTTGTTGTTCATCTAAATGAAGGTGAAAATGTCCCTGGGAGATTTAAGGATTAATTATAGTGATATGATCAATAGGATCTTGAGGCTGGATGGGCCCTTAGAAATCATCTAATCCCACCCCTCAATTTAGAAATAACAGGCCTGCAGATTAAATGATTTGTCTTAGCCCACACAGTTATTGAGAATTCAGCTTGACTCACAATCTAGCTATCATGATGTTATTATTCTGTAAAATATAAACAAGATCATGGAATTTTTTTTTTCAATTAATAATATCAGCAACTCCACAATCAGGAGATAAACTCATATCTCCCCATGTTTGCTAAGTGAGATGTGAGTGACTGATCCTGTGCCCTTTGTGCCAAGTGAACTGTTTTAGGGAGAAATCAACTGGGAAGTTGAGTTCTAAAAGTGTCAGATAGTCCTTTCACATAGTGGGTCTGGACCTGTGATTTTAGTAGTTTAGGGAACTCTCAGTGAGGAAAATGTTTCTGCCAATGCTGATCAACAATTCTTATGTAAGTGATAGTTTTAGAGGGTTGCTTAAAGACACTGTGATCTTCCTTACTGAACCTAGTTCTCTCACCACTGCTCTGTACTTTCTCTTGTATCTGTTGAAATGAAAAGCTATCTTTATAGAATCATAGTGTTGATTTGTGAATAATAACTTTCATTTTCATGAGAGAAATTTGTTTTAAATAAAAAGTAGTTATAGAATTTTAGAAGCCATCTGATTCAAATTTTGTTTGAAAAGGCATATATCATTTAACATATCTTCTCTTAAAGATCTCTGGTGAAGTCCTCTTGAGACAACATAATCCATTTTCTATGTCTTTAAATATTAGGATATTTGTATTTGGAATGAGCTTCAAATTGCTTCTAAAAAAATCAAAGACAAAAACAACCCTCCCTCTAGAGTTGTATTTTCTGACTGTATTTCATTTTCATTCTTCTTTGTTCATTCCTTTGGATAGATCCGAGATCCCAATGATGCCAGATATGAGGTCCCTCATGAACATGTCCTGCCATTTACTGGGAATGCAGCTAATAATTTGAACTATCATGTGAACATTGAAAAGGAGTCATTTAGCATCAAAGTTATCCGGAAAAGCAACAATCGTGTTTTGTAAGTTCTGTAAGCCTGTGTAATGATTGGGACATTGGAGAATACAAGTAGGGGACTCTAAACATTTGCGCATGATCTGATTAGTTGTTAGGTTAGGAATACATATAACAACATTATGTCAAGGTTCCTGAATATAAGGTTTTTTAGTTTTTATCTTTATTTTCTCCTTTATTTATTCTTTCCTTTTCTTTTTCTCTTCCCCAGTACTCTTTCTCATTTAGTTACTAAGTAGGGTCTGTACCTTTGTTTTGATTAAAAGATACTGATCTTGGAATTGAGAAAACAATGTCTGATAAGTTTTTTTGTCCTTTAAGAATCTGAATGTGAGATGGGTTGCATTATCATATCTCAGGGATGACTTGATAGAGGATAGAATATATTCTCAGGAGGGGGAGTTGAATTGGTGTAACATATCTCCCCTATACTAACTTACATGTCATCTACCAACATTACAACATATATTGTAAAACACTATATTGGGGTCTTGAGACAGGTGCAAATGAAGAAAGAGATTGTCCCTGCATTATGGACATTCTTGGCTATACATACATACATATATATATATATATATATATATATATATATACACTTATTATACAAAAAATTCTGGGAGCAAACAAAGGGAAATAAGTCTCATCCTTTCAGAAAGACCTCTTGATTAGATAGGCATTGAAAGAAGGAGAAAATATGGATTTATGGAGGGCAAATAGGCAAAGAAAAAAACAAGTGATAAGGAGGTGGAAATGGGGAGGGAGAAATAGATAATGTCTTTTCAAGAATAGAGGAACTATGTGGGGAGTAATAAGAGATTTCAATATGCTTCCTTCAGAAGTAGACAAATGTATAAAAACATTAAAGATATGAATAGAATATTAGAAAAATTACATATGCTAAACCTACGGAGATTACTAAAAGGAAATTGCAAGGAGTATACACATTTTCATTTCCATATGGCACTTCTATGAAAATTGCCCTGATAGAAAGGCAGAAATACTGGATACATTTTTTGTTGATCACAAATAATTAAATTATAATTAATAAAGGAAATTTGAAGAATAGATTCAAGCTTAAGCAGAAACCAACTAAAGAATGAGTGATCAGACAATGATGGACAGAATCAGCTACACCTAGAGAAAGAACACTGGGAAATGAATGTGGACTACTTGCATTTTTGTTTTTCTTCCCAGGTTATCTTTACCTTCTGAATCCAATTTTTCTTGTGCAATGAGAGAACTGTGTGGATCTGTACACATATATTGTATTTAAGATATACTTTAACATGTTTAACATGTATGAGTTGGAACAGAAGTGAGTGCAAGGGACAATGTTGAAAAATTACCCATGTATATGTTCTGTCAATAACAATCTATAATTTAAAAAAAAAAAAAGAAAGTGATCAGAGAATAATGAGAAATATGGTTGATGAGATGGGAGACTAGAGAGAATGAGGAAGAGAATTGGTGGTAAAGGTTAGAATAAGAAATAAGAATTCGAAATGATGGGCAATCGATCACTACTATTTCTTAAGCAGAGGTGCTTCAATCCTATTTTTAATTATTTAAATAAAATAATAATAATAATAAAAATAAAATTTAAAATCAGATTTTATTTATTATTTAATTTGTTTAATTTAATTTATCAGATTTTATTTAATTTAGAAAAAATTTAGAAAAAAATTAGGAAAAAAATGTTACTATAGAGATAGGAAACAATATCTGGGGCTAAACAGTCATATGTGTGAAGTGTGATAATGATTGAATGGGACTGAAAGACCATGAATAGATGGCAAAGAGCAATGTCCATGGCTTGGGAATTGTCTAGAGAAAAATTGTTAGCTTGGCAAAGACTTATTACAAAATAAGGATTCTTTAGTCAGTGTAAAAGTTTTCTCATGCAAAAGTGATCTTTGCCTCTTACCTTTCTATATTACCCTTGGATGTGTTAGGCAGTTAATAACTATTATCTGGTCCAATATAATCTCTCTCTCTTCTTCATCTGTGTCCAGATTTGACACTAGTATTGGGCCTCTCCTGTTTGCTCAACAATACCTGCAGCTCTCTATCAAGCTACCCAGTGCTAATGTGTATGGCCTAGGGGAGCATGTTCATCAAGAGTACCGTCATGATATGGCTTGGAAGACTTGGCCTATCTTCTCTCGGGACAATACTCCTAATGATGTAAGACTTCAGAAAACATTTTTCTGTACCCAGTCTCATAATGTTGCAGAATCACAACGTTTCATAATTCGTCCTGTTTAACATAACTGATTTAAGGCTCATTCCTAGCATTTCTTTGACAAGTTGTTAGTCTTATCCCATCAAACCCCCGAATCAGCCTTTAGTATTTATCTTGTCTTTCCTTTGCCTTTGTCAATTATAGGGAAAATGAGATGAACATATTTGGAATGCTGGACTCTTCAGAATGTGGCAATTATGTATATTGTATTGCCAACAATACATGAAATTACCACTCATTCAACCTGTCAGTTAAAAAGACTACTAGCTTAAACATTGGCTGCAAATATATACTTTTTCTGAGAGGAAAGGATGGAAGTGGTAGTAAGAATATAGCAGAACTTATTCAGACTGGTATGGACTAATAAAAATAATAATTAGCATTTATATAATGTTTAAGGTTTACAAGGCACTTTAGAAATATTATTTTATTTTATCTTCATAACAACCTTAGGAAGGTGGCGATACTATTATCCCCATTTTATAGATGAGAAAACTGAGACTGCCCAGGATCTCATAATCAAATGTATATAAGAGGAGAATCATGAGCCCTTCTCTTCCTGGCTTTGAGGCTGACTATTATGCTATATTGCTTCCCATTACTGTTGTAGTTGGCTCATTCCTAAATGAAAATTTGAGACTATTTGGATGACAAATTTTGTTTTTTTCTTTTGGGAAGCATCTTGCATTTCATCTACAAAGGAAACTCCTGATATGACAACTCCCTCTACTGGTACAGATCAAACTAAATTTATCTGAAAATTATAGCCTTAGAAATCCTCTTGGGCTACTACTGAGATGGTGAGGTAGTTTCCTTAGAGTCAGACAATAGAGGCAAATAGCTGACGTAGTATAGAGAGGACCAGACTTAATGTCAGGAAGATCAATAAAATGGATTCTGCTTCAAATACATATGAATTGTGTGAATTATTCAATTATTCATCCTGTAAAATGGGGACAATAATAGCACCTACCTTCCAGAATTATTGTGAAGACCAAATGTATTCAGATGTAAATTACTTTGTAAATCTTGAGGTTTCATATAAATGTTGTTGTTATTATTATTATTGCATTTCAGGGGTAGGATTTGAAGCTGCCTCTTTCTAATTCCAAGGTACACTTGCCAGCAACTCTACCATGCTGCTTCTTTCATATATTAATAAACCCTTAATTTTGACCCTACACATTTATCTAATTCATTTGAAGGATGAATCTCCTTTGACATTAGCTCCTCCATCCAGCAGCTATGTTTATCATGCAAATGTTCTAAACTGACTGAGCCAAACACTCACTGTAGTATGTAGTCTGATGCATTGTGACTTATTGCTGTTTTGCATTTCTTTTCCCAGGGCATGACTAATTTGTATGGAGCGCAGACATTTTTCTTGTGCCTTGAAGATACAAGTGGATTATCCTTTGGAGTTTTTCTGATGAACAGTAACGCCATGGGTAAAAGACTGGATATTCTTAAAAGAAAAGCATTTTAAGTCTAATTCTCCCAGTGAGTTAAAGAGGATGCTTGCCTTTAAGAATCCCTGAAGCATCATCTTCAAATACTCTGCCAGGTTGTGTCATTTGCAGTATGATCTGATGATCCAGCCAGGCTTTAGCTTTGGTTAGTTAAGACCTTTGTCTAATTGAGAGTTCCCAGGATGATTTCACTCAGAAAAATTGTTCAAATACTAGTAGCCTTGAGGTTTTCACTATTCACTGCTGCAGTTGTCTTTTTTGTTAAAATCCATAGAGATAACTCCATAAGATGTATCACCACTTGTCTCTGCATTATCTTCTATGATGTGGTAGGGAATCTAAACTCCTAGGTAAGTTTGGATTTGCATAGTAGGTCAATATGAGCTGTGCTCCAGTCAGTAGGGTCAGAAGCAGTAATAAGAGTCTAGGCAGAGATCAATGTCAGTTTGTCTAAGATCATGAGAATTCAGGCTGTTAGAGGGGGACAAGGTCAGAATCCGAGTTAGTCAACCAGAGAGGTTGTGAATTTATTTGAACTTTTGCTTCAAGGAAGCTTTTTGATGTTTTTTATCTATCTAGTCAATAAATCTAAAATTTGACTTCACTTTACTGGATGAGCCCTACCCATGCTTATTTTCAAGGGATGCTGGTCATTTATAACAATTACTGTGACAGGAAATCACCTAAATTAGTTTTTGTCCTCCATGTCTAAAGTCAGCACCATTTTCTCTCCAAGAGTTTGGTTGGCTTAAATAAAATCATAATGAGCAGTAATTGTATCTGGGGAGTATCTCTTTATCTCTTTATCTATCCTTACATTTACTCATTTATTCATCAATTCCTTCCTTCATTTACTTATTCATTCATATCCATATTTATTATGGATTAAATAAAGTTTTATTTATCCTTTTTTTTTTTTTTTTTTCATTTATCTATCTATCACCTGTCTATATATGTATCTATCCATCATCTCCCTATTTATTTGGTGGGGAATGGTTGGCCTGCCAGGAGAGACTTTTAGTTCCCCAGAAATTTTAGTTTTTATCCCTATAGAGTTTGGGTAAGAAAGACCAGGAGAGATTCACCTTGCTGATGGAATCTTGTAGACTGACATGTAGGAGAAATGAGTATTGCCATAGGAGGAAGTTTACAACCTTATGTAGACATTCTGATTGTCGCATTCATCCTCCAAGGGTCATGGTCATTGGCCCTAACACTCATACTTTGTTTGATATATCTCCTACTGATATCATGCATTGAGATTCCAGGCGCCATATCTTGTCATAAACATTTTTCTTTATTCAGTTGTATCCCAATGCAAAGATAAGAGAACATTGTTTCGAATGATGACCTATTCAGTTATTTCCTGGTATAAATACAACATTAATTTGTCCATTATTTGCATGATTGTAATTCTTACTTTATTTATTCTAATTTCTTCTAGAGGTTGCCCTTCAACCTGCCCCAGCAATCACTTACCGAATCATCGGGGGTGTTCTGGACTTTTATGTCTTCTTAGGGAATACTCCAGAAGAGGTTGTTCGGGAATACCTTGAGGTATACGGAAAAATGCTTAATTGGATTGAAAGCTAGAAGGGACTTTAGATATAACTGAAATTCAAGCCATTCTTCTTAGAGATGAGGAGACTGCGGTTGGGACAGATGAAATGATTTTTTCCAGAGGTCACTTGCAATAAGTAGAAGTGCCAAAATAGTAACATCAGTTTAATAAATTTTACTCAGGAATGTAGCATATGGAAATTTGCTAGTGCAGAATTCATCACTTGGTATAATTTGTTGGAAAGAAAACTCGATTTTGATTCATAAAACCAGACATTGAGTCCCTAGATTGGCATTTACTAATGGGATGACCTTGGTCTAATCATTTTTTTTTACCTTGGTCTTTATTTTCCTTATCTATAAAAGAAGAATGTTTACATTACCTGCTTCACCGAGTTATTGTTTGAAAAGCACCACAGACATGAACTATTGCTATCATTTGTTATTAGCAGGAGGTTGACTACAAATTTTGCAGACTCTCTGGCTGTTTCTTCCAGTAAATGTGCCCTTTCTTTTTTGTTTTCTCCTGTTGCATTTTGAAACTTTGAAGATTTTATGTCTTTTAATTTCTCTCTTTGAAACTACCTATTCCATATCTGGAAAGCAACAATTTTCATCAAATACAAAAAGACAAGTTATATATAGAACAATTGAAATGAAGGGTATAACGGAAAGGAATTTACTAGAAACAGATGAGATTTTTCATTTTAAGGCTGTGTTCAATGAAGTTGATATTATACTTTTAAAAAATATCTTTTAAATTGTGGCACCAGTTGTACACACACACACAGACACAGACACACACACATAAAGTTTCCTTTTCAATATGGCATTTTCAGGGTCTGCTGAATTTTAAAATGGAACATTTCTTGCAGCCAACTTGAAACAAAAAGAGAGAAATGCATTTACATTTCTAGTTGTGACATGCTAATGAACAGGAAAATAGAATTTAATATACAAAACTGCACTTTAGAGCAAGTAATCCAATATATGAAAAACATCTTTTCTATAAAGGAAAATATTCATGTAGAGAGATTTAATGAAGCATCATTATGGATAATTGTTACCTTAAAGTTAAGGTCATTTGCCTATTTACATACTGTATTGTTTTTTTTTTTAGTCAAATTTTCCCTAGGATGTTTGAAAGGTTGAAATTTAGAAGGTCAGATCTTTCGTCCTGAAAACCTGAGGCAAATCAAGCTTTCTTAGACCCTCAGGAAAAGACATAGCACAAGTTCTGAACTTTTTTTTCTTCTCTTGTAGTCTGAATTTCTTCTCTGTTTATTTTACTTGATGATGAGCCTAAAAAAAGCAAATTTATGAGAAAGGAATATGAGAGACCATGAGACTTAGCTGCATTAGATAAACCATAGTTTGGTGGGAGGAGAGTTGACTCCATGGGTATATATTACTGTCTGTATATATATATTATGTATGTTTGTTTAACAGAGTGTTCATTGGTAGAGACTGTACGATTTAATTCTTTCACCAAATTGATTGTAATAAATGACACCATTCAATTTTTAAAAGGGAAAAATGAATTAGCAAAAAGTGTTTTATTGCTTGTTAACCTTTTCTATTGGATTTTGCCTCATTATAGAAATGACAAATGTAGAAACCTGACAAAAGAGATTTTTTTATTTTGTGTAGGAGAGGGGATAGTATCAGTTGGGAAGCCCTCACACTCTTAAAGTTATGTTGGTAGTTATGCAATTTGAAATAAATAGTCCAGATCAAGTTTTTTTCAAATATTCCATTGAGTAAAAGGCTAATTACAATAGTGTTAATTTATAAGTAAGTGATTCTGATTTTTAAAATGTTTACTGTGTACTTAGCATTGTACTAGGTACCATGAGGAGACTAGAGAAAGAGGCGATCTTTGTGTTCAAGCACCTGACAGTCCTTTTTGGAAACAATTAGCAAATCCTACAAGACAGCATTGAGAAGGGGATCTACTCTGATTAGAATAGAATAGTTACAAAATGTTTATTCTGCCTCATTTCTCTAATTCTCACCTTTAGCTTATTGGAAGGCCATTCTTACCATCTTATTGGTCTCTTGGATTTCATCTCAGTCGTTGGGTGTATGGAGGTTTGGATGGAATGAAGAAAGTTGTGGAGAGAAACCGAGCTGCTCAGCTTCCTTGTGTAAGAGGGACTTTTCTTTTAAACATACTGAATTTGGTCTTTGTTTTTTTTTTTTTTTTTTTTTTTTAATTACTAATAATACAGGTAAGACAGATAATTATATGAATATATATTAATCTAATTAATATCTAATGGATAATTAGAAAATTAATCTATTCTCCTGAATTTTTGAAATACGGTTTTTGTGTTTTCAGAGTATTTTACCCTAGTATTTTTTCATAATGTCATTGTTCTTAAAATTAATGAGCAGATTAATGAATATAATTTTTATTATTTAATTTAAACCATCAACTCTTTCTAGGAAGGTAGAATGTAAAGTGTTCTGTTCTCTGAAAACTTTGTATAATTATTTCCTATGATAATGAGTTTATACACATTTGACACATGGACAAAAAGGATAGCATAATTGACAGAGTTGGACATTAACGCCAACTGTCTCATTTCACAGAGGCCCAGAGAGTTGAAGGACCTTGCCCAAGGTCACCTAGGCAGTGAATGGCAGAGCTGGGCTTTGAACCCATGCCTTCTGATTTTTAAATCCTTTTCTTCACTGCCTCTTCATACAATTATTCAAAGTTCACAAATCAAATAGTTTAAAAATCAGATTATTTTTATGTGGCTCTTTTGGGTTTTATATGGTTTATATATATGCTAATCACATAGATACAGGGTTCTGTGAAAATCAAGAAACTGGATTAAAAAATAGAATTGTTTTAGCTTTTATGCATTGGGAGATGGGGTGAAATGCAGCAAAGAGTGGTTGGTCTTGTTCTGTTAGCGCCAACACAGATGAAATAAATAGAATACGGCTTGGAGACTCATTTATCTAACCTTGGAAGGGAGTATACCTTTGGGAATTCAAAGTGATTATAATGCAAAGTTTGGGGCTATTAAGCTTTGGAAGGTGTTTTGCTGCTCTGCTTGAAAGTGGTTATTTCTGATGCTCTGGGAGTTCACAACTATGATAAAGATGCTAAAAAGCTGACTGTACTGTTTTTTTGTCCTATTTCCTAAATTTGCTGCTTCACAAAGGGAGGGCTACATAATCCTACTTTCCTATTCTATACATCACCTTTCAGGCTGAGTCAGAGCAATTAGGCTCTCTCAACTTACTATTTCCCTTTTTCTATGGGGAGAGAAAACAAAATTTTTGTTGTTTATTCGTGTCTGACTCTTCATGACCCCATTTGTGGTGTTCTTAGCAAAGATTCTGGAGTGGTTCGCCATTTCCTTTTCCAACTCATTTTACTTGCCCAAGGTCAAACAATTAGTAAGTGTCTGAGACCATATTTGAACTCAAGATTAGGCTTCCTTTCTCCAGGTCACTGAGTTATCCACCATCTAGCTGCCCAAAATAAAATTACTTTGATTTAATACTTATTCTTCTCTTCCAACTGTAATGCTAGAGCAGCTGAGGCAAGATAGAGATTAGAAAGTATTTAATAATTTATTTGAAAGGGACCAAATAGATCTATGGTTTGGTCCCAGGGCTGAATGAGACTATCGTCTCCAAGAATCCAGCAAACAATGTGGGTTCTCAATGACCTATATACCCATGCTCAAACTCAGGGGGTAGATTGAGGCACGGGCAGAGTCAGGGTGCTGAGAGCAGGAGCTCTGACAGGGTGGGGGAAGCCATTGGAAAGGGGTCTGACATAATAGGGGGAGACACCCCGGAGATGGAGAGAGGCATCTTGGTAAGATCGTATCTGACATTTCCATAGCTTGGGATGGGGAGAGGCATTCTGATATTCTAAAACATAAGATCTTTTATCCTTATCAAATATTCTGATAAAGAGGGAGGGGTGGCTTTACAGGATTGTAAAACATTGCAGAACAATTAGGGAAACTGAGTCAGGATAATTAGGGAAACTGAGTCAGGACAATAAAAGAAAACTGGCATAACACAACTCCTGAACTTGGAAAAGAAAAGTCTATGTTTTAAGAAAAATAATATATGACAAGATGAAAATGGATTTGAAAGCAAAATTTGTATATCTACTCATGGCTGATCTGAAACTGATCTTGTATTTGCTTTTTTGCTGCCAATTTAATAAAAGCCATTCATGCTGTTATTAGCATATCTTAAAAAAATTGTATTAAGATAAACCTTAGTAGTATGGTTGAGTGGAAAGCACTTGGTTTAAGAATAAGAAGACCTGAGTTCTGCTGCTTAGTAGCTGTTTCACCTTGGACAGTCACTTCTTCATCTATTAAGAGTTTCTATGATTAGTAGAATTACAAAGGTCACTTCTTTTAATTTTTTGTGATTCTGAGTGATCAGTGTATGTTTGTGCATTGAAATAATTGATTCTCACTTATCTGTGTATGGATTGTCCACAACCAGTCTTTTAACACAGCCCTCCCTCACTTCAGTTCAATTCACATAGCATCACTTCCCTGATGTCATGTCCTCTTTGAGAACAAAGGATAAAAAACAAGAACAAACCTGAGTTTTTGCAATTCTTTGCAATCCCAACATGTCTTTAGAATTGTCTTTAGTATTAGTTTTGTCTGACACCTAGCAATCAGTATATGTTTAAGGGGGATGTGGTAATTTCAGAATTAGTTTAAGGAAATTAAGAATGTAAATCTGAAACAAGGGGGAAAAAAGAAAACTTAAATTAAGGTCCAAAACAATATATAAATTACTTTTGAATTGTCTACAGTATCTAATTATCTGCTTCATTGCTTCCTGTAATAGCCTGAATACTTGACAGCTGATTGTGTATTTAAAAATCCTTGAATATTAAGAGTTGGAAGTTCACTGAGAGATCTAGTAAAAACTTATTCATTTTACAAATGAGGAAGTGATCCTCAGAAAAGGGTAAAATGATGATACAAGGTTGATTAACTAGTTATCTAAACCAGAACTCAGATTTCCTAATTTTTTCCCCAGAGGTGTTTTTTTTGTTTTTTTGTTTTTGTTTTTGTTTTTTAATTTGGCATTAGGAATGATATAATATAGTCAGGTGGTACAATGGATAGAGTGCTAGACTCAGACTAAGGAAGATTTTAACTGTACAACTCAGTTAACTCTGCCTAGGGATTGATGATTCTCTGATAAGGAAATGACAGACTACTCCAGTACTTTTGCTAAGAAAATCCCATGGACAGAGGTCCAGAAGACCATGAAGAGTCAAATGTGGCTGAATGACTGAATACCATGCTGAAGATGCAGGGAATGTTAATCAACAGAAATTGCCAGCTGTTTGGGAGAGTGACTGAAATATAATTGAGATTTAAACATGATTTTCCATTGAAAGAATAGGATTTGTAGTTGGCATATAGTGGCCAAATTTGCAAAGCCTGAGAGACAATTATATGATGAATTTGGGGCAGAAAGTTCTTCCATGAAACACTGGACAAGTCACTTAATGTCTCTTCACTTTCCTCTAAAGTAAAATCAAAATTAGCTACCTTATAGGACTATAAATGAGGAAAGCACTTTGACACATTGTAAAAGCATGTTTATTATTGTTAGTGACTGAGGAACAATATATTGGAAGTGGCAGGTGTGAGAAGAAAAAATTATTTAAAAAGATAAAGTTCAGAAAGTATAAGATAACATAGGTAGGCAAAGGATTCCTTTCTTACAGCAAATAATTATCAAACACCTATTTCATGCAAAGTATTTTGCAATGGGAGGTAGCTAGGATAGTGTGGTAGGCCTGTTGTCAGGAAGACTCCTTTCCTTGAGTTGAAATCTGGTCTCAGATATTTACCAACAGCTATATGACCATGGGGAAATTAAAGTTTGCCTCAGTTTCCTCATCTGTAAAATGAGCTGAAAAAGGAATCGGCAAACCACTCCAATGTTTCTGCCAAGAAAACGCTAAATGGGATTATGAAGAATTGGACACAACTAAACAATAACACGGATTTTGTAATGCTTGTGGGAGAGACAATGAAGAAAAGGAATTTCTGTTAATAGAAGATCAAGAGAATATATATTTGTTTAGAATGTCAGACACTGCTTGTTGGTTTTTTTTTTTTTTTTTTTTTAATGATAATGAGGTTAAGATTTGGGGAATCCTGCTTATAAATATCCTGATTCCTCAGTGATCAAATGACCTGTGTTGGGTTTCAAATAGGGGTTGAGGGATGGTTGAGGTCACAAATAAGAGTTAGAAATGGTGATGTCTAATGTTTAACTCTGTCAAGATAAAGTAAGTATGGAGAAAGAGTATAATTGTTGGTTTTATCTACTTTAATAATAGCTAATATTTATAATATTTATATGGCACTTTAAGATTTGCAAACGACTTTGTAAATCCTTTTATTCTCAAAGCAATATTAGGAGCTAAGTGTAATTATTATCCTCATATATGTTAAAAGATTAAAATAAACTTTAAGGATGGTATTGGAAAGCAAAAAAGAAAAAGAAAAAAGACACAAAATGTTAGTTCAAAGGGGAGGAAGGGAAAAGGGTATTTTGTATTGATTGTATATATGTGTGTGTGTGTATATACATACATATATATATATATATATAATATATATATACATATATATATATATATATATATATAAAATTTGGCTTTTGTTTTTGTAGAGTTTGTTGATTTCATCAATGTTTTATATATAATATTTTCTGTATTATTCTTACAGGATGTTCAGTACTCTGATATTGACTACATGGATGAGAAGAAGGATTTCACTTATGATAAAGTACTATTCAGAGATCTACCTGCATTTGTTGAGGATTTACATAACCATGGACAGAAATATGTCATTATTATGGTATGCTCCTCTTTTTCCTCACTGCCTATAAAGTCTCTTTCTTTTCCCTTTAACTCAAGGATGTTTTCTCTATTCTTTATCTTATTCTCTTAAAGGATCCAGCCATTGCCAATGACTCTCCCAACTATGGCCCTTATGTCCGGGGCTCAGACATGAAGATTTGGGTCAATGCATCAGATGGAGTGACACCACTTATTGGGAAGGTAACAACTGGAGAGAACCAGAGACTGATAAAATGGCAGGACTGGTGCAATGATTGATTTTCTGTAGATTTCAAATTGCATGCTCCTTGGTTATAGAGTAGAATCCTATTATAATGTATTTTGTAATACTGACTTTGCTATTTCAAGAATCAGGGTGTGTTCCTATATTCCTCAAAACTTAATCATAAATTGTAAAAACCTGATTTATCCTGCCTAGCTTAAGAAAGGTACAGTTGACTGCATCTGGGTCTTATATAGAGATACAATTAGAATTAGGTTTTACTTGATTTATTGGTGGTGCTCTCTGCATCTGTGGAGGGAATACACACCTTAATGAAATTATAGATTAATTAAAGAATCATAATGATTATGAAATAAATTTCTTTCTTTTCTTTTTTTTTTTTAATCCATTCTTTTATTTGCTTCTGTTTTATGGGAAAGTTCAATCCATTTACATTCACAGTTATGATTACCTGCTCTGTGTTTGCCTTCATCCCATTTTCTTCCCTGAATATACTTTTGTTCTCTCTCTCCACCCTGTTCCTAGTTGTGTTTTTGTTACCCACCCCACCCACATGTGACCTTATCTTATTTAAAAAAAATTTTTTTTTTAAATTAGTTTTATAATTATAACATTTTTTGACAGTATATATGCCTAGGTAATTTTTTACTCTCTTCTGTTCCGAATTTTCCCCTCCTTCCCTCCACCCCCTCGCCTAGATGGCAGGCATTCCCATACATATTAAATATGTTATAGTATATCCTAGGTACAATATATATGTGCAGAACTGAATTTGTTGTTGTTGTTGTTGTTGTTGCAAAGGAAGAATTGGATTCAGAAGGTAAAAATAAGCTGGGGAGAAAAACAAAAAATGCTAACAGTTTACACTAATTTCCCAGTGTTCTTTCTCTGGGTATAGCTGATTCTGTCCATCATTGATCAATTGGAATTGGATTAAATCTTCCATCAGAATACATCCTCATACAGTATCATTGTTGAAGTATATAATGATCTCCTAGTTCTGCTCATTTCACTCAGCATCAGTTGATATATATATATCTCTATCTCAACTCTCCAAGCCTCTCTGGTCATGAAATAAATCTGGTCATCCTGCTGGTCATGAAATAAATTTCTTAGCCCACAAAATTGTTTTACTGGATTATAGATTTCCCTTTGATCCTGTCTGGGTCTCAGGGATGATTCATCTGATGGGGCTGAATTTCATGCCAGAGCTGTGGACCCTATTTCCATTCTTTAGGAAAATGTTCAACCTGATATCATTCTGATTATAGGTATCTGATCTGGCATTAATTTGCATAGCTGAATTATAGTAAGAGAGCAAAAGGAAATGTTAGTTCAGACGCTTATGATTGAAAAACCAACAATTTATTGGACCTTGTGGCCTGGTATATGAAGAAAGAGAATAAAATTTTGTTTGAACTAGATAAATACATGCTTAATTTGAGAATCATGAAATTCATTTATGGCTTTCAATCAGTAAATCAATAGGTATTATTAAGTGCTTAATATCAAGTACAATTCTGGGATCTGGATCTATAAAGATAAAAATTCAAGAGACTTGTAGTGTCATTTTTTTGTACCTCCACAAAATGGTATTTTCAGCTTTAAATGATAGTTGAGATCTGTTTATGAAGAAATGAATAGAAATGTCAAGCTGCATTTGCCAAGGGCTAAATGAGTGGTAAACATAATGGTATTGCCGATCTCAAAGGAAGAGGAAATTAATGAAGACAAGAGAGTAGGGCTGGGTCTGGATAAGGAAGACAGGGTAGGACTTAGATAAATTGAAAAGGAAGGAGAAAATTTTGGGAAAATAGGAAAGATAGCAGGAGCAAAAGTACAGAGTTGGAAATGGGTACTTATGTGGACAACTAAACTCTTTGGAAGGGGGAATCATTCTTGATTCCTTTTTTCCTTCTTTCTCCTTATCTACCGTCACTTATATTGACTCTTCCAGCTTTACCACAGGGCCTGGCAATAGTAGGCACTTAACATGTTTATTGACTGGGTGACTAACTTCCTTGATGTATGTCTGACATCCAATGATCACCCTAACCAGTTGCTAAGTGCTAAAAAGATATATAATACGGCAGAGAGCTATTTGCATCTAGAAAGAGGATTGTCCAGACTGAATGTGAATCACAGAATAGCTTTTTTGTTGTTTGCTTGCTTTTTGTTTTCTTTCTCATTTTTTTCTTTTTGATTTTATTTTTCTTGTGCACTATAATTGTGAAAATATGTATAGAAGAATTACACATCTAACATATATTGAATTACTTGTCTAGAGGAGGTGGTGGGAGGAAGGAGGGACAAAAATTTGGAACACAAGAGTTTTTCAAGGGTGAATGTTGAAAACTTTTTGCATATATTTTGAAAATAAAAAAGCTATTATTTTAAAAAAGAAAAAATAAAGTAACAGAAAAATAATCATATAGAAATCTGTGAATTTTTAGATGATACAACTTCCTTTATTTTTTAAAAGGTATATGCCGAATTCACTATGGCACTTTCAAACCTATCCTTTTGCATTTCCTTCTGGTCTCTCTGAGCATTTAAAAAATTTGAATGACTTTTTTTTCTTGCCAACGTTTACTCTAGTTCTGCTTTTCACCTCAAATTTCCTTTCCTCCTACTGACAACAAAAGAAACAAAATCCTTGTAACAAGTAAGCATAGTTATACAAAACATTTCATATGCTGGCTCTGTCTAAAAATCTTGTTGCATTTTGCATTTGCTTCCATCACTAAGGTATCAGATACCTTGCTTCACCCTCGTTGCCTTGATCAAAGTCTTAAGTCTTTCAAAATGTTTTTCTTTAAATGTTACATTTTAAATTATTCTCCTTAGTTCTGTTTACTTCAATTTTTGTCATTGAAGGTCTCCTGGGCTTCTCTGAAATGGTCCTTTCATGATTGCTTATGATGCAATAATATTGTTACATTCATATATCAGAATTTGTTCTGTCATTAATCAATTGATGAACATTCCCTCAATTTATTGTTCTTTGCCTAAAACAAGTAGAGTTTCCATACATATTTTTGGACAGATAGATCTTTTTCTTCTTTCTTTTGTTTCTTTGATATATAGCTTTCAGTGATTTTTTTGGTTACAATTTGTTCCAGGATGGTTATTCTGGATTTCACAGCTCCACTATTACTTTCTTACCAAAATCCTAACAATTGTCATTTTTCCTTTTATTTTTAATTTTTTTTTTGTCCATCTGATGAGTTGTTTTAATACATATGTGTGTTTACGTATATATATTTCTCTTATTATTAATGACTGGGACATTTTATATGGCTAATGATAGCTTGGATTTCTTACTTTCAAAATTTTATATTACTTTTGTTTGACTGTTTATTGGGTAATGTTCTTATTCTTATATAACTTTCAACTTTCTATCTTGTGTATCAGATCTTTACCAAATAAGTTTTCTGAAGAGAGAATTAAATAAATTTCTTCCAACTTCACTCTCTTCTAATTTTTAACTTCATTAATATTATTGATGAAAGAAAATATTTTTAATTATATAAATGAAAGGAAGGAATAAAAGATTAGGCATTTATTAAGTACCTACTATGTGTCTGGCAGTATGCTAAGCACTTATGAAATTGTCCATTTCAGGTCATCATTCAAAAGTTATTGCTTTCTTTGCTTCTCTAATTTGTATAATATATCACTTTTTACATCCCTTTGTACATGGTATGAGTTGTTAGTTAAAACCTGTTTTCTTCCAGACTGTTTTCCAATTTTTTAAGCAGTTTTTATTGAATAGTGGGTTAAACTCTTTCCTTTCCAGTCCTTCATTTATAGTTGCCAAAGTAGTAGTACAAACCTTATTAAATCATAGATGGAAAAACATTACTGTTTTCCCATTGCCTTTAGGATAAAGTGTAACCTCTTTAGATGGGTATTTAAATACCCATGACTCTGATTTTCCTTTTTAGCCTAATTTTATTCTACTTCCTTTCATGTACTCTTTTCTATTTCTATCTTGTATTCTTCTACCATTGTTCACATGCATAGATAATCTCCATTGAGGTCAAGGACTATGATTAATGTCCTTTATCTTTGTAGTCATAGTGCTTAGCATGGTGTCTCTTAGGAGGAACTATATAACACAAAAATCTGAAATTACGAAGACTGACTTTGTCTGTCCCTAGATACTTACAAGAATATAATCAAACATTTCATTTCTTATAGTCTCCTTTTGATTACTGCTGTTTCACTCCAATGTGTTTTCATTCATTGCCACTGAATTCCTTTCTCTGCTGCAGGTATGGCCAGGCCAGACGGTCTTTCCAGACTATACCAGTCCGAAGTGTGCCCAGTGGTGGGCAGAGGAGTTCAGACTTTTCTACCAGGAGCTAAAATTTGATGGAATCTGGATTGTGAGTCATCAGGATGGGGACTGTAGAGGGAACCAATATTCAGAATATTAAAATATTTTCTCTTTTTATATTCTTATCTCAAGTGGTGGAGATGGGAGGAGGAAAGAATAGGTAGAAAAAAAGTGGATTGCATATCTTTCAGTGACTTAATATTTAAATAATGTCAAGATAAATAGCTTAGGCAGAATCAGAATCAGAAGGATCCTAAGAATCAAAAAAAAAAAAAATCAGTAAATATTTTATTAAGTCCTGAGTTTCTAGGCCCCTGTGCTAGACAGTTTTTAAGTTTAGTCATTTTTCAGTCATATCCAAATCCTTGTGACCCCTTTTGAAGTTTTCTTGACAAAATACTAGAATGGTTTGCCATTTCTTTTTCCAAGTCATTTTACAGTTGAGGTAACTGAGGCAAACAAGGGAAAATGACTTCCTTAAGGTAACACATCCATCTCTCTCTCTATATATATCTAAGGATATATTTGAATTCAGGTCTTCCTGATTCCCGAAACTCTAGCCACTGTGCCACTGTGCTAGAAGTAGGAGATTAAAAGGAACAAAAATCAAGTTTGTTTTTCTGTTGTGTGAAAGAATGGAGGCACAAGCAGGTACATGTAGAATATACACAAGTAGATGTAAAGTATTTAAGGGAAGGCACTAGATCCTGGTGTAGATTAGGAAAGCCTTATATAGAAGAAAGTATTTGAGACTGAGCTTTGAAAGACTCTTGGGATTCTCAGAGGTAGAGAAGAGGAAGGGAATACATTCCTGGCATAATGGACAAAACAGAGATGGGAGATTGGATGTGGTATAAGCAGTGGATAGTCAATAAGCATTTACTGCTAGGTACTGAGGATATTAATCCAAGTAAAAAAGAAGATAGTTTTTTGCCTTCAAAGACCTTATATTCTGATAGAGGAAGACAATGCACAAAAGGCCTGTTAGAAGTTAGGGATGGAATGGGAAGTGGAGAAAAGAATGCTGTATGGGAGCTTGAAGGAAAGCTGTTTTGTGATCCTTTCTTCAAAACAAGCAAGAAATCACCAATGCCAGCCAGCCTAAATAGGTAGAGAGAGCAGTTGGAAATCCATTTAGGTCCACAACACTATTTTAAAAGGTTTAATTAACTGGGAAATTCCCCCAATTTCAAAACTAATTATAATAATAAATACAAAATAGAGTTTTCACTAACCACACTGTATATTTCTATTTTTGTCTCTCTAGGATATGAATGAACCCTCCAACTTTGATGATGGTTCATCTACAGGATGCTCAAATAGTAACCTGAACTATCCCCCATTTACTCCTAGTAAGTCATGGGACTGGTCCTTTGGATGAGTTGTTGACTGTTAACTTATCACATATATTTGTCATTTTAAATTGTAAAAGGACAGATAGGGACCCTTTTTGTTAATGGATTGAGGTACAGATGCACACAAAGAAAGGAAAATATTTTCTTTTTCTCTTTTTCACCCTTTGCTAGGTGCAGGCAGTTCTAGAACTATATTGTAAAACAATGATGGTGATTATAATCATCGTCATCACACCTCTGTGGGCTAAGTAGCACAATATTATCTCTAGTTTATAGTAAAGGTACTGAGAATCAGAAAGATTGAGTGATTTGTTGTTTGTCTTTCATTTTCGAAGAGGACCATGACATCAGGGAGATGATGTCGTGACATGCAAGTGATTTGGATTTAATTGAGAAAGGGCTGTGCAAGCTCCCCAGCCTCACTTTTCTCTCCAGAGCTATTTGGATCTGGTGGTCAGATGTAGATCAGGACAACTGGAGATGGTTCTGGTTTCAATGGGAGACTTTGGCCTTTTTAAGCTAAGGTCTTGAATGATTTACTGAAACTATGTGATCCTGGGCAAACCATTGAACCTCTCTGTACCTCATTTTCTTATTCTGTAAATTAGTGAGTTACATTGGCTGGTCTCTAGGGTCTTTGCCAATTCTAACATCTGTAATCCTATGATTTATGTCATTAAATAAAAAAGGTAGGACTCAGGCAAGCCCACGTCTTATATTATAAACTCAGTGTTGTTTCTGCAACAAATTAATGTCATCTTTTAAAATTATATAGCATTAATTTTCCTGAATTTGACTTGAATTTTTGATTATGTTTTAGAGGCTGACCAATGTCATAATGACCTATGCTTTCATCAATAGCTTCATCTTTCCATTGTAGGAATACTGGACCACTTTCTACCTGCCAAAACTCTTTGCATGGATGCAGTTCAGCATTGGGGAAAACACTATGATGTCCACAATCTGTATGGTTACTCCATGGCAATTGCAACAGAAGAGTAAGGGCAGCATTCATCAAATTGTATTCATCAAAACACCTGTGGTTTCAGCTTACATTTGCTTGCTGATGGGCCCTCATCACTTGGGTGTGACACCAGAGATTTAGATTACATGGAGAACAGAAGACTTTTACTTTTTTTGCAATAAATTTTGGGGCAGAGGAGCTAGTAGGGAAAAAAAAGAAGAAAATGTTAATGAGCTAGTAGTATATGCAAAGTCCTTTTAATTTAAATTAATTTAAATAACTTGCTATGGAATAGACTAATATTTTGCATCAGAAATCTTGGTTAGAGAGGGAGTTAGGGTTAAGTATAAAGAAACATGTGTATTGGGGAATGACTGATCCTTATCACTAATCTTTGATCTTTTTCTTTTATCATTTCCTCTCCTATAGTTAAGTCATTGCTCCCATTTGGTATTTAATTATTCAAATTATAAATAACTTTGATCTAGCACCTTGTCAGGGGCCTTTTGAATGATAGAACACTCAGTTTGAATGAGCATAATATTCAAGGGAAAAGAGGGGAAAAAGCATCATCCAGAGGCAGACTTTAAAAGGCCACCAAGATTCATAGTTCAGGTCTTCTGGCATCCCAATGGAATGATATACAGGTCAGATTCCATAGCAACTGGTAGCAAAGGACTAAAATCTTGGCCAGAATATAGTAGAAAATCAGCCAGGATTTGGAAATAATTTTTGCCAAGTAGGGCTTTTTATTTTACTTCTTTTTCAAATCTAGTCTTTGAAGTGGGCAATGAGCTAGAATTGTTGACTCAGAAGACACTTGGCTTTATTTTGTTCAAGGCCCTTTGGAACTTTGGAAATGAATCAATTGCAAAAAATCATCCCCTAAAGAAAACAATCCATTTGTACTTTACTTTCCCCTGAAACTCCCCAAAGCATGGAAATGAATCAAAGAAAGTGTTATCAGTAGCAATGTTCTGTTTCCTATGGGAATGGTAGGAATAGAAGGGAGCCCCAAAACATTTTTTCTTCTAATCCCTCGAGTATTGCATTCACTCACAATGAGTATTTACTATTGAGTCATTCAAAAATTTCTTCTGCCTCCTAAAGTCATAAGCCACATGAATTTGTCCTAGACATAATCTAGGATCTATATAGAGCCAATGGGAGACTAGAGTTTATTTTATATGGTTTATATAGCTAATGTCTTTGTCTTTATAAGGAAAGTTCCTATTTGATAAAGTTATTTGCCAGTGGCCTACTTAATTAAAACAATATTTCATGCAAGAGTCTTGTTTCTGACTCTATATCTGAATTCAGTTTCTATTTCTGTCTCTCTCTCTGGGAGGCAGCAAAGTAAAATTGCTCCAGAGTCAGAATGATGTGGGTTTAAGTCCAACTTTAGACATTAGCCCTGATAAAACATGAGGAAATTAGCTGGCACAGGAGTTAGAATATTGGGTCTGGAATTGAGATGCTAAGATAATGAGGTCATTGAAGAATTTGGACATGACTGTAACATGACTTAACAAGTCCCTTAACCATTTGATGCCATAGGCAGCTTTCTAAAATGAGAAGGTATAGATAAATTGCCAATCTGAATGGTAGAAGTTTCTTCACAGAGGATTCTTTACAACAATGAAATCCTAGGCCTGGGCAAAACCCCAAATTTGCACCTGTGTCTATGTGGATCTGTGGAGTTTTGGTTTTGTTTTTTTTTGAAATTAATAAAATCAGAATCAGTATTGTTTTTGATTAATCCCTAAAGGTGAACAGAACTGTGCAACCGCCTATCTCTCCATTTTTCCTTTGCAGGGCTGTAAAAGCTGTCTTCAATAATAAAAGAAGCTTTATTATCACACGCTCTACCTTTGCTGGGTCAGGCAAATTTGCAGCTCATTGGCTGGGGGACAATGCAGCCACTTGGAATGACCTTCGCTGGTCTATACTTGGTGTGCTCGAATTCAACTTGTTTGGTATCCCTATGGTAAGCCCTCACTTCCACCTCTCCACTAGGCATAAACCCTAGAGAGCACATCACTTCCCAATTAATACTGGTCAGGATCCTCCTTTATTTCTAGTTTGAGTGGCTTTTTAGAAACAGTCTAACAAAGGTCAAGTGCTGAGATATCATCTTTATCATAATGGGAATCAGGAAGGAAATGTTATTGGGGGAAACATATTTATGTAACAAGGGATCACTTTTAGGCAAATAACAGTATAGTGAGAATGCTGAAAAGTTTGAAAAATAAAACAAAAAATTATGCATAAAAAAGACCCATGTCCATCCATAATTTGTGATGATTCTAGGTGGGCCCTGACATCTGTGGTTATGCTAATGATGTCTCAGAAGAACTATGCAGGCGGTGGATGCAGCTTGGTGCATTTTATCCATTTTCCAGAAATCACAACGGTCAAGGCTACAAGGTAAACCCTCAAGAGATAGTATCAAGAGAAATTTGAGATAAATTAGGAGGGGCTAATTTCCCCACCATGGTGTTTGTTCATTGAAATTCCTTTATGATCTGTTATATCTAGGCTTGACTCTATAGACAGTCTCAGCTATTTCTATCGTGGTTCAGTGGGAAGAGCTCAAGACCTGGATTCAGGAAGGCCTGAATTAAAATCTGGCCTCAAATACTTCCTTACTTCCTAGCTGGGTGATCCTGAGCAAATCATTTAACCTGCAGAGGGCTGCCTCATTTTCCTCAAGTGAAAAACAGGGATAATGGCACCTATCTCCTTAGAGCTGTTTTGAATTCAAATGAGATAGTATTTGTTGCACTATTGTTTTTTCCCCTCTTCTTCCAAATTCCCTGTTTCTATCAAAAAACATTATCACCCTTCTAGTCACCCACGTTTGCAACGTTGGTGTTACTGCATGTTTTACTCACTCATCCCTACATACCCAAGTAAATCTTGTTTCTGACTCTACACCATCTTTCATATTTATCTTCTCTCTATTCACATGGCTACCACCTTACTTTAGGCTCTTAATAGGTCTCCAGTCTCCTTTCCTCAAATTTATCATTCCATTTTCAGCTCTACAATCACCAAAATGATTTTCCCAGATAATATCTACAAAACACTTTGAAATTTTAAAATTACATAGCTATAATTATTAATTCATGAGAGCATAAATTGGCTCTTTTATTAATTTCATTATATCCATTGCCATTGTCCTAATTCCAATTTTAATGAATTAAGAAATTCAACTACAAAATTTCAGAGTTGGCATTGTAAATGTCATCTAGTCCCATCTCTTGCTTCATTTGTAAATATTCCCTATAACATTCCTCAGAGCATCTGCTTTAATGTATAAATGACAATTGCTGGAAGAGAACAAGGACTGAAAAATGTCATTGGTTTGGTCCTTGGAGCCTTTAGAAAGGGCAGTTTTGGGAGAGAAGTGAGACTAGAAACTAGGTATTAGGAAGCTGAAAAGCCAACTGTTGGTGAAGAATTTGAAAAAAATGGGTATTGTCTTCTTGATTACAGCTACAAGGATAGGAATAGGGTGGACTTCAACTCTAGAGGCCTTAGGTTCCTAATCCATAAAATGAGAGGATTATACTAGACAATTTTCACGGTACCATCTAGCTGTAAGTTTTTGGGATTCTATAAAAAAGCAATGTACAAAGTATTGGGAGAAACAATTAAAAAAAAAGGAGATGACAGAGGAAGAATGAAAGTTGGTCAATAAACATTATTAAGTACCTGCTATGTGTCAGGCAGTGTACCAAGTGCTGGGAATACAAAGGCAGAAAAAAACAGTCCCTGCTTTAATCCCTGCTAAGTCTAGGTAGAGAGACAATAGGAAAACAACTACTTACGGGATGAATTAGAGATAACCAGTAGAGGGAAGGGGGCAGCTGGTGGGACAATGGATGGAGTGCTAGGCCTCTAGTCAGGAGGACCCAAATTAAAATCTGTTTTTTTATACTTACTAGCTTTGTGAACTAAGCAAGTCACTAAACCCGCTTTGCCTTAGTTTCCCCATAATAAAATGAGATGAAGAAGCGAATGACAAACACTTCAGTATATTTGCCAAGAAAATCCAAAATGGTGTCATGAAGAATCAGATATGACTGAAATAGCTGAGGAACAAGTATAGAGGGGAAGCACTAGGATGAAGGGGAATCTGGATGGAAAGGCGTCTTGTATGAGATGGGATTTTGATTAGGACTTGAAGGAAGCCTGAAGTCTGATTGATACAAGGAGGGAAGGAGAGTATTCTAGGCGTAGAGATCAGTATTAAAAATACCTGGAATTTAGAGATGGAATGTTTTGTGTGAGAAATAGCTATGTAAGAAAATAGCTTTTTTTTTTTTTTTTTTTTTTTTTTTAAACTCAATACCAATCACAACTTTTTTAGATGTTTTTCCTTTCCTTTTCTTTTTTTGGTATATAATTAATTGGTCATAACATCAGTAGGCTCCCCTTGTGTTCTGGGCTTGTTCAAGAGCAGTGTTTTGGAACATTGATTATTTCACATAAAAGATTCACTGGATATTTTCATGTTTTGTGATTTATAATGACAAAGATCTTGTTCCTTTTGCTCCTAGGATCAGGACCCTGCTGCATTTGGAGAAAATTCTCTTCTTTTAAATACCTCCAGACACTACCTGAATATCCGCTATACTCTGCTGCCTTATCTCTATACCCTCTTTTTCCGAGCTCACACTCGAGGGGACACTGTAGCCCGACCTCTTCTACATGAGTGAGTTTCCTGGTCTCCATTCTGAATTCTGATATGTTATGATGTGAAAAATGTCTGATAGGTTAAAACTTGGTTAAAACTCCAGCTGGTTTTGTATGATACCAGATGTTTAGGCAAAACCTGAAAGCAATTCCTGGAACAACCAAGTGAATAGAATGCTAGTCCTGGAGTCAGGAAGACTCATCTTTGTGAATTCAAATCCAGCCTCAAATATTTAATAGCTGGGCCAGGCACTTCACTCTGTTTGCCTCAGTTTCCTCATTTATAAAATGAATTGGAGAAAGAAAAGACAGACCATTCCAGTATCTTTGCCAAAAATCCCACATGGGATCATGAAGAACCAGATGTGACTGAAAACAATTGAACAACATTCTATGTAAATGAGGGTGGCACTTGCTTGCAAAATTATCACACTGTTCACAATATGGACATATTCCATAAGTTATTTTATCAATAGAAAGCATGAACAAAGCTTTTTTACTCATCCCACGTGGGAAGAAAATTTAATACAAAGTTTGCTAGGAAAGAACTTCAGTATGAAAATTTCTCCTTCATCAGACTAATTTAGAAACTTGATTTACACCTCTAGAGATTTATTCCTTTTAAGTTAAGATGTTGCCATTTTCTATCTACCATATTAAAATTCATATATCTCTTTAAAAGGTGACTCAATCATTGACATATTAAAAATCCATTTATTTTTAACATTCATAAAATTTTGGAGGGAAATTCATTTGCTCTAACATCCAACTGAAAATGTTTGTGGGTTTGTGGGGCTAAGAGAGAGATGGGGAGGGGGTGCTGCTAAAGGAAAGATTAGAATTAGGGACAGAGCCAAGAAACCAGCCTTAGAGAGGTACTGCAGTAGGGGTGGGGTCACAAAGGACCTCTGAAAAGGTGGTGATGGTACCAAAGACATACTTTGATGTTTTGCTTAGAGTTTCTTTCTTGTGATGTCACATAATATCCCGAATCCCTGAGTAACATTGGCAATAAAAGTGAGACTAATTATCTACTCTTGTCTCTGGTTCTTAGGTTTTATGCTGACACTTATACCTGGGATGTATATCGACAGTTTTTGTGGGGGCCTGGGCTTCTTATTACTCCTGTCCTGGAGGAAGTAAGTTTTTTTTTAATTTTATTTTATTTTCATGTTTTTTTTTAACTCCTCCTCCTGCCATTCTGGAAACTAGTAAATCAATCAATAAGCATTTATTAAGCACTTCTGTATGTCAGTCTGTATGCTGAGTTCTTTCCAAATATTATCTCATTTGATTCTGTTAGCCACATTCTGATGACAAATCTTCAATTTGCTTGGGAGTTTTACTTTCTCAACCTTACCCTTTGGATTTGCTCTGATTACTTCCCTGAGATTGCTTCTTTTGTTAATATAGGGGGGAAATCTATGAGATGATGCTTTGGGTTACTGAATGGAGAAAACATTTTTGCTTCAGGGAGTGGGAGAAAGGAAGGAGGGGTACACTTGGGAAGTATGTTAGGGAAGGCTTTTCATGTCAGACACATGAAGGATAGTGCTTTTCTTTTCTTTCAGAAAGCTGAGAAAGTGACAGCATATATGCCTGATGCTGTCTGGTATGACTATGAAACTGTAAGTAGATCTCATTATCCACTGATGCCCTGACGAACAGTTTCTCAAACAGGGCTTCATGGGGGAGAAACAGGGGAGTATAACTGAGGGACATTTAGCCCACTGCCCTTGAAATATCTCCCAGTGTTATATTTTCTTTAAAAAAAAAAAAAAGGAATCCTTTTGTTTAATGCCATCCTTATTTCTGAATACATATTTCACCTGCCTAGCAAGACTTATTTTGGAATAACCACTAAAGGAGTAAGGGGAAGAAATGATTTATCAGAAAAACAGCAGGGCAATCGTGTCTAATAATATACACTATAATATTGGCAATGAGATTACATGGGGGAAATTAGGGGAGCAGAGATGGCATGGTATCTCTTTGATCTTGGAGCAGACATTCCAGTAATGTTAATAACCAAGCAACTATATACTTTAGCTCAACTTCAACCAAGAAACTAAGAGTAGAAGAAGAGGAATATTTTGAAAAATTTATATTTTTTTGTTTCTATAGCATCTACATTTCCAAATTTATCCCTTTTTCATCTTTTTCCCATAGATCCATTCCTTAAAACAAAAACAAAAAAAAAAAAAAAAAAAAAAGAGGAAAAAGAGCAGTTTGCCAAAATTCAATTTCAGCTAAGTGTGATAGTGTATATGCAATGTTTCATATCTTTATCACTCATTTTTGCAGTGTTTTGGAAGGAAAGAATGTTTTATGCATAAATATTATGGGTACTAGATAAACTTTGGGAATTATTTTTGTATTCAGATTATACTAACATCTGAGTATGGTATAAACCCACAATACCTTAACTTTCCCAATATAATAACAAGATGTTGCTGGCATAGTCTTTATGCTAAGGCTTGGGACCCAAATGAATGGACAAAAGATAGAGGATATATCATTCACAAAACAAGTAACTAAGATTCCTAATTTAATTCACTCTTGCTTTTGTACCAATTAGGGTAACCGGACATCGTGGAGAAAACAAGAGGTTGAGCTGTTACTCCCACCAGACAAAATTGGACTCCATCTTCGAGGGGGCTATGTTTTTCCCACACAGCAGCCAGCCATCACCACAGTAGCCAGGTACAATACTGAAGGCTAGTTCCATTTCCAGGGTTCTTTCATGCCTGCCTTTTTCTCTGTATAGACATGGTAATCATCTTGAAAAAGACTATGTCTCCTTTATCCCAATAAGTGGTTCAGTGAGTGGCTATAAGGAGGAGATTACTTAACAGATTTATCAATTAGTCTTCATTCTACCTGAGAAAATTATTGGCTTGATACTTCACCCAGTAACAAGTTTTTGAAGTTCTCTATCATTCAGTGGAAAGAATGCTTAACTTTGGATCAAAGGATCTGATGTGGTTTAGTCATTTACTAACTATGTACAAGTCATTTAACCCCTATAATTCTCGGTTTTTCCTTCTGTAAAGTGAATGGGATTTGGCTAGATCTCTAAAATCCCTACATCTAAATCCATAGTTATATTTTCTTTCTTAATTAAGTCAACATTGTTTATGCTTCAAATTCTATGATCCTATGCACTTATGATCTTTTCTTTCTCATCTTTGACCTTCCTCATCACTAACTATAACTATTTTTGTTGTTTGTTCTTTTTTTGTTTCTGTCCTACTCTTTGTGACCCAGTTAGGAGTTTTCTTGGCAAAGATATTGGAGTAGTTTGTTATTTCCTTCTTCAGCTCATTTTACTGAAGAGGAAGCTAAGGTAGACGTGGTTAAGTGGTTATTTAGCTAGTCTTGAGGCCAGATTTGAACTCAAGAAGAGATGTCTTTCTGACTCTATCTACTTTTCCATTTTGCTGCCCACATCTCTTATAGAAGATGTTAGTATATAGTATAATTAGCAGTAAATAGTGGTAGGAGAGTTAAGCTAATCCAGGGGATAGAGAGGAGTTGGGGATTGGTTTGGAATTTGATGGAAGAAGGTATTGAAAGTATGACAAATGGAGTTTAGACTTGAATGTGAAGGAAGCAGGAAGACATTGAAATTTTTTAGTGACTTGTTCAAAGTCATGCTCAAAGAAGATTCTTTTGGAAGTGATCTACAGCGTAGAACAGAAGGAGGAAATGCAATCATCAGACAGATGTTTTAAAAAGTCTTTAAAGGCAATATCCTGAAAATCCTCAAGGTGGAAGCATTACTCCATGGAAACTACTTTTTTTTTTTTTCTGTTGGATGAACCTGCAAGAAGGTATCATCTCTCCCCCTGTCCCCCCATCCTTGAAAATGAGGAAAATAACTATTTTTATGACTTACTTTCCTTTCCAACTTTAGTTTGAAAAAAAAGAATAAAAATATTGTTATAATAGACATTAACAAGTCTACTTATTTACTTTACAGAATTATTTTCTTTTTCTCCCAAAGAATATCAGCAAATGAATTTATGTTATTAACTCTGTGGTTTTCCATCACTATTAATGCCCTAGATTGGGATCCCCACCATTTCCCCCACTCACCTGGCACTCTTGTGGTTTGTGGGATCCTCAGATGCTGAATTATCTTGAATAAGTATGGCATTACAGGATGATAAGCATTTATTCCTGCCAAGAGCCATGATTTAGTTAAACATATCTACCAAATATGATTATATGAGCTTTTCAATTTTTGTATTAAGTCTGTCTGAGGGGTTTGAAAACTGCAGAGCAAGAATATTTTGATGGAGATTTATGGGATCTATATCCTTAAGCTTGAAATAGTAAGGAATAATTTGCACGAAGAGCTAGGAAATAGCTTGAGGAAGATTCTAAAATCATAATGCTGTATAGACAAAATGGTTACATTAAGCAATAACAGTATAAACAAATAGGGATGTATTCATACACACACATGTGCATATATTATTACATATATAAATGGCAGATTATAAATATAGTTTTTCTGTTGGGGCTAAAAATAAAACCTTTGTGTATCTAGGAACATATAGAAATAGTGGGAACAGGTGAGCAGAATCTTGCACAATATCACATATACTACATGTGACTACCTCAATAAATCACATGTAAGCTTCTATGTTCTTTTTAAAAAAAGTAGTTTACATGTTGCTGTGACCCATACTATCAGGTTAACAGTTAGTAGAGGAGGGATGCTTTACAGTTAATTTAGAATAATCTTTACAGACACATTTATAATCCAGAATCATCAAAGAACACTGAAGTTGTTGGGGGGGGGGGTTTGTTTTGTTAATTTGTTATGCATCTTTTGTTCTCCAAGAGTTATTTAAGTGTGGCAGAGTTTAAAAAAGTTGTCACCCTCATTCTCCCCTTCATTGCCATCAAATCCAATGGCAAGACAAAAGTCTGGTTTACTATGAGAATTGAGAATGACTACTGAGTCAGTGAGAAGTCTTACAAATGAGAATTGAAGGGACTGTTATAATTACTCTTCTGGCTGAGTTGTTCTATTTATATCTGTTGTGAGTTTAAATGGTCTTCTGACTAGAACAGGAAAGAACATTTGAAGAAGAACTTTCCATACGTATTTTAGCTTACTGAAGAGGGTGAAAGGTTCTTTGAGAAGATGGGAAAAAGGAAAGGGGGTTTTAAAGTCAAAAGGAAAATCATTTTGTGGTGAAAAGTCATTGTTAAGTGGTACGTAGATTGAAAATGTGACAATGAAGAATCCTAAGGAGAATTTTTGTGCCTTGGAACTCTATACCTAGTATAAAGATTTTTTGAAAGGCTAATTCTCAACATGCTGAAGGAATAGCACTATTCTCATGATCCAGGGAACACCATAGTTCTAACATAGTTACTAACATAGGTACTAACAAAAAGGATAAATCCTGTTACTATTCCCTAAAAGAAGAAATAGACAAATCCTATTACTATTCAACAAAGAAAGAGATATCAGTGGTTTTCTGGGATGCATAAGATAAGTATAAACTTAAAAAAAGCAAATGTGAGGAATTCTCTTTTTGAGTTTAATTCTAAGAACCAAAAGACTTTGGAATCCTTCATTAAACAATTGATATAATTTATGCTGATACATACAGAAATGAGCGACTTAGTGAGAACAACTTTGGATTATCTTTCAAGAGACTTTGTTTTAGATAAGAAGTTGAAGGCTTTGGAGAGTGGTTTTCTTATCTCTGTCATCTACTAATGACAATAACTTGGAAGAATTAAAAAAGATACGGAAAGTAAACAAATGGTTCAGGAGATATTGCAAAGAATTGTTTTTGAAATATAGCAAGGGATGGACATCAAATTTTCTGATCATTGTGGATATTCCAGAATATGGCTTCTATTTATCAAAATTAGGAAAATATTCGTTCATCTCCAATCTGTGACTTTTTCTCTTTCCTTTGAAATTCTAAGCATACCAATATTGACTTAGGGATCACAACCTAATTAGAGGAAAAATAAAATTTGATTTCTTATTTCAAAATAAATCATGCATGTACACTCACATCTAATGGATTTTTTATTATCTGATGTTCAATTTTTATTCATAACACCAACTTGGGTAAATGGATGAATTGCAGTGGGAGTTTTCTGTTTTCTATGTCAAGGAAAGGGGTTACAATTCAATAGCTGTAGGAGGTACATTGGTGTGAAAACTAACTTTGGAGTAAGAAGGTAGAGGTTGAAATCTCACTTATCCTGTTTACTTGGGTGATCATTGCAATTCACTTAACGTTTCAGAGCCTCAGTTTTCTCATTTATAAAATGAGTGGGTTGGATTAGGTGACCTATTCGGTTTCTCCTAGATTTAGAACTTCTTGATTTGAGTTTTACTAATAGTAGCTCTTTAAGGTAGGTAGTACAAATATAATTCCTACTTTGCAGCTGAGGTACTGTCAGAAAAAAAGTTTATAGGGACTTGTGTAAAGTGAAACAGCAAGTGCCAGACCCAGGATTGGAAATCAGTACTTCTGACTTAAAATCCAATTCTCTTTCCACCATATTACCATAGAAAGTAGATTGCCTGGTGCTAACAACTTTTTTTCACTTGTGGAGAAAAATTTCTGATGGAGTTGTTCCCAGAAAACATCCCAATCTTTATTAGAACATGATCTTTAGTCCTTCAACTTGATCTTGTTTGTTTTTTTTAATAGCCGAAAGAATTCTCTTGGTCTCATCATTGCCCTTGATGACAATAATGAAGCTAAAGGAGAACTTTTTTGGGATGATGGAGAAACTAAAGGTAAGCACTTCCTTGGGATGTAATGCAGCTATAGCCCAAGGTGTGTCACTCTAAACAGCCTCCCATGGTTATTAAACTGGGGTGAGGATCTTTTCCATTAAAGATCTTAAAGTGCGCTTAGCTTTTTAAGAAAATTAATATTTACCATTTAAGAATGAATGGTTTATGTTGTGTGAATAGGATCCCTAGGGAAAGAAGGTGATGAATTAAAATTAGTTCTACTGAGTAATTTTATATTGTAATTGATTTATATCTGCTTATGTCCCTTATCTATGTCCTTTAGTTAAGTTCAGGAATTTAGCTTTCTCCTCTGAGCTAGTATAAAGGTCAGTCTAACCATAAGTCACTATAATTAAAAAGCAAAGATTATATCTTCTATACCATTATGTTCTTGGGTAAATACCAAGACATCTGGTGTCATCTTTTTAAGTCCTGAAGCTAACTTTAAAAGATTGTCCCTGAATTGTCCTTGCACAGTTACCTCCCTAATAAACCTTTCCAGGCACCAGGGAGTCTGCTGACTCATATCCACTAACAAGATTTCTAATAGATGGATCCCATTAATCAATTGGCACTTCTTAGTGACAAAGGGAGAAAAGGTCACTAATTGTTGATGTAGCCAGTCATGTTGTCTCTATTCCTGTGATACTACCTTGTGACCAGTTGCACTGCCTCCTCCACTTACCCAGTTCTGCTTTGTTTTTTTGTACTTATCCAAACTTTAGGAAGGTTAGCAAACCCTACCTTGTAGGTTTTTGGATCATTGAGAGAGGCCATTAACTTATTTATTGGTTACTGTTAGTCTAACTTACACATTTATCGTGCTCAGAACATTGTCTTTCTGTTTAATTTTCAAAAGTAATAATGGAGAAGAAATTTCTCAGTAGGGGTTAAAGGTAATCCCTCAATCCCTTTCACATTTTTCCACTTGCCAACAGTTTTCTGTTAATATTCACAGATAATGTGTGGAAATAGCTGCAAAATTTCCCTGAAATTAGTAGTAGATATGTCCCCCCAAATTCCTTTAATCTTATCAGCGAGTGCTTGACCAGTAAAGAGATTGGAAGAAAAAGTTGATTGGTCATAGATTGAAAGAGAATTGTCAAGAGGATACCAGCATGTTGGGTAGGCCTCCTGCCATAGGCTCATAGGAGAACATAGACAAGAACTTCAAGGGTATGTAGACATGGATGGATTAAAATAAGTATTATTGGAGGGAGTACCCACATCTTACCAAAGATGTACTCAAACTTGTTCATGGCCAAATATTGCTGGTAGTATGAGGACTTTTGTTCAGTAAAAATATATCTGTGTGGTGAGTGCACGCATAATTTGATAAATATGAATGAATTAACAAAGCTTTATATGTCCCTGAAATATTTAGTGTTCGGATTGATGCACCAAATATTTTCATTCTAGATTGAACTCTTTTTGGTATCTCCAAAGGGGAAACTTGAGAGGGACTTTTTTGTTTAACCTTTTAAACTGAGGGTGGTAAGGGCAGGGAATCTTTGGAGAGAAGGATAGTGGCCCGAAGTCCTAGACTTAGTAGCTTAAATGTCTAGAGCTTGGGGTTTTAAGAACAATGAATTTCCCTTCCTTACGATGTTCTCCTAGGTCTCATCATAAACGGATAAATCTCTTTCTATAATTAAAAATTTCTGCTATGTTCAGAATCTTACTATTATTTATTTCCCTTTCAGATACTATAACTAGTGGTGCCTACATCTTGCATGAGTTTTTGTACACCCAAGTGAGTGACTTAAAAAATGGTTCCATGACTTTGTGTGTGTGTGCATGTGTATGTGTGTGTGTTATATACAAATATATGTGTGTGTGTACGTGAGCAGTGTGCATAGGTACATGTATCTTCTTATACCTATATTGCTGTACATGCACTTACTGATGGTCAACATTCAGATATAAAATATATATTATATATATGTCATTAATATGTACACATATGTAACAATACAATTCTGAAAGAGACTGTTAGTATAGAACAGGAATCCTTTTTTTTCTTCCTACTTACATTTTTTCTTTTCTTTTTTTGATTATATTTTAAATTCCAGAACTTTGTCTATTTTCCTTTTCCCCACTTCCCCACCACAGAAAAAGCTATTATTTGACACAGATTTATAAATATATATAAAACCATACTATATGTATTTCTATTTATCAGTTCTTTGTCTGGAGGTGCATAACTTGTTCACAATTATTCTTTGAACAATATTGTTGTTACTGTTTACAATGTTCTTTTGGTTTTGCCTCCTTTTCATTATTTCATGAAAGTCCATGTTTATCTAAATCAATCACTCATCATTTTTTACAACAAAGTAATATTTCATCACAATCATACTACAACTTGTTTAGCCATTCCCCAATTGATGGGCATCTTTTACCTTTCTAGTTCTTTACCACCACAAAGAGAGATGCTATAAATATTTTATAATATTGAAGTTCTTTTTTCTTATTCTCTGATTACTGCTGAGTCATAGTGGTATTGCTGGGTCAAAGGATATATACATAGTTTTATAACTCATTGGACATAATTTCATATTGCTTTTCAAAATGTTTGTATCAGTTCATAGTTACACCAACAGTACATGAATGCCCTAAATTTTTCATATCCCTCAATGTTTGTCATTTCTTCCTCCTTCTATTGTAGACAGTCTAATAGCTGTGAGATAATGTTGATTTGAATTTGTCTGATAAACATGATATAGAGTATTTTATATGACTATATATAGTTTTGATTTCTTAATTCAAAACACTATCTGCTCATATCCTTTGATCATTTATCAAATCAGGGATTCTTAATTTTTTTTATATCATGCCCTTTTTTGGCAGTCTGGTGAAGTCTATCAATCAGTTTATCAGAATAATTTTACATACATATAACAAAATTCATAGGATTGCAAAGGAAACCAATTATATTGAAATACAGTTATCAAAGTGTTTTTTGAAAATTAATGGACCTCAGGAATATTTAATCCAAAATATTTTAAAATTAGAAAACACATCATAAATTTTGACATCAGATGTACTCTTCTAAATGTAAATTTTTTCAGAGCAGTGTCCCTGTCTTATTTATTTCTGTGTTTTCTCCAATTCCTAGCAAAAGGAAAGGCAGATTAGGCATTTAAATAAAAAAGGGATTGATGAATAAGTGGATTGGAATGGGATGAAGGAATGAATAAATGAATTTGTTTTGCTTTGGATGATATTGAGAAAGTTGACATTTCTTGAATATACTTTGACAATAGATGCATTTTGGGTGGCAACAAGGAAAAGCCATTTTGAGGTATGTATACTAATTTCTCTTTTGGGGGGATCTCTTCTAGAACCGTTTACATGTGAAGATTTTGCATAATTCATACAATGATGTTTATAACTTAACATTTAAGGAGATTAAAATCCTTGGGACAAAAGAACCTACTAATATCATTGTAAAGAAGAATAATGTCCTCATTGCATCTTCTCCTAATGTTACTTATATTGAAGAGTATCAGGTAAAGTACCGATTTTATGATCTGGGGTCCCAGTTCCTGAAATTTGCTTAAACTGGTGAGGTTTCAGTTTGCCAAGCCAACATGGAGCTCTGAAATCAACTGAGGAAGGGATGTCTTTGATCATGGAAAAGAATAAAAGTACAGTAACTAGTACCAGGAAAGGATAGAGATATTAAAGAATTTGGAGGAATATTAGTCTAAAATATCTAATTCACAGCTCTCTAGCCTATAAATTGTAGAGAGATATCAAATTGTATTGGAATGCTTTTTTATCTGGAAGTTCCCTATATCATCGAAATCACAAATCCAGTTTCTTTCTCAACCTATATAGTCTATTAACCATTAGCTTAATCCCTACTTTTCCAACTCATCTCTACCCTTAAGGATGGAGATGCTAATTGGTACAATTTTAGGAGTGATTGTGGGGGCAGGAGCAGAGCTTCTGGAAGAATGTGGTCTGCAATACATATGAAAGGTATTATCAAAGATCTGAAGAGAAGATTACATTTTGGGCTAAACTGGAAGGTGATGTCTTTGTAGATAAGCTTTGACATCATTTAGTCCAATCACCATTTTACAAGTCAAGAACCTGATGCTCATAAAAGTTAAGTGGTTTATCAAAGGTAGTTAAGAGAATTTGAACTCATGTCCATTAAGCTCAAACCCAGTCTTTCTTCCTTTGTTCTATGTTCTTTGCATAAAGAACCTTTTTGAAGAGGATCAAGAAAAAAGATTGAGTAGGTAAAGTAAAATAAATAGGCAAGTCATTTAAGCTCTCTGACCTTCAATTTCCTCTTCTGTAAAATGAGAGATAAAACTAATTATATGGAAGTCTCTGTAGGACATTAAATTTTAGTATTCAAGTTGACTCAGTAAGGCAATGGAAGCAATTAAAAAGTCTTCAAACAAGAACTTGATATGATAAAAAAAAAAACAATAATTTTGGAAGACTGGGTTTCTATGGAGTATGGGATGAGAGATCTGTAGTTAGAGAAGATAAGATAGGTTATTATAATCAACTATTAAATGGGATTTGTAATAGGGTAATGAAAATGGGAAGTAAAGAATAATTCCAAGAGAAATTTTGGAAAAAGAATTACTGGTTGGGAACTGATTAGTGCAGAGAAAAGTAAGGAGACAAAGAGTTAGTTTTTGAGTTGGGAACCATGGAAATTATAATGAAGAAATTGGAGAAGATATTTTCTTCTGAAAAGAAGATGGTAAGTTAAGTTTTTAATACATCAAATTTTAGATGACTTAGAGGCATAGAAATGATCTTAGTTGATGAAATAAGATTAAAGAGGAGATATAGCTCAGGATTGTAAGTTTAGATTTAAAAGTCACTAGTGCAGAAATATTTGAAAATAAGTTAGAGGAGAAACTAGAGCGCAGAAGCGTAAGTAGAGATTTGAAAGTCATTAATATAGAAACATTTGGAATAAGCTAGAAGGAAAAGTAGAGCTCAAGACTATTTGAATATCAATAGTGTAGAAATATTTGAAAAAGTGAGAATGTATTAATTCTCCAATGTTGAGCATAAAAAAACAAAATTAAGGACTAAATCTTGAGGAAAAGATTGAATCACAGAAATAGGAAGATGAAAAGAATACAGTAAAGGGAACTGAAGGGAATAGTCAGAGAAATTGGAGAAGGACCAATGAATGTAGCATTTGAAAACTCAAGAGAAGTTTGAATTTGAAGAAGGATAAAACCAAAAGTGCTTCCTATTGAGTTTCAATTTATTACTCTTTATTACTACTTAGCTCCAAATGCTGATGTGAGGTCAATGACATTTTAGAACTGAGAAGAAGGTGACTAGAAGGAGAGTACCTTTGAGAATTGCTACATATTGATGATGACAGATACCATTTCTCATTTATAAATCCCTAATTATTTCCTTTTACCTAGTTCATGGCTATAAACTTTGAATTAAATTTGTCGAAAAATAACAGAAAGTATCTTCAGGATATAATGACATCTGTGTAATCCTTCGTATGAGGTCTTCACAATCAGGCACTAACTGAATTTTTAGACTTTATTCTATTTTCTATGATATCTATTTTTGGTTGTCAGGGACTTTCAAAAGGATCTCATTACAGTAAAGGATTAAAGAGGAAAAAACCTTAACAATGGCATTGATTATTAAGGTGACATTCTTGGTCATTCTCCTGATTTCTCCATAGGTTGCTATTATCTCAGGGCTTGAACTTTCCTTGGGAGAAGAATACACTGTGGAACTGAGTTTCAGTTTCAGAGATGTGGACAAAATAGACTGTTATCCTGAGGACCAAGCAGTCTCTGAAGAAAACTGCACAGCTCGTGGCTGTGTCTGGGAGGTAATGAACATCATCATCATACTAATAATGATGATGATGATGATGATGATAACCACTTGTTTCTGGACATTCATGAGGACTCAGAAAAAAGAAGGAATTACCAGGGTTTATGCTTAGGATGTGTTTGGTTAGGTGCTGTGAGTACCTTAGTAAATCTTTTTATAGTCAAAAGAAATTTTCTGTGTTGTCAAATGACAATTGTGGAAAAATGAATAAGCAGCCAGATTTCATTCTGTATAAGTACTCATCCTTATCTGTCCTTGGCCTTATTTTTCAGTTACCCAGTTCTCCAGGAGTTCCTAGCTGCTATATCACAAATTTCTTATACTCTGTCAGTAACATTCAGTCCAACCCAATGGGGATTACTGCTGATATCTTCTTAAATTCAGCTTTGTATGCTTCCAACTTGCCCTCTACCCCTGTGAATCCTCTCCGCTTAGATGTCACCTACCATAAGAATGATATGCTGCAGTTTAAGGTAAATTTCTTATTTGCATTTTGTGAATCAGATCCATGACTCTGGGATTTAGGATTCAATAACTTTTGACCAACAGTCTTTCCGTTGAGTTAGAACAATGTTTTCTGTCTCTAGATCTATGATGCTAATAGCAAAAGATACGAGGTCCCAGTACCACTCAACATCCCTAGATCTCCCTCTAGTACCCCTGACAATCGGCTCTATGAAGTTTTCATAAAGAGCAATCCTTTTGGAATTGAGATCCGACGCTGGAGCACTGGCACAGTAATGTGAGTAGAACGAGTTTGGTATGAAATTGAGGGACAATTGATTTTCACCTCCTAAAAAATTTAATTTTTACTGAAATGAGCTTGAATGCCAGTTCCTGTACTTATTACATATATGATATTACTACTCCAGAAAAGTCATGGAGCCTGTCTGAAGCTCTGTTTCATCACTGATAAGCTGGGAAAATATAACTTGCATTACCTTCTTCATGAAAAAATTTAGAGCTCTCTTTAATAGAGTGATTATGAATACCCTGTCTTAAAGCGATAGTCTGGGTTCAGGTTATTGAACATAGATAGAGTATTTATTAAGTGTTTACTATATGTTAGACTCTGTGCTAAGTACAGGACTACAAATATAAACAAGACAGATCACACCCTTAGGGAAGACAGTGTATAAAGGGGTACTGGAAAACGAAGGAGTTAAGAGGACTTGAATGTAACCTGGAATGGTGCTAGAAAGATAAGGCAATAGCCCACTTAATAGAATTCAGGGGTTTTGGTGTGGACATCAAGTTACTTGTGGTAAGGAGATGGAAGTGATGGTCCAAGTAGAGCAGGTGTGGTGTGAGAGAAATTAGAGGTATCAGAGAATTTAGAGGGATCTATTGTCATAAGATCTTTTAAAATCTGTGCCTGGGAACATCCTTTGAGTTAGTTTGAGAATATTAGGAGGAAAATGGATGATGTATTGTAACATTGGCATTTCTAAGTTATAGAATTGTCTTTTATTTAAAAAAAAATCCTATTTTTAAAATATTTGGTTTTCCTTAGTTACATGTAAAACAATTTTTTAAACATTTGGTTTAAAAATTTTGAATTCCAGATTCTCTCCCTTCTTCCTCTGTTCCCCTCCCCTTATTGAAAAGTACCATATCAGGTTTTGCAAAGAAAACATAGATTACCCCCCCCCAATAAAAAAAAAATAAAAATAACCTCAAGAGAAAAAAGAAAGTTAAAAAAAATTCTTCATTCTGTATTCAGACACAATCAGTTCTTTCTCTGGGTATGGATAGCATTTTTCATCATAGGTCTTTCAGAGTAGTCTTGTATCATTGTATTGTTGAGAAAAACAGTTATTCACAACAAATCAATTCTATTTTAAAGAAGGGAATGATGGGAGAATGCTTACTCAGAATAAACATCCGCTCTTTGTGTTTCAGTTGGGATTCTCAGATCCCTGGCTTTACCTTTAATGACATGTTCCTGCGCATCTCTACCCGCCTCCCATCCCATTACATCTATGGTTTTGGGGAAACAGAGCACACGACCTTCCGAAGAAATCTGACCTGGCACACGTGGGGAATGTTTGCTCGAGACCAGCCCCCTGGGGTAGGAATGGAGTAGTTTGGAGATCTCTCTGTCTATCTTTATTCATATTAGTTCTTATGTGGCCCTCCTGGCTTCATTCATCTGAACTTACCCAAGCCTGTTGAGTTCAGCTCTGACATAGAGGCAACCAACTCTTTCATTCTTTGGTGCTGACACTTAACCACTTTCAAGGGGGAATCTGGATCCAACATTGAATTCACAAGATAAAATGTCTTTAAAAATCTTTTTTCTTCTTCTATTGCCCTAGTACAAGATGAATTCCTATGGTGTGCACCCTTATTATATGGCTCTAGAAGAGGATGGCAATGCACATGGGGTGCTCCTGCTCAACAGCAATGCCATGGGTAAGAAGGGAGGTTCTCCATTGGCTCTTCTGGGGCATATGGTTCTGGGAAAAAACTTAAAAGGGAAAGTCCCAGCTGATTTACAATTTCATTATATTTGAAATTTGAGCTTTTTCATATATGTACAATTTTGAGGGAGATGTAAGGTTAAAGACAATGAGGTGAATGTAATGGGTAGAAACTGAGCCTGGAGTCAGGAAGATGTGAGTTTGAATTTGGTAAACAGTTATAAGCTGTGTGACCCTGGACAAATCACTTCACTCTCTTTGTCTCAATTTCCTCTTCTATAAATTGAGCTAGAAAAAGAAATATCAAATCCTTCTAGTATCTTTGTAAGAAAACCCTTGGGGCCATGAAAAGTTGAATATGACTGAAAATGACTGAATATCAACAACAAAGATAAAGGCATATTCCCTTCCTTCACACTACTTTTAGTCTAGTACAGGAGATTTTATATGTATACATACATATATATATATATATATATATATATATATATATATATATATATATATATATATATATATATATATATATATATATATATGAACATATTAAATATACACATAAAATATATATTTTTATATATACACATACATATGATATATACATAAAACAATTGTTTTTGTAATTATATACAGTCATATATAATTATATGGAAATAACATACTATGTTTATATAGGCATAACAATTACAAAATAAAGATTGATTCTGTCTAAAAGAAGCATGAACAAAGTGCTTTTGAGAATTTGGAGAAATCACTTTTGATTTTTATGGGACAAAGAGATGGGAAGTACAGAGGGTGGACTCAAAAAAGAATTGAAATCTTTGAAGAATGGATAGTATTTCAAAAGGAAAAAGTAATGGGGATGGCAGAAATAGGAAATAAAAAGAGCAAAGGCAAGGAGGTGAGAAAGTATTAAACCATGTTCAAAGAATTATGAAGAATCCAGTGGGTGGATTGTAGTGTTTATGAGGAGGAATAAGATGAGATATGTTTGAAAAGGTGTATTAGAGCCAGATTGTGAAAGTTGAATGCCAGACTGAGATGCTTAGTTAGGCAGTGGGTAGTGGCTAAGGACTGTGTATTGGCAAGATTAAGCAGAAGTACTTCATAGGATGTATTGGAAGTGGGATGAACCCAGAATTAACAGTACATTACAAGAGTCAAGGTAAAAAGGACTTGTAAAGGAAGGGAAGATGGTAAGTAAAGTTATAAAGGATGTCACACTTGGAATCAGAAAGAGTTTGTTACTGCAGATGAGGCCTGAGGGGAAGCAGGACTTCTGGGCAATTTTCAAGCCTGAAAATGGCTTTCAGGCCTTAGTGACAGGTAGAGTGCTGTTAAAAGTTAGAGTAATTAGATAAATGGGGATGGAGGAGTAGCAGTGATGCAAAGCAAAGAAATTAGCTTGGGGAACTTCTAGGAGATTTGGAATCTGAAAGACTTGCCAGTTCATCTAATGTTATAGAGGCAGATTTCAGCTTTACATAAAAAGGTTAGTTATTAAAATTTTCAAAAGGGAGAATAGGCTGCCAGAGAAGTCTCCACCACTGGAAATATTAAAGTGGAATTTGGATGACCGTCTTCAAGTGATATTGATAGGAAACTTGCTTAGATAGGACCTGGACAAGAATACATTCATTCTTTATCTCTAAACACTTGTTCTCTCTTTCTAGATGTGACTTTCCAGCCCACCCCTGCACTGACATATCGAACCACTGGGGGAATTCTGGACTTTTACATGGTTTTGGGACCAACCCCAGAGCTTGTCACTCAGCAATACACAGAGGTAGGAAGTCATGCAACCCATCAACGAAGTTACTGAACAAGTATGAATTTAGTTTTGTGAAAGGCACAATGATTTATGTCACTTGCTTGAGAGGCCTCCATCTTTCTTTAATCTTGGATCATAGTGTCAGAGAGAAAATTTGGAAACAATTCATTCCTTGCCTCTGCAAGATGACAGAGACTTTGACAGAAAATGTATATGCCTGAAGCACTAGAAAATATAGAGATGGCAGAGATTTCCCAGGAATTCTTAAAAAGATGCCCACTTGAAAGAATTGCTTTTAGAGATCTACATTGTACTTTCTGCTTATAGTTCTACAGAACTATTATTCTATAGTCTTGCAGAGATCCTGGATTGTTTTGTTTGTCCTCTGTTTGATTCAAATGCATTTCTTCTCGCCAAGAAATACTATTTGATTGAACTATTTTCTCTTCTTTCTTTTCCAGTTGGTTGGGCGACCAGTGATGACACCTTATTGGGCCTTAGGGTTCCAGCTTTGTCGCTATGGTTACCAGAATGATGCTGAAATTGCTGAACTTTATGATGCTATGGTGGCAGCCCAGATCCCTTATGTACGACTCTTCCTTTTATTGTCTTTTTTATTGCAATATTTGCTTAGTATAATAATGGCACAGATGACTCAAAGAATTTTCTTTTGCATTTTGGAAAGTTATGTTGTTTTTCTGCTAGGTTGCTTTACTCACTGTTTTTGCTCCCATTTAATTAACATTCTTTCAAATAATCTGAATGTATGCCAACTGATAGCAGTGAGTGTAGGAATGTTGGGGGAGGAGGCCAGAGTGGAGTTATCATGGATGAGAATATACAACATGCTTTAAGCATGTCATGTCTTTAAAAGTGACACTCAACCTCCTTCCTTTTTATTTCCTTCAGGATGTGCAGTATGCAGATATTGATTACATGGAACGGCAGCTGGACTTCACTCTCAGCTCCAAGTTTGCTGGCTTTCCCAATCTGATCAATAGAATAAAAGCAGCCGGGATGCGAGTCATCCTTATTCTGGTTTGTGGCTGGGTTTGGGGAAGTCTGGATAATTGTGCTGTAATATGTTAATCACTATGTTATAGTTAAGAAAACTAAACAGAAGAGAAATATATTTCTCAAAATTCATGGCAGCTCTGAAGATCAGTGTGAAGCTCTCACATGTTGTTAATGTCTCTTTTTTCTCCTATGAGAAATTGCTATTATCCTTACCCATGAGTACTTTTGTCTCTAATATTATCATTTCCCCAAGTAACCATTCTCTTTTGATTCCAGGACCCAGCCATTTCTGGCAATGAGACAATTTATCCTGCATTCTCTCGTGGACTTCAGGATAATGTGTTCATCAAATGGCCAGATGACAGTGACATTGTTTGGGGAAAGGTAGAGTTTGGGAATAGACACTCTGATTTTATTCTATAGGTGCAACCATGAAGTGTAATATTAATATCTTTATGCCAAATATAATCAAGTCCAACAAGCACCAATTAAGCTTCTACTAAGTAATTGTGCTGGGAATACAATGATGAAAGTAAAATATCCCCTCTCCTCAAAAAAATAGATCATATAAATGAATTAGTATAACATAATATTTTAGGAAGGGCAAGAGAGCTATTAAGAAATTAGGAAGGACCTCATATAGGAGATTTCATATAACTTGAGTTTCAAAGAAGCTAAGAATTCTCTAAGTTTGAGTTAGAAGATTGGAGGTAGAGTTTGCTCCAGGCATGAAGCAAATGTGTAGATTAAGGAGATGGAATGTCAAGTAAATCTTACCAGAATATAAACTGTGCAGATATTTGCAGTAAGTCTGGAAAAAATAGACTACAGCAAGATTAAATGTTTAAGATTATTAAATGTTTTTAATCTAAAAATGTTTTAAAAACAAAAAGAAGTTTACATTTTTATTCAAGAAGTATCAGGGTGGAATAGAAGAAAGAATGGCAACTAGAAGCTAGTAGTCCAGCTGTGAGACTGTCATAATAAGCTAGATGGAAGGTGATGGTGAAGAAGAGGTGAAAGTGTGTGTGTGTGTGTGTATGTGTGTATGTGTGTCTTTGGAGAGGACAGTATTACACAATTTCCTCTAGTAAGACTGAGTCCATGGTCTCCTTTTTTTCACCCTATACTCGCATAAAATATGCCACTTATGTACTCACAGACCTAAGATATATTCTTTTTTGACAAATACCAAGCTAAGTTATTTTTAACACTTTTTTTTCCTTTCCTCTTTTTTTAAAGGTCTGGCCAGATTTGCCCAATATCACTATCAATGCATCTCTTGATTGGGACACCCAAGTGGAGGTAAAATATTTCTTTTACTTTAGGATGTAGTAGTTATGGGGAACTCTGTGAAGGGGAACTCTACTATTAAAATTGTTCAAAGACTAAAGCTATGGAAAAAGTTGAAATTCTCTTTTTCACTGCTATTCTGGCCTTGGTGTTCCAAATAGATATTACAAACATATTAAATAAGTGCATGAACACAAGGTTATCCTGTCCCATTGACAGGATAATTTAGGTTAAAAGACATTCTAGACCTTAGTTTTCTTAAATTGAGCCTGAGCCTGGGTTCTCTGGTGGTTTCTAGCTTTTCTAGAAGGGTTTAGGAAATAGAATTAAAATTAAGGTAAAATGAATAGTCATTGACTGACTCCCTACTCAGTTAAAATATCTTATGCTTCAGTCTAGTCTTCTCCTTCTAGACAGGCTTGGAAACACATATTCTAACTCCATTAGTTCTCCCTGCATTTCTATGGGCAATAGAAAACACACTATCCAATTGATAGTTTCTATAAAAAAGTAAAAGAACTTTAACCAATCATTATAGATTAATAAACATTCAACAGGGTTCAGATTATTATAGATAGGTAGCATCAATCCATAACTCTGTTTCATGGTTCCCTTTTCCTTACTTATATACTAGTGGTTGCCAAGTCTTATTAATTCCACTTCCTTACCAGTTCTCTCATATGCCTCATTCTGTCTGTTCACACACTTATTTTATCCTCATTTGAGCATTCATCATGTCTTGCCTGGATTATTTAAGTAGGTTTTCACATGGCTTCCTGGCCTTAATCTTTTCCAATCTCTCCTTCAAAGAGTTGCCAAAATACTACACTGCCCCCAAATTACAAGTTCTATAATATCACTCTTTTTCCTAAAATTTTCAATGCCTTATTTTTACTTTTAGGATACAATGCTGTTCTCCTTTGTCTAGTATTTTAATATTTCCAGAAACTATCTTGCTTTCCTGATTGATTTCATATTATTACCCTGTACATACTTTCCACTTCCCTTTAGCCTATCATCTTAAAGACTATTCCCCAGTCTTTAAATGTCTTTCCTTTTCTAGGAAACGCTAATAATCTTTAGCATCATTCAAAGTTCAGCTCAGGTGCCACTTTTTTTACTGAGCCTTTTCAGAGATTCCTTAAATTATCTTGAATTTGCTTCTTTACATATCTGTCCAGATAAAAGGTAAGCCCATAAAAAAACACAGGGTATTTTTTTTTTTTTAACTTTTGCATCTCTACCATCTAGCATAGTGCCTCAGAAATAATTATCACCTGCTAATTTTTTAATTGAATTAGTTTGAATCTACAAACATTAATTAATCACATAGCATTTAGTTAATTTGTATTAACATACTTGACATAATAGAGAAAGTCCTGAATTTGGAATCAGAAAGACCTAGTTTTAGTCCTGATCTTACCTCTGACATTTGTCTGCAATATGGTTATTGGAAAATCACTTAAAATTGATGAACCTCAGTTTCCTTATCAGTAAAATGTAGGCAATAAGTGGTACCTACTTTATAGGAGCATTTTAGGCTCATATATACAAATACTTTCTATATAATGGTAGATTTATTAGTATTCTCAATCATAAAAATACAAACACACACACATATATCATAGATAAATGTCCATAGTTCATTAAAGCTGATTTAACTCAACAAATATATTAAATTACTTGCATGTGTAAAACACTGTTCAGGACTCTGGATATAAAGAAAAAATGAAATAACTGTCTACATAGGACTTAACATTCTTTTGAGAGAGATACAGTATTATAGAGGTCATCCTATGTTTCCCTTTTCCCAGTGATTAATAATAACAGTCAGAAGGTTGTAAAGGAGCCATAGTATTTTTACCTCAGTATCTGTCTATCTGGCATTGCAAATACAATTTCCTAAGAGAGCTTTGTAATCAGTCAACTGTTGTTTGGAAAATGGCTCAGTAGATATAGAATTATACATATATATATAATTATAATAGTACTTATGTATATAAGTACTATTATAATTATGTAATATAATAATTATATATAATATAATTATATACACATATAATTATAATTATGTAGAGAATGAGAATTAACTTGGACATGTTGAGATGGAGAATGGGGATTGGCACTGATGAGATGGGAAAGAGAGTCTATAAAATGTAGTTTCCAAAGAGTGAATGAATGGCGAACAAAAATTGCTTCTTTGGAGGAAGGAAAGCACATGTTTTTGTGGAAGGAAGCAAAGTCAAGCTCTGGAAAGTGTGAAAGCTCTGGAAAGTTTCAGTAAAAGAAATGGCACCTGAGCTAAAGCTTGAATGAAACTAAGGATTATAAGAGTTTGCTGAAAAAGGAAAAATGGTCTAAAATCAGAACATTGCAAATATGCCCAATTTCTTCGAATCTTGAAACTGTAGGGCCTAACTAGTGCTTCAGTGGCAGACAACTGGAATATTGGATGCTATTAGCTTAAAACATAATAATTTCTTCATGTAGAAGAGAGATTAGAAATATCCCAAGAGACCTGATCCAGGAGCGATGGGTACAAATTTTAAATAGACCAATTAATACTTCTTGTTATACAAAAAAAAGTTTCCTTAACTATTAGAGGTGAGTGGAATGGCCTGCTTCTAGAGATGGTAGGTTTCTCTTCCTCAGAAAATTTAAAGCTGAAAGTGTACAAAAAATTTCTCAATTATGTTATGGTAAAGATTACTTTATATTCAGTTGGACTAATCTGTCCAGCTCATAAATTTTGTGATTCTGCTATATATATTCAATTTCTTTTTAATTTTCTAAAATACATTGATGTTCTCTCAGAGGTTATCTGTTCTTGTTGCAAAATAAATTCTTGTCATTGACTTGACTACATCTATCCTGGGATTGTATTTTATCTTTTCAGCTATACAGAGCTCATGTTGCCTTCCCAGACTTTTTCCGTAATTCAACAACCACGTGGTGGAAGCGTGAACTGCAAGAACTCCACACCAATCCTCAGGAGCCACAGAAGAGTCTGAAGTTTGATGGAATGTGGATTGTAAGTATGTGTGTCTGAGTAAGTGTGTATACATGTATATAGACATATGCACTGTAAGATGGCATGTGATTGTGCATTACCATGTATGTGTGTAATTGGTGTTCAGGGACTAAAGAAACAGGAAAGTTTTTTTTTAAACAAAAAAATTAATAGAATTTAATCAATCATTTTGGTTTTGGGGGGTGTCCCTATTTTGCCCAGGGTGAAAATGCAGCAGTGTCTCATGGACATTATTCTAATGGAAATTTTAACCTGTTGTTTGTGACTTGGGTTGGTCCATTCCTCCTTAAGCAGCTTCTACTTCTAGGAGAAAAAGTGATGGAGGATGACCATATTGTTACCAGATTTAGTGCAGATACCCATACAGTTTTAGCTCTATCATAGCTTATATTTTCTGAATTTGATGGATCCATCAGCCATATCAATATTACAATCATGCACTATCCTGCCAGGCATAATTCTAATTATAGCCCATCAATAACTCTCTTTAAATTCTATGGCTTGAAATCTGTCTTATGCATCTACAAGCCCAAGAGCTTTAGTCTTGCTTTTACTGGAACAAACTCAGTTATTCCTGTGACTGCATTTGATTGTCCTGTATGACTTGCCCGAAAGTATAGCCTGATACTTCTAAATGATTTCTATTAGCATTTTAATTAATCTTCTTGCATCATTAGTGCCCCTACATGGTGAATGTTAAGGAATGACAATTTCTTTACTATTCCTTGAGGGGACAGGGTGTGATTAACACATACACCCTTATAAGGAGGCAGCAAGGTAGCATAGTGGACAGAGAGCTAGGATTGGAGTCAGGATGACTTAACTTCACATCTGACCTTAGATATTTAGTCTCTATGTAACAATGGGCAAGCTACTTGTCTTTTCAGCCTCAATTTCCAGATCTGTAAAGTGGACAAAATTGTACTTACTTCACAGAGTTGTGAGGATTACATGAAATATCACATTTAAAACTCTAAAACTTCAAATACTGTGTAAATACTATTATTATACTGCATATTTGTATATGTGTGTAATATAAAAGTATGATTATGTTACCAGCATATGTGTACATAAATATATAGGTACATAAAAATATAACGTTTTATATTTTAGGACATGAACGAACCATCCAGCTTTGTGAATGGAGCAGTTCCTCCAGGTTGCAAGAATACCACGCTCAATCATCCTCCTTATATGCCCTGTACGTACATTTTATTTTCTGTTTAGAAGAATGTTACCTAGACTCATGCTGAAGAGACCCAGGACCATGATTAGCTTTCATTCATCAGTAGCTACATAGTCATAGGCATGATCATTTGTATGGGGATAAACACATTTAGTCAATAATTGAAGATCAAGTCTACAAAAAGGAGTTTGGGAAGAAATGTTCAGCTCCATTGGGTAGATCTTGATTTGTATTGAAGCAAAAGCTTTATTTAATTTTGAAAGTATAGTAAAGGCCTGAAAGGGATTCCCAGTGGTCCAATTTTGCTCTCAAACCTCAATGAACTTTAGCCTGATATAGTCTCTTGGCCACAGTGACTTGATGTCTTTCTCAGATGGGAAAAGAAATATATTTGAAGAATTTTAAGCTGAAAATTCCCTAGAAATACTTTTGTCCATCTTTTATGATGGTGAGGATGTAATTTTAATTTTACTTCCAAATTCGATCTAACTCAATTATTCTTTATTTGTATTTGTATGGGTGGAGAGGAAGGGAAACTGAAAGCAGAGAGACCATTTGTTTGTGTTGACGATCCTGAAGTCAGAATACTTATCTTCCATCTCAATCTCTTTTTTTTTTTTGGTAACTATGTACAGTAGATGAGGTTTCAGAATAATGAATCTTATTTAAAAAATGTCCAAAACAGGGCATTGTTTAAATGCTCCTAAGGGACAGAATAATTAGTGATCTATCTAACTCATATAGTGAATTTATCTGTTTTATCATGAGTCAAATCACTGAAAGTTAAATCCTTGATAATTTATCTAGGCTTATAGTCTACAAAAGGAAAGCTGAGAGAGGGGATTGCTAAGACATCAAATGGCTTGCTCTCTAGTTTCCAACCCCATTACTTTTCCAAAACTGTTATTTCAAATTTCTATTTTTTTGGGTCAGCCTTTCCTTATTCTTTATTCTTCTTTGTAGCATTGCCACTGATGATACCTCTTATTTCCTGATATTCTCTGTCTTTGACTTCTGTATGCCCAAATCTCTTGGATCTTCTATCTCATCTTCCTCTTCTTGTTTTAGTGTTTTTCTTAACATGTTCTTTATTCCACCTGATTTATCAAAGGCTCTGTCTGGATGTGATCCATTTCCCTTTCTCTCTCTATATATATATCAGAATAAGTAGAGACGTAAGGGTTACTCCAGTCCTACTTCTTGTTTTATATCTTTGTCCCAAAAGTTAACTTAATAGAACAGTGTCTCAAATCAAGGTTCAAATCACTAACCCTTTCTACCATAATCACTGAGTCTTTCTACCATAACATACTATTTCCTTTGAAAATCTCATCTAATCCCATTGCTCTTAACTTATATATTTAAAAGAAGAGTTTCCAAGTTTATATCTTTAGTTCTGCCTTTTCCTCCCTGAGCTTTATACTTGAATCCTAAATTGCTTACCAGACATTTTCATATAGGTGCTCCACTGGTACCTCAAGCTCTACATCTATAAAAATTTCTTATTGGAGCTTGAATTTTGTATGGCCTCTGATGTTCAAGGGCATACATCTTCTAGGTCTGACCTGCTTTTCTATCCCTAACTCATTCTCTATCCTCTCTCATCCCTGCACCTCTAGCCACCTCCTTCAACACCACTAGATGTAAAACATTTGCCACTGTAGGAATGCTCTCACATCATTGAATCTCTTTCCTCAGATCTAGAGTCAAGAGACAGAGGCCTGAGCAGCAAAACCCTGTGCATGGAAAGTCAGCAGATCCTGCCTGATGGAAGCCCAGTGAGACACTATGATGTGCACAATCTTTATGGCTGGTCCCAGACGAAGCCAACATATGAGTGAGTCCTATCTCCCATTCTCAGAAGTGATGTTTGCAAGAAAAAGAGGAATGGTTAGTCCTTTAAAAGCAACCAGTTCCCAACAAAGACTCTGTTCTTTTTTTTCCTTTTCCAACAGACTTTACCAGGAATAAATATATTACTATTTTATTTTCTAAACATCTGTTTATAAAAAATAGATCAATACTAGTGAATAAGTTAATAATCTGAATTATACACTTTTCCCCCTAGAAATATACATTCTTAAATTTATGTTCCCAGCTTGAATAAGAATGAGTGATTCAAGACTGTGTATATTTTTCTAAAGAAAGCTGCACATGTAAGAGCTTAAAACTGTCTGTTCTCAATACCCTCAAAAGCTAGTATTTCACTTCTCTATTATCTGCAACCAAAGTTTAATTTGTTCATGGTTTTGATAATCGTTTAAATAAGTCCTCTGTGTGTGTGTGTGTGTGTGTGTGTGTGTTTGTGTGTGTGTAGTTATTTAAAGGGACAGTGACCTGTAGCTAGAAATACAAGTCAAAACCAGAAAGATCCAGGTCTGAATCCTTTCTCTGATACATATTGACTGAGTGGCCCTGAGCAAGTCACTCCATAAGTCAGAGCATCTCTCTAAGGCTATAAGCTGCAGAGAGTATCCCAACCTGCATCAGTAGAAATGAATTCTCTAAGCCACAAAATTCCAATCTATAGCAGAAGTTACTTGGAGTTCTGAGTATGATCAGGGATATCTGAAATCAAGGATTTTTAGGAACACCTGTGGTCCCCAGTAAGTCAGGGACCTGTGTGTTTGAGGAATAGTTGCTTTTATAAGTATTGTGGGAGTACCAAACACAGAATAAAGCAATAGAATTTCATGATTGATCAACTCTAAAAGCAGGGAAATCTTTTATTTTATTTATTTATTTTTTGATTTTGATTTTAATAGTTTTTATTTACCAGATTTTATGCATGGGTAAATTTTACAACATTGACAATTGCCAAACCTTTTGTTCTAATTTTTCCCCTTCTTCCCCCCCCCCTCCCATGGCAGGTTGACCAATACATGTTAAATATGTTAGAGTATAAATTAAATACAATATATGTATACATGTCCAAACAGTTATTTTGCTGTACAAAAAGAATCAGACTAAAGCGGGGAAATTTTATGGTTGAGTAAGGGAAATGGCCTTCAACTGCCAAAGTTTAGTCATCACGTTTTCATAGATCATTAGCCACAGGTCCCCACATAAAGGCTCTTAACTATAGGACATTTCAGAAGGAGTTTTCCAAAGGTCATAACATCCTGTCAACAACATCTCAGGCTCTTCCACATGTCATAATACTCTAATGTTAGACTGTTAGTATTCTAGAATCCAAGGAAGCTGTGGCTTTGAAACAAAGGTCACTAGAGAGAGGGCAGCAATGATCCACAGGGGCAGAGAAGTGCATGAACCTTATTAAAAGCACTAGACTTTGTGTGGGGAGAAAGGTACTGCAGCATTTACATTCTCATCATTATTTTAATTATATTAAATTATAATTATATATTATATTAATTGTATTAATTATATTAATTATATTATATTAATTGTATGAATCTAGCTAGTAACAATTACAATTAATATAATCATTAATAGATGGTGGATTGTTTAATCATAACTTTTATCCTAACAGCATTAGTTGGTATAAGATTATCACTGACACCCATCAAATTGCAATGAACTGAATAATTGCTGATTGAATTGAGTAAAGGTGTCAAAATTATCCCTACATTTCTTCATCAGAAAAGTGTCTATATGAATAGAAAGTATAGTTCTGATTTATGTTTTTATCTGTTTATGATCAGAATATACATATTGATCAGAATTATTCTAAGTGACACAACATTAGGGCAGTGAATCTATTCAAAAGTTACATCAAAGTATGCTCCTCTTCTCCCACACATTCTCATATAAACTCAATGAAATTGTGTTTTTTACCCAATATTTTTACCTAATTCATCTGCTAGTGCTGGTTCCTTCCTGCATCAATTACAGATTGCAGTTTTGCTCCCACTTTCCCACTTCGTTCTCATAGTCATTATTTGAGAATGGTCGTCAGTTCTTGGGCTTCACTCAGAGCTCCCTGAGCTTTGGCCCTTCACATTTAGGTTGTGATTTCTTGTTTTCTTCCTTGATCAGAGGTGTTCAGGAGGCTACTGGACAGAGAGGAATTGTGGTCACTCGCTCAACCTTCCCTTCTTCAGGACGCTGGGCAGGACATTGGCTGGGGGACAACACTGCAGCATGGGACCAGCTCTATAAATCCATCATTGGTAAGTGCAGGGCTTGTCCTGAAGGCTTCCCTTGGAGGAGAAAGGAATCTAGCCCAGGTGGTCAGTAAGCTCATAATTATTTTGGATTCTTGAAGAGAATCAGAGAGGAGTCAGGTCATTGTATCACTCTGTGTGTATTATGGGACTTTTCTCCATGCTGAGCGAGTAAGTCTAGGAACAGGGTAGATTAGAGCCTGTTCAGTCTACCAACTTGCCTCATTGCTTTGGTTCTCATTGCAGGTATGATGGAATTCAGTCTCTTTGGAATATCCTATGTAAGTCTCCCTCAAGTCACTTCATCATTGTTAAGATTGTTTCAGAAACTCCCAGCATCCTCATTGTGTTTCCCTTTTCTGTTCTCAGACTGGAGCTGATATTTGTGGGTTCTTTAGAGATGCTGAATATGAGATGTGTGCTCGCTGGATGCAACTGGGAGCCTTTTACCCTTTCTCTAGGAACCACAATACAATTGGGACCAAAGTAAGATACCAGCTTGTTCTGCAGGCCTGCCCTGGTACCTGGTTCAGTTCTTTCCCCATAAGTTAATGGATCCCCTCTTTCCTGGAAGCCACCTCATTAGTCACCAGTCCTTTACTTCACAACAGACTGTGTAACCTGCATTCTGGTACAGCTTCCTAGAACATCTCCTTTCTACCATAAACTCTCCCTCACAAAAAATGACTTTACAGAGCTGATCTCTTCTGACTGACCTCTGGGCAGTTTTCACAGTTCTGTCAGGAGGTCAGGGTGCTGATTGCTGCAGAACAAATAGGTCTGTGCTGCCCAAGGTATATTTTTGTATTAGGGCTCTGCGTATTTCCAGAGGCCTTAAGGTGTAGCAAAGCAGAGAAAGAAGAATCAGAAGGTCTTCTGTAGCCAAAGTCTATGGGGATTTAGGAACTATGAAGCAAAGTATAATTATCTCTCTAGGTTTCCTGTGGAGTAGAGGATTGTTCTCTAGGTATCTGGCCTGTTTCCCAATGAAGTAAGGTTAAACATTAAAGTAAAGAAGCAACTATAAGTACTTCTGCATTCTGTATTTAGAGACAAGACCCTGTGGCTTGGAATTCTACCTTTGAGGATCTTTCAAGAAAAGTCCTTCAGACAAGATACACGCTGTTGCCTTATCTCTACACCCTGATGCATAAGGCCCATGTGGAAGGCAGCACTGTTGTCCGGCCCCTCCTACATGAGTAAGTGTCCACTCTGTCCCCAGGGCCTATTCCATTCGGTTTAGAATTGCAATAGGAAGCTTTTTAATGTGTTGCTTTCCTTCTTAGGACAGTAGGACCTTGAGAACAAATTCTGTCTTGTTATTCTATTTCTTTCCCCATTGTCTTGAGCACTTAATGTTTTTTTTTTTTTTTCATTCATTCAAAAAATGAAGTATGTTACTCATGTCTAGAAGTAGTATATAGAATCAAGCATGAACCTTGGAGACACATCTGTTTGTTTATCTCAGCTTGGCAGTAGCTTGTGACCATGAACAAACTATTTATTTTCTCTGGGACCCAGTTTTCTTGTCTGTAAAGTGGGAACAGTAGTAATGACCGTGAGGTTTGCTATGAATTCTGTAAATCTTAAAGACTATATAAGTATCTCTTTTGGGGTATAATTTTTACTCTTTTAAAAGATGGAAATTACCTACGAGGACTTGAGAATCCCAGTCTTATTTTTTTGGTTTAATGACTTAGTAAATCTTTTCCTCTTCTTTTTAAAGCAGTAATTTGTTTTTCCTTCTTATGACTATAATGGGCTAAAATTAGTTTGCAATTTTTGAGCATCTACATAATAGGAGAAAGCCCAGGAGCTAGGAAATGAGGCAAATAAAGCAACGTCAACTTGATATTTCAAATGAGCATGATTAATATCCTTTCTTGCCTGATTGAACTAGACCTGGGAGAAGGCCTCAAAAAGAGTAGAAGTTGGGCTTTCTTTGTGTGGAGCTTAAAACCCCTGGGAATTTGTCAGAATCATGGAGTTAGATTGATTTCTAAGGTTTCTTTGAGCTCTTACTTCAATAATCCAGTGTTCTGAGAAAATATTGCTCATACTATTGAATTGTGACACTATGCTTCTGTGCTCAGATTTGTGGAAGACAAAGAAACCTGGGACATATACCATCAGTTCTTGTGGGGTCCAGCCTTCTTAGTCAGTCCTGTACTGACACCTGTGAGTATATAGATCCTCCTGAGCCTGTATTAGCTCCAAACTGAGAATCAATATTTGAATAATAGAAATGGGTCTGATTGTATTGATTCTGATTTGTCTCACAGCTTTAAATCACTCAATCTTCGATTTTCATATTTTTAAATTGAATGATAGACCACTTATATTTAAGTTATGGGGCCATTGGAAGGCAATCACAAAATGATAAATCCATAGGATATTTAATTTTGAATACTCTTAAATACAGCAATTAAATATCATGTTAATCCCTCTCAGAAATTTTGATCGATTTTTCCGTGTATTTATTCCACTTAAAAAAGAAAAAAAATCTAATTTATTATAGAATTCCTGGAATGTCACTGCCTATTTCCCTAAGGACAGATGGTATGATTATTACACGGTAAGTGTCTTTTGAGAGACATAAGAAATTATGTTTTCTCTGTTCAAAATAGTATGTAACTTTAAGTAGAGTTTGGAGTCTGCCTAAACTGAATAGTTATTTCCATTTATAGTTAGCTTCTGGCCTTTCTTTGTAATTGAAGCAAAATTCAGGCAATTAAAAAGTTGAGGTAAAACAACAGAAAATTATATTGTAATGTTGAATAATCAAGCCTTAATGTATTAGATAAATGCTAGCAATTATTATTATTATTATTATGAAGGAAGCTAGGTGGCACAGTGGATAGAGCGCTGGACCCAGTGCCCATAAGATTTGCATTTAAATTTGGCCTTTGATTTTTACTAGTTGTGTGACTCTGGACAAGTCACTTTCCCCTGTTTGCCTCAGTTTCCTTATCTCTAAAATGAGCTGGAAAAGGAAATGGCAAACCATTCCAGTGTCTTTGCAAGAAAACTCCAAATCGGGTCATGAAGAGTGAAAAGACTGAAAAACAGCGATTATTATTATTATTATTATTATTACTCTTATTTCCTTTTCCAGAACAAACTCTATTTTATGTGGATTGGAAAAAAACAGAAACAAAATAGTATGTAACTTTTGAATGTGGAAAGGATGTTAGTGATTAAGATATCTTATGTTGGACTATTATCAGGATGTGTGTAATGTTTGCCCCATGCTGCTCTTACATAGTTGACCCTTTAATACACTATCATTAGTACTCTTTTAAGTTTTACTGATCTTATGTTTTGGTGGCTGGGACTCAGCCAAAGGCAGAAATTTTTAAAGCACTTTGCAAAATATCTAATATATATATATATATATATATATATATATCAGTGCAGTGATTATATTCCACTGGAGAAGAGGAACTCTATGAAATGGTCAGAGCCTTTTTGCTTATATGGCCTAAAAGTCTTAGGTTAGTTTTAGTTAAATTGGTGCTTCTTTCCTAAATATAATCACTTTCAACCTACTGATGAATAAATTGCTTAATAAATGATAGTTGAGTAATTTGAGTTAATCTCAATCCCTTATCGATAATAGGAGGAAATGAGATCAAAGGGATTTTAAAGTATTTCTGAGTCATCCCATACTGAGAACACCATCAGACTCCAAAAGTATCTTCAATGCCTTAATTTAAAATTAAATCTTATTTTAATTTAATTAGTTTAAAAGTTCTCTAATGCTCTTTTTCACATTTCCCTGGAAACTAAGTCTCCATAGCCAAGGCAGTGGAGGAATAATTAATTCTTCTTAATTTCTATTTCCCCAATGTACTTGATAACCCTGACTTTTCTGTGAGCAAAGAGAGTTAAGTAAGCAGCGACTCTCCTGCTTATTTTAGGTATGTGGTCTTTACGAACTTTTCTCAAAGTTACTTTATCAAAAGAAGAATACCAATATCTTTGATCCCCTGTGTATCTTCCATCCTTCCTGGGCATTAATTACTTACTATAATCACAACCTTATAATGCTTTCTGAGTTTGACCACATGGAAGTCTAGAAAAGAGTCCCTAAAGAATAGATTAAGGGAAGTCATAGCTTGAGATAGTGAGATACACTAGGCCCACTTGTATTAAGAAAGACAATAAATATTTGTGAAGTACTGTAGACTTTTTGAAGGCTAAAATGCGCTTCCCTGAGCCATGGGGGCAATTTAGAAAAGTTTCTTTCAAGAAAGACAATATTTGATTTAAAATGGAACAAAAGATGGGAGGAATGATGTAGAGTGAGCCTAGAGGAATGCATAAGGGATCAAGGTAGTCAGGAAATGAAAGACCATTATGGAGGAAGAAAGATAGAAACAACACCTGTTCTTTCTCCTTTAAGTTAGTCAAGTAAGGTAAGGTGTAAGGACTCATTTTTCTCCTGGTCTCTTTTTAACTATAGGGCTCAGGTGTTGGAGTGAGGGGACAGTGGACAAGCCTGCAAGCCCCCTTGGACCACATCAATCTCCATGTCCGTGGGGGATACATTCTTCCTTGGCAAAAACCTGCCAATAACACCCACTATAGGTGAGTGAGGGGATGACCACCCTTTTCCCTTTCCAAACATGATCTGGTTCTAATGTTGACCCTTTGCTTTGCCCTTTTCTTGAAAAGTAGAGGACAAAGTCCTGGAGTTGGAGTCCCAAAGGCTTGTATTCTAGTTGACTTCTGTCTGTGTGACTCAGGGAAAATCCCACTAACTGTGAGGGATTCTGTTCTCTCCTTGCACTTAAACTTTAAATTTCATAGGAATTTTTTTTTTTTAATTTTTATTTTCAAAACCCATGCATGAGTAGCTTTCAACATTCCACTTGCAAAACTTTGTGTTCCAAATCTTTTTCTCCCTCCCTTCTCCTCAAAGCAAGCAATCCAATATATGTTAAATATGTACAATTCTTTTATATATGATTCCACAATTATCATGCTGTACAAGAAAAATCAGATCAAAAAGGAAAAAAAAAATGAGAAAGCAAAATGCAAAACCCCCTCTCTCCCCAAAAGTGAAAATACAATGTTGTGACCCAAACTCAATTCCTACAATCCTTTCTCTGATGTAGATGGCTCTCTTCATCACAAGACGGTTGAAACTGGACTGAATCACCTCTCTGTCAAAAAGAGCCACTACTGGAATTATTCTGACAATAACAAAAGTATTCTAATTCTTAAGAGTTGTATAAATCTGAGTCACTTTCATTTCTTCAGATTTTTTTTTTCCTTTTCTCTTTTCAGTTGCTCATTACCAAGAGCATCACAAGGATCAGGCTTTATTGCTTATAGGAGAGCTTTGTGAGCATCCTGCATTTTCACTGGCTGGAATGTTCTTCTTCCTCATCTCTGCCTTTTGGCATTTTTGATCTCCATTTGACCATGAGCTCCCTGAACTTAGGGACTTTCTTTTGAATTTCTTTGCATCTTTATCACTGAGCAAATTCCTGACCATAATGAGCATAATGTTTTCTGACCTGAGTACTGTACAATATACCATATGAATGCCAGAGAATTGTGATATATTTTATGGGAAAATTCAGTTGACTTTCTTCATGACAGAGAAAATAAAATAAGCCTATATTAAAAAATAGAATTTAAATATTTTGAAAGGTTATGATTTCTATTCATTTCTGCTCAATGTACTTCAAGAATCAGGGAAAAATATTTCTGAATATAGGATCCTTGTAAGAGACATCAGGGATAATCTTTCTACTTAAATGGACTTTATTTCAGACCTTTATCACCAGTCTCCCAGACTATTACAGTGCCCTTCAAATTGGCCTTCTTGCATCTAGTCTCTTCTCATTAAAGTCTAATCTCCTCTGTGTAGCATGTGAAGCCCTTCACAATATGGCTCTGGTTCCTCACACACTTGCAGCAATTGCAAGTTCCAACATAAGGTCTTTCCTGAATCCTCCAATAGTTGGTATTCCAACTTTTCCCACACATTGAACCCATAAGGATCATTTATTTTATATTCAAATATTTGTGAACATACTACAACATAATATATACTATCATTCTGCCTCACCAGTATGATTTAAATTTTTTGAAATGTAGGAACCATAATCATCTTCTCCTACTCTGCCTTTAAACATCTAGTCCCTACCACAGTTCTCTTTCCATAATAGTTGCTTAATAAAGGATTGTGAATAACTTGTCAAGGAAATGAGGAGGACTGACTATAATTTCTGATTTTTATAGCCGGAAAAATTCCCTGGGACTTATTGTGGCTTTATCTGACCATGCGACGGCTGAAGGAGAATTTTTCTGGGATGATGGACAGAGTATTGGTAAGTTAGATTTTCTTAAGTTCAGTTGTTTGTCTCTTTGTTTCTGTCTTTTTCTTTTTTCTCTTCATTCTATCTCTCTACTTATTATTCCTTATTTTCCCATACTTTTTCTGTCTCACTCCTCCTTCCTCTCTCCTCTTTCTTACTATATTTTCTCTTCTCTTTCCTTCTTTGGTTTCTCCCCTTTCCTTCTTTCATTCCTCTTTTTCTCCTCTCACATCCCATCTCTCATTCTACTTCCCTTGTCCCCTCTCTACCTTGTTCTGATATCAGGACAGCTGAAGGATAGTTTTTTTGGGACTATAGACAGAGTATTAGTAAGTTAGATTTTCTTAAGTTCCATTGACTTTCTCTGTCTTTCTCTCTCTCCCTTCATTTCATCCCTCTTTGTCCACTTATTATTTCTTATCTCCCCATATCTTCCTTCTCTGTCTCTTTCACTCTTTCTTCCTATATTTTCTCCTTTTCTATTCTTTCCTTTTTACTTCTTTACCCCTCCACTTTCATTTTCTCCCTTTCCAATCTTCTTCCTTCACAGTCCATCTCTCACTCTTATTTCCCTTGCCCTCTCCCTTCCTTGTCATTCTCCCTTACTCTCCCTCTTTCATATTGTCTCTTATTTATGTTGCAAATCTTAAAGTTATTTGAAGGATAGAAAAAGTGGCTGGCAATAAAGAGTCAAAGAAAATAACTTTGATTTACAAAATAACAGCTCATCTTATCTAGCATTGACTAGAGAGTTAAGAAGACCTGAGCTAATTCCTACTTTGGACATACACTGGTAGCATGATCCTAAGTTGATCACTGAACCTCTAAGTATGGCAGGCAACTCTCTAGCACTTGAACTTGTAAAGAATGTGCCAGCCTTCACTGGTAGAGAAAGTAGTGAATCAGGAGCTCCCTAATCTAAGAAAATCACAGATTGACTCTACTCTCTTATTCAGATTTTTAATGATAAGACTTGAAGAAAAAATGTGAAAATTAAGGTTAAACATGAAAATTAAGGGTTAAAGATTTCTTTTAAGACACTAATTACACAGTTTCTAATGTATCTTCTGAACAATAATAAAATTGAAAAGAGCAAAAAAATGATAAAACTTGTTTTTCCTGTCTCCTTGTCTTAACGCTTTACAAATGTGAACAATTCATTTAAAATCAAGGCCCATTCTCCAGAACTCTCATAGATTTTCCTCTTACAATAACAAGCCTCTTTTCAATAGTTTAGAATACTTAGAACCATTTATGGAACAATATGTGAATTGTTGTGTAGTAGTATTGTGTGAATGTGAGTGTCTGAAAAACCAGAGGGCCAAAAAAGGTAGCAAACAGGCAGTGGTGACCTTGTTGTCTCTCAGTTAGGACCTAGTAGAATTCACTCTGTTATTTTATTGCAGATACTTATGAAAGGGGGAATTACTATTTCTCAACCTTCTCTGCCAGTCAGGTGAGTGTTACTGGTTCCTTTCATTACTTGTTCATTTCTTTAGCACAATCAGCTGATAAAAAATGATATGAAGAAAGGCCTACTTTATGATTGGAGCCACGACTTAGATCCAAGAGCCACCTTTTGATCTAAAGCATATAATGACAACTTCCAAAGCAGAATATTAGAGCACATCATAAACTCAAATTAGAGTTGAGGAAGGATTTCTTAGTAACTTCCTCCTAATGGAAAAGACATGATAGAATACACCTGGAAGGAGAAAAAACCAACTGCCTTTCCCAGTTCCTTCCCTCCCTATCTTCTTTTTCCCTAACCCTGCCATGTCAGTTATTATTAGATCACAAATATAATTTCATGTACTGGACTTTTTCTCTTCCTCCCATTCTTTTTATTTTCTTTGAATATTTAGCATTTTCTTGTCCTGGTCTTGTGGTACTTCTGTTTTCAATGATTTTTCAAATATCACTGATAATGGGCTCAGTAATTGCATCTAATTAGTTCTTTCAGGCTCTGATTAAGAGTTTGTCTGAGGCAGATGGGCTTGAATTCAACAAGGAAAAAAAAACACACTTGTTCTATGCTCATATTCATCTTCTCTTACTTAAGTCTTGCATGCATTTCTTTTCAAAATTTAAGTTGATTGGTTTGGTTCTCATGTATTCACTTTAGACTTTTCAGAGAAATTCCATTTTTTTTTGCTTTTCACTAGAATTGTTTCCTTTTATGTCTTCAGAATTTCCTTCTTGACTATTTCCCCATATTTCTTGGATGAATTTCTTGCAACTCAACAGGAATAAGCATTTATGTAGCACCTATATGCAAGGCACTGTATTAAGCTCTTAAAAAAAAAAAAAGTATCATCTCATTTGATCCTGACAATAACTTTGCAAAGTTGGTGCTATCATTATTGCCATTTTAGACTTGACGAAACTGAGAGGAAAAGAACTTTCTTGTTCAAAGTCACAAAGATAATTAACTAGTTAAATCTCTGTAATCCAAATACCATTCTGAGATATCATAATCTTAGTTGGATTTTCAGTTTCCAAATTAATTTTTCCCTTCCATAATCCCTGCCTTCAGTGGGCAATAATAGTTTATTACCCAAGTTTATTGAGGAAGCTTTTTAGAATCCTGTGGGAAGTGTTGTTTTTGTATTCACTTCTGGCTCACAGATACAGTTGCCATTGTATCTCTAGCTCTTAACCTGTAAAGTTACCTAAAGTCAGAAGTCTTAAGCATTCTGATTTCTTTAGAGGGATATCTCTAGTTAAAGCAGTTCTGTATAACAGCATCTTGAAGACTGCTAGATAGTTGTCTGCCATAGTTACAGGTAACTTGTGATATTCTTCCATTTGAAAAAAATCTACTTACCTTTAAACAGAGAACATTAAATCCTTTCAAAAATTGTGTTGCAGTTTAAAGTAAGGAGAGTGTGATGAAGACTGATAATGTTTATTTTAAAGTTTTGTATTTAATGCATATATATACACATACATATATATATGTATATATATGTATATACAATTTATATGTGTGATAAGTATTGAAAGAAACTAGAGAGTGGTTTGTGCTATCTTGCTACTTTTTTGTTACTTATAACATTTCTGAATAGAAATATGTGTGGACACATTAATAAAGTGTATCAAGTCAGTAAGAGCTGAATTCTAGTCCTGTTTATGATACATTTTAGTTGTGTAGCCATTGGAAAGTTATATAAATGTTCCAGGAAACTCTTTAATTAAGGCTGAAAGTCGTACATGACTTGCTGACCTGGTATAATTTTTACAACTGATGTTCGGTAAACCTAGTGAATCAGAAGTCTAGTTTACTACTACTGCTGCCCAGCACTCTTTCCTTCCTTTCTCCTCTCTAGAATAAATTAAAGTGGGCATTTGTTCTAGACAAATTTACAGAATCTTACCTTCTGTAACAACATAAAATTCTATTAGTTTTTTGGGTTGGTTGGAGAGAAGTTGGCCATAACTGGAAGCATTGCTTAGAAAGCTTATATTTCTACTAAATATATATCTAGAGAATCTTGAGAGTATGCCAGAAACCAGAAACAAATATTACTGTTTTAAGTCATCAGAGGGAACTTAATCCTAGATTTTATATCAACAAGTTAAAGAACTTAACTCATTATTAGGTGGAGATGAGAAAGCTCCATTTCATTCCAACATTGCAAGGAATTTCACTCTTTCATTCATATACCTGATATAACTGCTGCTAGTTAAGTTTAAAGCAAGATCAAATTTATAAGAATACAAGCCATTTCCCAATTGATAAATGGTTAAAGGATGTGAAAAGACAATTTTCAGGTGAAATAATTAAAGCCTTTTCTAGTCATTTGAAAAAATGCTCTAAATTACTATTGATAGGAAAAATGCAAATTAAGACAACAGTGAGGTACCGCTACATACTCAGATCAGCTAAGATAACAGGAAAAGATATAGATTAATAGCAAGAGAGACTATGTGTGAGTTATTACTATTATTCTGCCTTTATCCTAATATAATTCCGCCTTCCAATTGCTAAAGCAGGTAAAATGAGTTAATAGCATTTTGTCCTTTGGGTATCTTGGAGAAGGTAATTGTTAAAGAATTGGAGGTAGGGCAGATAACATTTAAAGTGTCTTTGGATGTCTTTTAGAATCATCTAGATGTGAAAATTATAGACAGGAACTACAGTGATCCAAATGGCCTAGCATTTGAAGAAATCAAAATCTTTGGGCTGGACCTCAAACCATTTATTGTTACTGTGAAAGAAAATAATGTTCCAGTACAAACTAATGCTGAGATCCAGTATGATCCTGCAACAAAGGTAAATGTTTGCTCAATTCTAGAGGGTCACAGTCAGTGGGGGAACTCTGAGTAAGGTATAAGACCCTTCAGCCCAGAGGGAATCTGCTAACAATGTCTGGTTCAGCTTCCCATCTCCCCTTGCGGTGTCTCACCCTTCCTGAGAAGTCAGGGGGCAGTGACAACCTGTGTTGAGATTGAAGAAGAATGATATCGGGTGGAAGAGTGATACCAGGTGGCAAACTACATAAAATAGCAAGTTGTATAGGTGGTTCCATGTGAGCAGTGTTTTTTTTGTTATATTATGAAAAGTGGAAAGCCCATTTTTCCATCATCATCAGGAGTTCCACCTCATCACTTCTCCACTTGGATGGTATATCTTAAACACCCCATTGTGGGGGCTCTAGAAAGCAGGACACAACACTCAATGATTCTCATTTTTTAGACACTGAAGCCACTCAAGTTTTTCTCCAAAATTAAGTTTTCATATTTCATACCTTTAAGTATCAATCTTTTATTTTATATTTTAATTGATGTTAAAATGGGAATCTTCCTAGAATTAATTTTAGACATCCTTTCTTTATAGAGGATATCATAATGAATTAATGTATGCTTTAGATAGAAGTATAGATTTGGAATTAACATGTTGATAGTAGCAGAATTAGAGCTGAGTGGAAATTAACTTCAGGACTGCCTTCTTATGAAACAAAGAAGTCTTCTCCAAAAATGTCTACAAACAGATGTATACTTGCTTTTTCATCATTTTTCTCTTTTCCATGGCTGCCTATAATTATGGAATTGAAAGGTCAAAATAATCTTTCTAAAGAGTAAAAAACTCTGAAACATAAGAACCATCAGAAGTTCTTTTTCTTCAATATTCAGTAACATCCTTTCTGACTTGACAGGTTGCTAACATCACAGGGCTTCACCTTGAACTGGGAAAAGAATACACAGTAGAATGGTCAGCCCAGTTCACAAATACAGAAAAATTTGACTGCTACCCTGATGAACAAGGTGTCAATGAAGAGAATTGTCGATTACGTGACTGTGTCTGGGAGGTAAGATTTGACAGAAACACACACTAGGCAAAAATATTCCCTCTCTCTTTCACTTTTTTCATCATATTTGTACCTCCTCTCAATTTTAATGATAGAGGTAAGATAAAGCAGCTTAGAGAGAGATGAGAAGCAAATTTTAGAAGGATAACCATGAATGGGAACAACCATGGCAAAAGTAGTCTAGTCTCTCCTATAAGCTATCAAAGTAACCCTGATGTTTTAATTATAGAAATATTTATTTCTGAAAATGCTGAAGTGGTAACTAGTTATGACAAAGTACATGGTCATCTTTGTAGGGTACTTGATTTGTATATACTTCAAGTTTATCTAATTAGATAAGGGTGAAAAAGTAGGGATAGATAGAAATCTTTTTGACTCTTGTTTATACTTTCTTTAGTCTGTCTCTGGGTTCAAAATCAGAAACATATGGGTGGCATATTCCTCTGTGAAAAAAGGGGGTGGGAAGTGGAGAAGAAAGAAGAACCAAGAAAAAAATCTTGAAAAGAAAGCCACCTTGGTGTATTTCATTGAGGGTTGAAGCTGAAAGCAGGAAAGACCTACTTAAAAATTCTAGCCTGATGTTTACCATTTTTTGCTGAAAAATTCTCATATTATCTCAGTCTGTTTCCTAATCTGCAAAATGAGGAAAAGAAATTCTGTCTATTTATCTGATAGATGAGTTAGCAAGATTAAATGAACTAATAAAGGAATGAATTTGAAAACTTCAATGAAATATACATTTTTGTACTTAATTTTGTTTCTATAGGAAAACACCCTTTCAGTCAAACTTCTACATCTCATATACTAACAGGATAGTGCATATGTGATATTATAAAAGAATTTATCAAATAATTAATATGTGCCAGGCACTGTGGCAATTATCAATGATACAAAAAAGGAGGAAAAAAAAGTTTTTGCCTTCAAGTTGGTCACACTCCCATTGAGGAGACAATGTTAATTAGGTAACTGTAAGATAGATGTAGAGTAGGTAGAAGAAAACTGAAGGAGACAATAATTTAACAATATGGTAGAGACAGTAGGGTACTGGTGCAGCCCTTCTTCCTTCAGGAGCCTGATGAAGGGACAGAGAATCCAAGTTTGGAAAACAGTCAATTTAAAGGCATGGAGATGGGATGAAGTGGACTGTGATATTAAAATGATTGGAATCAAGTCATTATAGTTGGATCATAGAGTATCTGAGGAGTAAAGTATAAATAGACTAGAAATGGAGGAAGGAGTCGGGATGTAAAAGGCCTTCAGATACCAAATGAGATTTTATATTTGATCTTAGAGGTAAGAGAAAACCCCGGGAATTTAGTGGGGGATTGTTTAGAAAAAGCACTTTGGCTCCTAAGTAGAGAATATGTTTGACTATAAAGCGGCTTGTGGCAGTGAAATAAACTAGAAGTATATTTTAGGGTAGCTAGATGGTACAATGGATAGAACACAAAGACCAAAGACCAAAGACTTGAATTCAGTTCCAGCTTCAGATACTTACTATCTATGTGACCCTCAGCAAGTAAGGGCAAAAAAAAAAAAGAAAAATCTCAAAGAAAATAACCAACTATTTAAATATATTTGCCAAGAAAAAAACAAAAACAAAACCCAAAAGGGATCAAAAAAAGAAAATACCACTGAACTGGGAGAAAACATTTCAGAAAGAAGAAATATAAGAAAACCTTCCTACCCTATCCATTTTTCAGAGGCAGGAGATCTATAAGTATTATACTTTGTGAATATTCTCTGATATTTTTTGATGTGTTGATCACTTTTGTTGATTTTTTTCCCCCATTCTTTGTTAACTTCCATTCCTTATTTCCTCCATCAATTTTTCTTATATTCATTCTTTCCCTCTCCATTCTTTTTCTCTCTCTGTCTTTTCTTTCTCAAGTCTTCTCATTTTCTTTTTCCCTTTATCCTTCCCAACTCACTATTCCTCCAATTAAAAAAAATATCTTATCTGGTATGGTTCTGTGAGGGAAAAAGGAAAAATAATTTTTTTTTAAAAATATCCAAAAAAACTTGAGTATGAATTAATGAGAATCTGTCAAAAAGATAGCTATGCGAGAGGAGAAAATATATATGAACAAAAATGAAGGAAGACAGGAAGGGACTCAACATTCCTCATTGTATTCACTTGATATATGATGTTCTATATAGCTGGTCTGAAAAGAGAAATAATTGGGAGTATAATTCAATACAATATTGAATTTGGAAGAATAAAAGAATGGCTGAAAAATGTTATGGGGACTTTTTGAATTCTAGGTAGCTAAAGAAGCATGAAGACAAACAAATAACTTAAACCTCATCAAATGGGATAGATAGCTAAATATAAGAATTTCCTAAGAACTGAACATAGGAGAAAAAGACAATAATTTCAAGGAGATGGGGCTAGATATAATTATTTTTGTTTTGTCATTCTCATGCCATTTCTATTTTTTTTTTTTTTTAATTTTAGGAAGTCAATTCCCCTGGAGTCCCTTTTTGTTATATCACAAAATATTATTATGCTGCCTCTAACATTCAGAGTAGTCCAGCAGGCCTGACAGCAACTATCTCCAGAATTCCTGGAGCCAGCCACTATCCTTCTGCTCCCATAGATCAACTTCGCTTGGAGGTGACTTTCCATACAAACAACATGCTGCAGTTCAAGGTATGCTCAGCTTGGCACTCTTATTATCAGAGTGGTGTCCAGGAATCATCAACATTATTTTTCTGCTGTATACATTGTGGCATGTTAACATAGGTGTCATGATTCTCTCTATTAGTATTATATGGGCCAATTAACAATCCAGGGACCTTTCCCCACCCCTTCACTTCCCCAAACAAAGTTTCATCTCTAAATTGGGCTTTTGAACGGTCAATCTTGATAATTCAGGCAGCAGAGTAAAACAATTGATTCGGAGAGATGTCTACTGAGATTATCTGTCTAAGATAATTTAAATATAAAGTTCACATAACTTTGCTGTTTAGATAAATCACAGGATCTTAAGATTTAGAAGTGAGAAAAACAGATTGCCTGGAGATACCACAAATCTTCTGGCTTTAGTTCCATCTGTATGGATTTGGATTACAGCATTTCTAACTTCACAAGAATGAATGAACAAATGAATGAAAGTTTAATTAATTTACTATTTGCTGAGTACTAGGGCTATAAACACAAAAGTGAGATAGTTCTTCCCCTCAAGGACCTTAACAATCTCATAAGTTAGTTATACTTGGAATTTTAAATAGTAGAACTACTATAGAATTCTTATCAGGCTTTCCCTTAAAACGAAAGGATTTATGTTTACTTGAAAAGCAGAAATTGAATGAAAGTACTTCTCTTGCCATGTATTATTTCAGGACTAAATTTCAGGACTAAAAGCTGATTGAGCCTCAGAATTTATGGAATCAGATCAGCATTAAAATGAGAGAATCTTACTTTAAGACTATGAGTTTATGAACTTTGAGTTATTTATGGAGACAGTGGTTTTCTGTTTCCTAGATTGACGATGCCAATAACAAAAGGTATGAAGTCCCAGTGCCCTTAAATGTTCCAAGCTCCCCCATCAGCCAATCAGAAAATCGTCTCTATGAGGTAACCATCAAGGAGAAACCATTTGGAATTGAGATTCGCCGAAAAAGCACAGGCACTGTGATGTAAGTTGGTTTCTACTGCTTAGGAATAGTAGGAAATGGGCAATCAGAATTTGACTTGACCTTGTATCATCCTTGTTCTCATACCAAGCCCCTTCTTCTTATGCCTAAATCCCATTTGCTGTAAAAACTTCTACAGTCAAGGTCTTCAAAGGTACAGACACTTCAGAACTTTCTTTGTTCTGAAATCTAGTAATTGAAGTGAGAGCAATTGTGACTATTCTGGAGATCCTGTGGTATGCACAGGGGAGCACAGGAATTCTACTCTCCTTACAATCCTGATCTGTTGTTGTGTTTCAGTTGGGATTCCCAAGTCCCTGGCTTTACCTTTAATGACATGTTCCTGCGAATCTCCACCCGCCTCCCATCCCACTACATCTATGGCTTTGGGGAGACTGAGCACAGGACATTCCGGAGGGACCTCAACTGGCACACCTGGGGAATGTTTTCTCGAGACCAGCCCCCAGGGGTAAGGGTCAGCAACTGGAATATCATAAGACATGTGATTTGTTTATTCACACATATTCTTTTCTTTGGCCCTCTTCCAGGATTAGCAACTCAGGCTCTTCTATTGAGGCTAATTATGAATCTGAATAACCCAACTATAAATTCTTATTGAGTTGAATCTCCCTCTCATTTTTCATTTTTCTTGGCACCTTGAACCTCCCCCAAGGAAAATTGTAGATCCAGCTTAAATACCATTTTCATTTGTGTTCCTTGGAGTAAACGATGACTGACCTCTTTTCATCTGTTGATGTAGTATAAGAAGAATTCCTATGGTGTGCACCCCTATTACATGGGTCTGGAAGAAGATGGCAATGCTCACGGAGTGCTCCTGCTTAACAGCAATGCCATGGGTAAGATGATAATTTCTTTACTGACCCCACTTAACTGAAGAGATCTGGAAAGTTTCTGAGTCGGACAATCCCAAAAGAATTCCGATTAAATAAAATTCAATTCAGAGTTATTAAACTACATCTATGAACAAATTACTGTACTATTATCATCAAGAAAGATAGAGAAAAAATCCCCACGATCCATACTCTTAAACTGTCTTTAAACTTAACCTGCCTTTAAATAGAGGAGACACAATATGTATATAAGTAATATGCAAAAATGTTCTTAATAGGGAATAGATAGTAGGAATGAACAAGGGGCTCTAAAAATATAGAAGAGGGAAATCATTTGTAGGCATGAGGGAGAAAAAGGGCATTTTAAACAAAGGGGATAGTTTGAACAAAAGCAGGGAAAGTTTTGCGAATTATATCATAGAATCATCAATTAAGACTTGAAAGCAACTTTAGACATTATTAATCCTGTTCTCACATTTTATAGAAAAGAAAAGTTAAGGCCCACTGAGCTTATGAAGTGACTTATGTTTATTCACATGAATAAAAAGTGAGATAGTATTTGACACTTGTTCTCTGACTCAAAATTCAGCCTTCTTTGCAGTTTAAAGTGAAGGAGTAATTAGAGGAGTCCAGGTTTTATGACTATTTTGGGGCAATAATCTTATCTGTAATGCTAATTAGGAAAATAAGAAAGAAACATGGGATGGGGAAGGTGAGGGACTTGTTTGGAAGGACTGGTTGTTAGATGTGAGAAGATTTCCATGTGTGGAATTTGCATTAGGCAGAGAAATTGTAAGTCTAGAAAAAAGATAGACAGAAGAAGATAGATAGAAGAAAAGAAAAGCGCCAAGTTGGAGATGTTGATTTTGAACCATTCTTATTTAGCTGCTAGAACTTCATGGTGAAGTTCATGCATATAGAAAGTGTTCTAATTCCTCAGATACAGAGAGAGTCAACTGCCAGTTCTGAATAAGGATAACTGTAATAACAATGAGAGCTCTCTATAGATGGAACGAACTTAAGGAAGTTGTCATTTCTCATCACTGGAAGTGTTCAGAAGATAACTAGAGTATCTCCTTCCTGTGATGGTGAGAGATACTGAACTTTATTCCTCCTTCCAGATGTGACTTTCCAGCCCACCCCTGCGCTGACATATCGTACCATTGGAGGCATTCTGGACTTTTACATGGTTTTGGGGCCAACTCCAGAGCTTGTCACTCAACAGTACACTGAGGTAGGAAGTCGTGAAATCCTACCTGTCGATAATCAAATGTTACCTGAGAAACTTTAATATCCTTAGCACTTTACAAGTCACATCCATTCTTCTCCTCTGTGTACAGCTTGTATCTACCTAGTTATCTTCATGCATGTGAGCTCTTTAAAGACAAAAATTTTTGCCTTATTTGTATCCTCAGTTCCTGGCAATAGTAAATATTTAACAAAGCCTATTGATTCATCTACTTCCATAGGCACTATCTTTGCAGCAGCATATTAGAAAGCAATAAAGAAAACATCTTTTACTATTACATTGTCATAGAGATCTTTTAGGGACAGTCAGTTCCTATTTATTATGCCTGAAAAAAATCACAGTTTTTTTTTTTTTTTTTACCAAAGTATTTTTTTTTCCTAATACATGTAAAGATAATTTCATTATGCATTTTTGCAAGACTTTGTGTTCTAAATTTTATCTTCCTTCCTTTCTTCCTTACTTCCCTCTTTCTCAAGATAGAAAGCAATCTGATACAGGTTAAATGTGTACATTCTTCTTAGACTTTATTTTTCTATAGTGCCTAAAGATTTACACAAATGATCTCTCTTGAAATGGTAGAGATTCCCAGGAATCCTGCCTTTCTAATTTCATGTGCTTTGCATTGCAATTAACCTGAATTTTGAGGCTACCACAAGTTACAGGAAAACTGTTTAGTGATTCTATATTTGATACTGGTTTATGTTCCTTCCCTCAAGGGAATCGAATCTATATAAACTATATTTTGTCCTTTTTTTTTTTCAGTTGATTGGCCGGCCAGTGATGACTCCTTATTGGGCCTTAGGTTTCCAGCTGTGTCGCTATGGATACAAGAATGATTCTGAAATTGCTGAACTCTATGAAGCCATGGTGGCTGCTCAGATTCCCTATGTATGGACCTTCTCTATCCAGCGCACTCACACCTCTCTCCTTATCCCCCAAATTCAGCCTCTGTAATTGTTCATTTCTCCTCATGCCTTTGAATTCCTCTTTCTCTGGCTTAATTATGAGAAAGCTCTCACACATATTTTATATATTTTTAAAATTTTATTTTTTATAAAAAATTATTATCAATTATAAATTATTATGTAATATTATGTTTTTAATATTATATATTATATAATAATTATTATAAATTATTATAAAATTATCTTTTTTTACACATTGCTTTATAATCATTTTGAGAGAAAAAAATCTATAATTGAATTAGAGTATTAGAATATTAATAACAAATGGAGGATCCCATCTTGTTTTTGTCCAAACATGCAATTTCACTTCTAAGTATCATCCATCTACACTAAATATTTGTAAAATAATATTTTATTATTTTTCCAACTTACAAGTAAAAACTCCTTTAACGATTCTTTTGAAAAATTTGAGTTCCTAATTCTCTCCCTTTCATTACCCCTTCCTGAGATGTTAAGCAATTTGATATAGTTTATATATTATACTGAATTATTGATTGAGAGCAGAGGGATAAGAATAATAATTATAGTCATAGATTTAGAGTTAAAAGACAACTTGGAGAACTTGGAGTCCCATCCCCAGAGGAAACTGGGGCAGAGCTTGTTTAACTGATTTACTCAGGATTCCAATGCTAATTGTCTAAGCTAGCACTTGAACTTAGGTCTTCTTCATTCCCAAACGTTGTCATTTCCACTATATTCCACTATTATTTAGAGGTATGAGTGCATAGGTATTTCAAAGGATTTTGATTTCATTTTGAAATGTGTCATATTATTTTGCTGGAAGATTATGTTTATAGACTGGTGCAGCTTGAAGTTTTACAGGTTGATAATATATCGAGTATCTCATTCACATTCTAGATATTGGTAAGGAGAAGCAGTCTAGGAGTGATTGTGATAGATTCCAATCCAGAGTTTTAACCTGATTCTGAGAAAGAATATGTACAATTGATCTTCTACATTGCCCTACTGAAAAGACTTGCTCTGGATCTGTTGTCATGGAAGTGACATTCCCTCACTTTCCTGTTTCTTCCAGGATGTGCAGTACTCAGACATTGATTATATGGAGAGGCAGTTGGACTTCACCCTCAGCCCCAATTTTGCAGGTTTTCCCAATCTGATCAACCGAATGAAGGAGGCTGGGATGCGAGTCATCCTTATTCTGGTATGTGACTGAGAAAAGTTTTTATGTTTTCTTGCTTATTGGGCATTGACCTCCTTTTCTTTGAGTAATTCTGTCTCTAACACTCCCCTAACTATCATCTGTTGATTGCAGGACCCAGCCATTTCTGGCAATGAGACCCAGCCATATCTTGCATTCAGTAGGGGATTACAGGATGATGTGTTCATCAAATGGCCAGATGACAGCGGCATTGTTTGGGGAAAGGTAGAGTTTGAGATGAGAGATGTTAATTCTATTTCATGACCGAATGTGAAGGGTTATCAGGATATTTATGGCTGAATGACTCCTTTTATCTCTATGTTTCTGTGTTTGTGTGAATGAAGGCAATTAGGACATAGGATGTTTTATTTAAGCAGATTGATTCCAGGAATTCTATAGATTCTTTACTATCACATATCCTCTTTTTTTTCCCTCAGGTTTGGCCAGATTTGCCTAATGTCATCATCAATGGATCTCTTGACTGGGACACACAAGTGGAGGTAAAAGATTCTTCAATATTATGACATGTGGAAGTTTTGATTTTAGAGAAGTGTTTTGTATCCCCTAGATTGTGAAGACTGTAATCAGAGAGAAGCAATAGTTTTCTCTTCCTTACTAATCCACCACTCAATACAGTACCTGGCATATAATAAGTATTTAATAAACGATTTTTTTTTAAATTTTTGACCAACCAATTCTTAGTGAGATTGGTCATGTCCCTTTGTGAAGTCTCCAAGATGCTGATACTGTATCCCTTTTTAATAGTTCTCTCTGTCTCTTTCTGTTTCTGTTCTTTCTCTCCATCTTTGTCTATCTGTCTGTCTCTTTCTCTGGCTCTGTCTCTTCTTTTTTTCCTACCATACTTTTTGGGAAGTATCCTTCCTTAAAGATTACACCTTATTTTTGAATTCTTACTAGGCAGGCTTCATATAGTGAGTGGAGGTTGGACTTTTTTCTTACAATTAGGCTGAATCAATCTATAGTCTTGGGTTTATACATGATACTTTATGCCGCTTTGATAAGTATTCATTTGCTTTGTGACTCTGTAAACGAGCTAAGAATTCTTTTGAAAATGCTTTGAACTTTTCCAGAAGTTATCTGCAAGAAGTAGCAGAATTGCAAATAATAAGTATCAAAGAAAGGATTACTGTCCAGCTACCTGATTGATCTGTCTGGTGGTTGTTTCATCTTTACAGTTATACAGAGCTCATGTTGCCTTCCCAGACTTTTTCCGCAATTCAACAGCCACGTGGTGGAAACGGGAATTGCTAGAACTCCACACGAATCCCAATGAGCCACAGAAGAGCTTGAAGTATGATGGAATGTGGATTGTAAGTGTGTGTTTTTGTTTGTGTGTATATGTATGAGTCAATGTGCAGATATAAACATAGACATATGTGCTAAAAGATTGTATATGTGTTTGATTTTCACCCTTGCATGATTATTCTGCAGTGGAGTATATCAGGAAATAATGACATTCTGGGCACAATACCTTGAGGTTGCCATTTTCTAATGAGATTTTAAATATGTCAGCATTTCTATCATACATTCATATGACTTTCTCCTGCAGGAAAGTTGCCTAATGTATCTGCACATCAGGGAACTTATCTTTTTTTGTTTTTAAATTGTTAAGTGAACTTAATATTTCCCTTAAGTATATTTGAGTCTCCAGCATGACCTGGAAGAAAGCAAGGCCCAATCTTTCCAGATGACCCCCACCAGTGCCTAAGCTTTTCCCTTCTGATTAAATCAGTCCCCTTTCTGTGATGCCTGTGCCAGGTGGAACCATTTGTTCACTGCCATCTGCCTGGCAGAAGGGAATTATAATATAATACATGTAATACACCTATACAGAAAGATTTGTTTTACATTTTCAGGATATGAATGAGCCAGCCAGCTTTGTGAATGGGGCAGTTCCTCCAGGCTGCAGGAATACCACGCTCAATCGTCCTCCTTATATGCCCCGTAAGTCCATTTCCTATTGGGAGATTTTACCTAGACTCAAGATGACCTTGACAAAGAGAACTGAGATGAGGATTTGCCTTCATTCATTACTAGCAGACATTGATATGACAAAATCTTAAGGAACAAACCTATAATAAGCATTCTAAGCTGTCTTACTTCACCTCATAGGTACAGGTATGCATAGAGCAGAGGCAAAATGCTTCATGACACCATTGAGCAAGCATTTTTACGAATGTTTTTCCTTAATAGATATTACATTGAAGGAAACGGATGTTGTATCATGTGAGGATGAGGAAAGAGCTAAGCAAAGAAACCAACCTGTAAAAAGAGATAGAAGTAGGATAATAATGTTGAGTTGGCCTGTGTATTGTGAATGCAATATAGAATAAACAAGACTGCATAAGTATGTTAGTATCAGGTTATATAAGCCTTGCAGGACCTTGTTTTTTATCCTTTAGACAGTAGGGATCACCAAATCTTTTTGATCAGGGAACTCATATATCATATGTCTAAAAGTGATTTTTGACAGTGTGCAGTGTTGATGTTGGAAAAAATTTTTGAATTTTGTCCAGAGGCAATGACACCAGTTGATTTTCCATCCAACACCTTGGAGCAAGCAAACTTTTGTCTTCATTTTTAAATGGTCTATGAGATGCCATTCCATTTTTTTAAAAAAGAGAAAACTGGTGGATACCAAGAATGCAGCTTCTAAAAGATCTTTTTCACAAAACTGTGCATCTTGGGGAATTGGTAATTCCGTATTCTGGACTGGGCCTCTAATAATTAGTTTATCAGAAAGTTAGTCAGTGGTTAAAAGCAAATTCCTTGACCAAAAGTGTGGGAACATTTGTTGCAAGAAGCTCAGAGAGGAGATAGCTTACGAATTTGAGCCTACTTTCCTGCTTCCCAAAATGTTAATATTTTTCTTTCACTTCTTTTCCAGCAACAATGTTTTTGTTTAAGGCAATTGTGTTTTTCTTTTTAATTCTTTTAATTGCTCTATAGCATTTGTCATTGATTGAAACTTCCTTGTCAGTGGAGATTGTTTCTTTCTTTGTATTTGTATTTCTAGTCCCTATTAGACTAGCTGGCATAATCAGCTAATTAATTCATGATTGATTATTCTCCCCTCCTCCCCTCCATCTCTTTGCTTCTTCTTATCTGTCCATTTCTTTTTTTCTTCTAAAACTTTAAGCCAGATCTTTGCAAAGGCTCTGGACTTTAGAGAGCTACGTTCTTGCCTCCCAGTGATTAGTACTTAAGGACCCTTTCTTTACAAGTTCCATGATCCAGGAATTTCCTACAGTATAGAGCAAAGAACAGTGGATTTTGTTCTTAGGCTAAAACTAAAGTCACAGCTGTTCCACTTAGTATTTTTTCTAATCTTGGGGATATTTCTCTATCTCTCTGGACCATGGTTTTTCCTTATTCTTCATAACTGACATGGACTTAATCAATTCTCTAATGTGCCTTCCATTACTAAATCTAGTGTTCTGCATCTGGGTTATGCTTAGCTTTCTATTTCTATTGGTGTTTCCTATTGAATACCATGCCCTGGTGTTCAAGGGTTGTAGGTCTGACCTGCTTTTCTCTTTCAAACTCATTCTCTATCCTCTCTCATCCCCTCAGCTCCAGTCATCTCTTTCACCACCACCAGATGTGAAAAACTTGCCTCTGTAGAGTGCTCTCACATCATTGAATCTTTCCTCAGATCTAGAATCAAGAGACAGAGGCCTGAGCAGCAAAACCCTGTGCATGGAAAGTCAGCAGATCCTGCCTGATGGAAGCCCAGTGAGACACTATGATGTGCACAATCTCTATGGCTGGTCCCAGACGAAGCCAACATATGAGTAAGTCCTTGCCCCAACTCTCCCATAGTCCCAGAGGTACTGGGTGAATAGAAATGGAATTTCTAAGAGGATGGAGAACGGATATTCCTTTAAAATCAACTGATCCTTAACAAAGACTCTGTTTTTCCTTCCTTTCCAATAGAACTTGCCAGGGATAAAGAAGTTGCTATTTTATCTTCTAATCATCTCTCTATATATAAATAGATAAACTATTGAATAAGTTAATGAATAATCTGAATATATATATATTCCCTTAAATCATACAATCTTAAATTTACGATCCCAGCTTATATAAGAATAAGTGGTTCAGGACTATATATATTTCCTAAAGCAAGGTACATATATGTAAGACCCTAAAACTGTGTAATGTTAATGACCAAGAAAGCTAACTCAGTCCTGTGTCTCTGTGTGTGCGTGTGTGTGTGTGTGTGTGTGTGTGTGTGTGTGTGTGTGTACTTAAAGGGGCAGTGTCACCAGTGGCTAGATATTTAGCTCAAATTCACAAAAAATATCTCTGATACATACTGGCCAACTGACCCTAGGCAAGTCATTCAATTAATCAGGGCACATTTCTAAGACTATAAATCAGGGGTTCTCAAACTAAAGCCCGTGGGCCAGATGAAGCCCACTGAGGATGTTTATGCAGCCCGCTGGGTTATGGCAAATGGGCTGAGAGGTGAAAACAGTGTGAGGTTTTGTTTTTACTATAGTTCAGCCCTCCAACAGTCTGAGGGACAGTGAAGTGGCCCCCAGTTTAAAAAAGGTCCCTCCTTTTGTAGAAGTGGATTCTGTGGGCCACAAAATTCCAATTTATAACAAAAATTATATGATCAGTGAATCTTTTTAGGAATAACTCTGGTATTCCTAAATCAATTGGGTTCAAGATCTTTCTCAGGTCAGGGACCTTTATGCTTGAGGAACTTTTAAAAACATTGAGAGAATATAAAAAAAATCAAAGGAAATGCTGGTTTTGAAGCAAAGTTCAGTAGAGAGAGGGAAGCAGTGATCCACAGCTAGACTTGGAGTGAGGAATTTTTATATTCTCATTATATTAATTATATGACTCTAGCTAGTAACAAATACAATGAATATAATCAGTAATAGATGGTGGATTAATCAAGCACAACTCTTATCCTAACAGCATTAATTGGCATAATTATCTCAAATTTAATTCTATTCTGTTTATTTGACTAAGATAATAACTGATACCCATCAAATTATAAAGAAATGACTAATTGCTGACAGAATTGGTGTATCAAAATCATTCCCACATTTTCTCATCAGAAATGATGATATATATATATATATATATATATATATATATATATATATATATATATAAATAAAAATTGCAGGACTAATTTATATTTTTTCTTTTTTGATCAGTATATATTATAGATCAGAATTATTCTAAGTGACACGGTATTAGGACAGTAAATCTATTCAAAACTTAAAGTATGGCCCTCTTCTCCTCCTACATTTATATACACACAATAAAATTAGTCCATTACCTTATATTTGTAGATAATTAATGTACAATCTAGTTTCAGTTCCTTCCTGCACCAAGTACAGATTGCAGTTATGCTCCCACTTTCCCACTTCATTCTCATAGTCATTGCCTGAGAATGGTCCTCAGTTCTTGGGCTTTACTTAGAGCTTTTGAGAGGGAAAGAGGTCCTTGGTCCTTCGCATTTAGGTTGTGATTTCTTATTTTTCTTCCCTGATCAGAGGTGTGCAGGAGGCTACTGGACAGAGAGGAATTGTGGTCACTCGCTCAACCTTCCCTTCTTCAGGACGCTGGGCAGGACACTGGCTGGGGGACAACACTGCAGCATGGGACCAGCTCCATAAATCCATCATTGGTAAGTGCAGGGCTAGTCCTGAAGGCTTCCCTTGGAGGGGAAAGGAATCTAGCCCAAGTGGTCAGTAAACTGATAATTATTTTGGATTCTTGAAGAGAATCAGAGAGGAGTCAGGTCATTGTAACACTCTGTGTGTATTATGGGACTTTTCCCCATGATGAGCTATTTAAGTCTAGAAACAGGGTAGATCAGAGCCCCTTCACTCTACCAACTTGCCTCATTGCTGTGGTTCTTATTGCAGGTATGCTGGAATTCAGTCTCTTTGGAATATCCTATGTAAGTCTCCCTCAAGTCACTTCATCATTGTTAAGATTGGTTCAGAACCTTCCAGCATCCTCATTGTGTTCCCCTTTTCTGTTCTCAGACTGGAGCTGATATTTGTGGGTTCTTTGAAGATGCTGAATATGAGATGTGTGCTCGCTGGATGCAACTTGGAGCCTTTTACCCTTTCTCTAGGAACCACAATACAATTGGGCCCAGAGTAAGATACCAGCTTGTTCTCCAAGCCTGCCCTGGTACCTGGTTCAGTTCTTTCCCCATAAGTTAATGGATCCCCTCTTTCCTGGAAACCAGCTCATTAGTCACCAGTCCATCATTTCACAACAGACTGTGTAACCTGCATTTCTGGTACAGCTTGCTAGAACATCTCCTTTCTACCATAAACTCAAGAAAAAATGATTTTAGAGAGCGGAGATCTCTTCTATTCTGACTGACCTCTGGGCAGTTTTCACAGTTCTTTCAGGAGATTACAAAGCCAGGGCCCCCCAATGTTTCACAGTATGATCCAGATTTAACATGACACTGGAAAATTGCTGCAGAAGAAATATGTTAGGTGTGTGCTGTCCATGATATATTTTTTATCAGGGCTCTGACTATTTGTAGGAGCACTAAGGTATCACAAAACAGGGAAAGAAGAATCAGAATGTCTTCTTAGCCAAGATCCGTGGGGATGATAGCCTGGGGAATTAGGAAGCATCCCTGGCTGCTTCTGCAGATTCTCTGTGTAGCACAGAGTGGCTCCTTAGGTATCCGGCCTATTTCCCAGTGCAGTAAAATGAAGGATTTGTATGAATATTTCTTCCCATATCTGTAGAGACAAGACCCTGTGGCTTGGAATTCCACCTTTGAGGATCTTTCAAGAAAAGTCCTTCAGACAAGATACACACTCTTGCCTTATCTCTACACCCTGATGCACAAGGCCCATGTGGAAGGCAGCACTGTTGTCCGGCCCCTCCTTCATGAGTAAGTGCCCACTCTGTGTCTGGGGGTGCTTTGTGGGATTCCATTTTGAATCTCAGTAGAAAGTCCCTTAAGGTATTGTCTATCCCTCTTACAGTAGTGAGGCTTGAGAACAGGGCCTGTCTAATTTTTTCTATTTATGTCTATTTGTTTTACCACTGCCTTGTAGCTAATAAATACTATATTAATCAATGTTTCTTCATTTATTGATTCATTCTAAAATGTTTGTTTCTTATATACAGAAGTAGCATATGAAAGCGAGCATGACCTTTGGAGACCCAAAGATTTGTTTGTTTTCTTGCTATTTATTTCAGATGTGATAGTAGCTTGTGACCATGAACAAACCACTTCTTTTTTCTGAAGCTAAGGTTTATTATCTGTAAAGTGGGAAGAATGCACTTCCCACCTCATAGGTTTGCTGAAGAGATATTTTTAATATAATTTTTACTTTAAAAAAAAATGAAAATGATGTAGTGGTATTTGAGAATCTAGAAATTTGGTTTAATAATATAGTGAAATATAGTGTTGATAATATTGATTTTCTTTTTTATGACTGGAATAGGTTGAAATTAGTTTGCAACTGATTTTCTGAACATCTGCATGATAATAAGAGAAAGCCTAGGGCCTATAGAGTAAGGAAAGTCAAGTTGGTATTTCACATGCACCATTAATATCCTTACCTGTACCTGATTAAACTAGTGCTGGAAGAAGGAAGGAAGGATATAAAAGGAACAGAAATTGGGCTTTTCCTAAACCTATGGATATTTGTCATAATCATGAACTTAAGGTCTTTTTGAGCACTGAAAGAGCATTGTCCACACCACTGAGTTGTGATACTATGTTTTTCCATTCAGGTTTGTGGAAGACAAAGAAACATGGGACATAGATCTTCAGTTCTTGTGGGGTCCAGCCTTCTTAGTCAGCCCTGTCTTGTCTGCTGTGAGTATAGATTTTCCTGAACCTGTATAAGCTCCAAACTAAAAAAACAATATTAAGTAGTAGAGATGGGTCTGAGCTTCGCATTCTGAGTGTTCTGGGGCTGAATTGTTCTGCAGCTTTAAAGGATTTTTGGTGCTTCAGTTTCCTTGCCTGTAAATTGAATGGTAGTCTGAATTATCCCTAAGTGATGGGGTCATTGGAAGATAATCACAACATGGTAAATCCATAGAATATTTGCTTTTGAACATGGTACATTTGGCAATTATTAATCTTCTTAATCCTTCTAGGAAATTTTGATGAATTTGTCCATGTATTTATTTCACACACAGAAATTTTAATTTATTGTAGAATTCCCGGAACGTTACTGCCTACTTCCCTAAAACCAGTTGGTATGATTATTACACGGTAAGTATCTTTTATGGGGCATAGGATATTATGTTTCCTCTGTTCAAAATAGTATCTAATTTCTGGAAAGGGAAAAGATTTTGGAGGCTAAGATATCTCAGGCTGGAATATTGTTAGGATGTGTGTAATATCTGCCCCATGCAGCTCTTGCATAGTTGCCCCTATAATGCCCTATCATTAGTACTCTTTCAAGTTTTACTGATCTTGTGTTTTGGTGGCTGGGACTCAGCCAAAGGCAGCATTTTTTAAGCACTTTGCAAAACAATGGAGATCTTGGGAGCTGAGTTCAGTGATTATATTCCAAGGGAGAAGGGAAGCTCTATGAAAGCATCAGAGTCCTTTTTGCTTAGAAAGTCTAGAACACTTAATGTAGTTTACATCAGGCTAGTGCTTCTTTCCTTAAAGTAATCACTTTCAATATATTCCATAATATCTGATATATAGTAGATGCTAAATAAATGGTCATTGAGTGTTTTGAGCTTCATTCCCTCATCTATAAAATAATGATAATAAAAGACTTTTAAGGTGCTTCTTATTCATCCCATACTGAGAACATTCTCAGAGATTCCAAAGGTATCTTTAATGCTTTTAGTTTAAAAATGTTCTAGTGCTGTTTTTCAAATTTCCCTGAAGACTAAGGCACCATAGCCAAGGCAGGGGAGGAGTAATTAATTCTTCCTAACTTCCACTCCCTTAATGTTCTTGATAAGCCTGACTTCTGTGAGCAAAGAGTGTAAGTAGTGACTCTTGCTTATTCTCACTGTGTAATCTTTACCAGCTTTTTTCAAGGTTACCTTTTCAAAAGAAGAATGCCAGTATCTTTGATCTCTTGTTTATCTTCTGTCCCTCCTTGGCAATTAGTTTAGTGCATTGATTGCATATCCACTGTATGCTGTGCCCCACATTACTTTCTGAGGCTGGCCATGTGGAAGTCTAGGGAAGAGTCTCTGCTCAGGGGGAGCTCATCGCTCTAGTTAGAGAGATAGACTAAGCCCACAAAGAAAAACTATAAAAATCTTTGAGATACTGAAATCTTTTTTGAAAGCTAAAGTGAGCTTCCCTGAATAATGGGTGCAATTTAGAAAGGTTTCTTCCAAGAACAGCAACATTTGATTCAAAATGGAGCAAAAGATGGGAGGAATGATGCAAATTGGCCCCAAAGGAATCCATAAATGAATGGATCAAGGAGTCAGGAAATGAGAGGCCATGGTGGGTTAGGGAAGGCCTACAAGTTAACCTATAAGTTAATCAGGCACCTTGTGAGGTGCAAGGATTCATTTTTCTCCTGGTTTCTTCTGTTTAACTCTAGGGCTCAGGTGTTGGAGTGAGGGGCCAGTGGACGAGCCTGCAAGCCCCCTTGGACCACATCAATCTCCACGTCCGTGGAGGCTACATTCTTCCATGGCAAAAACCTGCCAATAACACCCACTATAGGTGAGTGAGGGGATGACCACCTTTTCCCTTTCCAAATATGACTCCAGTGCTAATGGTGACTGTCTGCTTTGCCCTTTTCTTGAAAAGTAGAGACCAAAGTCCTGGAGTTAGAGTCCCAAAGGCTTGGGTTTTAGTTGACTTTTGTCTGTGTGACTCTGGGAAAATCCCACCAACTCTGAGGGCTTCTGTTCTGTCATTGGACTCAGACATCCTACTTGACTGAAATTATACTGACAGTAACAAAAACGGTCTAAATATTAAGGGGTTGTGTAACTGTCAGTCAGTATCATTTCTTCAGTGGTTTTTTCCTGTTCTCTTTTTTTGTTGCTCATTACCAAGAACATCACAAGGATCAGACTACTTTTGTTAGTTATTTGGGGGCTTTGTGAGAATCTTGCATTTTCACTGGCTGGAATGTTCTCTCTCCTCATCTCTGCCTCTTGACATTTTTTGTCTCCCTATTACTTCGAGCTCCCTGAAAATAGAGACTTTGTAAATTTCTCTTTGCCTTCTCAGCACTGAGCAAATGCCTGACCTGTAGTAAGCACTTAATATTTCTTGATTCACTGACTGTTAGATAATGTATTATATGAATGCCCCGTGCATTGTGATACATTTCAGGGGAATACTTCATGATTTACTCCATGACAGAGAAAATACAGTGAACTATGTTGAAAATATATCTTTATGCATTTTGACGTGGTCATGATTCTGCTTACTATACTTTTCTGTTTAATGTATTTCAGCAATTATGAGAAAAATCTCTAAACATAAGTATCCTTGTAAGAGGCTTCAGGGATAATCTTTCCATTTACATGGACTCTACTTTAATTCACACCTTTTCACCAATCTCCCAGCTATTAAAGTGCCACAGGGCAAGCATTTAAAAGCTGGTCAAACACAAAAAAGAAATGATACAAGGACACTCTCCAGGTATTTCTTAAATATGTTAGAATCAATTGTATGACACGGGAGACATTGGCACAGAACTGCCCAGCATGCATTCATCACAGAAGGTGCTGTGCTCTATGAACAAAGCCAAGTAGAATGAGTCCAAAAGAAACATGAGCTGTGCAAAATTAGAGAAGCTACCCAAATGGTCATGTGGACTATTTGTGCCCCACCAGTGTGACAGAGCCTTCTGAGCTCATGCTGATCTGATCAGCCACAGTTGCACACACTGCAATTTGACTCTAACAAAATGATGCCATTTTGGTTCTCTTCGAGAAGGAAGGACAACTACTGCACCTATATAAATTTGCCTTCTTTGCATCTGGATTCTCCTTCTCCAAACCATCCTCTACTTTATTGCCCAATTGAGAGTCCTACAACATAATTCGACCATGCCATATTTCTGCTTGGAAAGTTTTAGTGGCTGTCTTAGATAAAGTCCAACCTCCTTTGTGTAGCTTATAAAGCCCTTTACCCAAATGGCTCTAAACTTTCCAAGCTGATTCACATTATTTTACCTCAAACACTTGAACTGAGCTCTTTGTATAGTCTGTTTCACATGCCTGGAATGTTCTCCATTTTTATCTTGACCTCTTGGCACCCCTTAGTTTCCCTCTCAACTGCAAACTCTGGCAAAAGATCTTTTCTGAATGCTCCAATATCACATCAAATCCAAAATGTCTTGTTTATTATACATTAGTTTTCCTGTGAATAGACTACAATTATGATACATGCTGAAATCCTCTATAAATTCTGATGTTTACAGCCGGAAAAACTCCTTGGGACTTATCGTGGCTTTATCTGATAATGGGACAGCTGAAGGAGAGTTTTTCTGGGATGATGGACAGAGTATTGGTAAGTTAGATTTTCTTAAATTCAGTTGCCACACTTTGTCTCTTTTTCTTTCTTTCTCTTTCTCCTCTTTAATTTTTCCTTTTAATCCCCTCTTTTTCCTCTATAACTTTTACCTACTCTCTTTTTTTCTCCTCTTTAATTTCATGTATTTTCTCCTCTTCTATTCTTTCCTTCTTTAATTCCTTTTATTTCCTTTCCTTTATTTCTTCTCTCCTTCTGTCACACCTCCTCTCTTACTCTACCTTGCTTGCCCCCTCCCTTTTTTTCTTCTCCTTTCTTCTCCTTCTTTCATACTGTCTTTTGATTATGTCAGAAATCATAAATTTATTTGAAGTGCTATGGAATTTTCCTGCCATACGTAGAAATTAAATGACGTGCATAGGCCCATGCAACCAGGGTAGGAATTCATTCAGGTATTTTGTTTCCAACAACTTTTTCTTTCCTTTAAATAACTTTAAGAGAGTGTAAATTTTAAATAATGCACCAGTTCTCACTGGTAGAGGAAGTGTCTAACCAAGAACTCTAAACTAATGAAAACACTCTCTTATTACTGTTTCTAATGATAAGAACTAGAAACCTTTAATGTGAAAATTAAGGTGAAACATACACATGAAGTCTGAAAGATTTCTTTTTAGACACTGATTCCAGTTTTTTCAATGTCCCTTCTGAGCAATGATATATTCAAGTAGGAAAGAATGCCTTCTTGGTGATAACATTTTACAGATAAGAATAATTCATTTAAAATCAATGCCTATTCTCTAGAATAATCCTTATTTTGTCTCCTACAATCATAAGCGTCTTTGCAATAATTTTAGAATCCTGAGAAATATTCATGGGACAATGTGTGAGTTGCTTTGTATAGTACCTTTGTATTATGTGAATGTGAGTGTTTTAAAGACACAGAGGGTGGAAGAATGAAGAATCAGGAAAGCTAAAGGCCTCCACTGGAGCAATGGTGAATATATTCTATCTGAGGATATGCTAGTTAAAATTCATTATCTTTTTGCAGATACTTATGAAAGGGGGAATTACTATTTCTCAACCTTCTCTGCCAATGAGGTGAGTGCTACTGGTTCCTTTCATTACTTGTTCACTTCCTCAGCATCTCAAGGGCACTGAAAGCTGATAAAGAACACTATGAAGAAGGGCCTAGGTTATGATAACCCTTCTGTAAGTCATGACTTCTCCAAGAGCCACCCTTTGGTCCAAAGCATATAATGAAAACTTCCAAAGCATCCTATCAGAGGATATCAGCAACTCAAATTGGAGTTGAGGAAGGACTTCCTACTGATTTCTTCCTAATGGAGAAGACATGACATACAATAGACCTGGAAGGAGGAGGAAGCACCTACCTTCCCCAATTCCTCCACTTCCTGTTTTCACTTTTCCTAATCCTATGATATCAGATATTTGAACACTATTTTCATTTACTGGACTTCTCCCCTTTTTTTGCTGAAAATTTAGATTTCCTTCCAATCCCCACCTTGTGATCCTTCTTTCATTTTCCATGATCTTTCAGGTATCACTGAGAGTAATTCAGTAATTGCAGACATTAGATAGACATGCACACATATCTCTGAAAGTTCATATTTCTCGTATGTAAAAGTTAGAGAATTTAGAGAATGTGCCAGGAACCAGAATCAAATATGAGAAGCCAAAGGGAACTTAGTCCTTGATTTCTTATCAATCAGACTAATGAGCTTATTCATTAGAAAAGATGGAGAAGAGAAAATTCTTGATAGCATCCATTCTAACAGAACAAGGAATTTCAGTGGCTTTTCAGCCATTTACCCAGTAGAGCTTTGGCTAATTGATTTGACGGAAGAGAAACTACTCATGAGTACTTATGATTATTATTTCATTTTAATATTAAGACAGTCCTTCCCTCCCGTTGCCAGAGAAGGTAAAATGATTAATAGAATTGGAGATAGAGCAAGTGTCTTTGGATGTCTTTTAGCATCGCCTGGATGTGAAGGTTATGCACATGAACTACAGTGATCCAAGTGGCCTTGCATTTGAAGAGATCAAAATCTTTGGATTCAACCTCAAACCTGTTACAGTTACTGTAAAAGAAAATAATGTTCCAGTTCATTCTAATGCTGAGATCAAATATGATCCTGCAACAAAGGTAAATATTTCCTCAATAATTATCAAATTTCCTCCATAACTAGGTTTTCTTGTTTCATTTCTTAAAGGACTAGCCTTCTTATTTTACATTTTAGCTGATATTTAAATGGGAGTATTGATAACATTTACTTTGAACAACTTTTGTTTACAGAGAATATTATAAATAATTGAAGACTTTTCCCAGTTATTCAAAGTCACACTTATTTGTTCTAGGTATAAGTTTTGATTTAAATGAACATGTAAATGGTCATAAATTTACAGCTGAATGAAAATTAACTTCAGGGTTGCCTTTTGTAAGACAAAAAAATCATGCATATTTTCCCCTCCAAAAATGTCCATAAACAGATTGTTGTTGTTTTTTTCTTTATTTGCCTTTTTTTTTTTCATGACTGCTTTTATTCTATATTAATTACTGAAAGAAAGGTCAAAAATAGCCTTTCTCCAGGGTGAAAACTCCAGAAACAAGAGAACCACCAATAAGCCCTTTTCTTCAGTATTCAGTAATATTAGTTCCTTTTGACATCAGCAGTATTAAAGATGCTCTTACTTTTCAATACTCCAGCTGAAGTTACATGTTCATTTTCACTTCTCTATTCACTTTTTGGTCTATATTGCATTGCATTTTAAAGATATCTGAACCATGAATATATCTCATCATATGAATTTATGGAAGATTCTTTGGAAATAGTTCATGCTAATGCTTTACAAATCCTTTATCAGTACGATGGGGCAACCTATGAAGAAAATTTATCGTAAATAAGTTTTCTTCATAGATTGCCCAAGTGGTAATATTTTGAAAATATTTCTTTTTGACAAGAACATTTTTGACAACTTTTTGACAAGAACATTTCCATATAAAATAGAATCTGAGGCAGGAGTAGCTAGACTTCTTTTGAGAATGACTAGAACTACATCTAACAGGAGCAGGATAATAATGGAAACTGGCCTTTCCTGTGTAGTTCGAAAGATAAAATTTTGATCAATTTATTTTATGAAAGGGCCACAATTATTTTGCTAATTATTTCCCACTATTCTATCAAGTCTTGTAATAGAAAAAACATATAACTTTGAATTAATATCTAAAATTAGAATCAAAACATCTGAATTTGTCAGATAGAAGGGGATTTAGAGATCCTTTTATCCAGTGCCTTTTTTTTGCTGAGAGATTGAGTATTCAACATGAAATCAGCTGTTTTCCAAAGAACGTTTGCTCTTGTTTTTTTAAATTTTTTGTTTTGTTTTGTTTTTGTTTTTGTTTTCATGAAATAAGACATTAGTTTTGTGTTCTTAACAATCTTTAGTTATGGTGAGAGAAAGAAGGAAGGCAAAAACACCAAGAGATTCCATGAGAATTGAGATGAAGAAAACCAGTTTGTTTTGGGGGGGTGTCAAAAGAAAGAATTTTTGATAGACAGAAATATTGACTCTTGCTAACTTAGAACATCTTTTCTGACATGACAGGTTGTAAACATCACAGGTCTTCACCTTGAACTTGGGAAGGGATACACAGTGGAATGGTCAACTCACTTCATAGATACAGAAAAATTTGACTGCTACCCTGATGAATATGGTGTCAATGAAGAAAATTGTCGATCACGTGACTGTGTCTGGGAGGTAAGATTTGAAACACACATAAACACATATATACACACACACTTGCAAGATTATCCCTGTCATCTTTATTTCACTTCAAATACATCATATTGATACCTCCTTCTCCATTTTAATGAGATTAGGCAAGATAAAACATGTTTGGCAGACTTGAGAAAGTAAATCATGAGCCCTATGATGGGAACAACCATTGCACAGATAGTTCAGTCTCTCCTTGTAAGCTGCCCAAGTACCTCTGATTATCAGTTGTAGAGAAATTTATCTCTGATAATACAAAAGAGCCAAGCAGATATTATAAAGTAATTAGGTATCCTGGTAAGGTTTTTGGTTTGTATATTCTTCCTATATAACTAATTAGGTCAGAATATAAATGAGCATAGAGTTTCTCAGTTTTAGAAGAATCTACAAAATCACAGAATTCTCACTAATTTTGTGTTTTTGTGAAATTGGAGGATCCATTCTCTATGCCTCCCAAGCCCCTGGCACTATTGAAATTCATAAGAATCTAAGCCACAGCTTTATTAAATTATCTCCCCTATAGAACCACACTAGGGAGTAAATTGATTTGTTTCTGTGACTTGTAAATGTAAATCCTATCCCGGAGTTGGTATATTCCTATACCAGAAATATTGAGCAAAATGTAAAATACTGACATATTACCAGTTTCCTTTTGTTAGAGAGATTTTTGGAGAATTTTGGCTCTTTTATATGTTCTCTCTAGTATTCTTCTGGTTTCAAAAACAGAAACATGGTGGAGGGGAGGAATAGACTTCCAGAGAAGACCTTGGGGGAAAAAAGCCATTGTGGTGTAAATGAATAATTGTTGGACCTGGAATCAGGAGAGACCCTCTTTCAAATCCCAACTCTGAAGTTTACCATTGTGAGATGAGAAAAGTCTCATAATGCCTCAATCTCAGCTTCTTAATCTGTAAAACAAGGATAAGAAATTCTATTATATTTATCACAAAAATTAGGAGGATCAAAAAAGTTAATGAATGAAAACAGTTTTCCAACTTCAAAGAATTATATAAATTTTTTTAGTTACTTTTGTTTCTATGGGAAACCCACCTTCCAGGAAAAAAAATTCTGTAGTCTCATGTGCTGACAAGACATTGTATATCAGGTACTAAAAAATAATTTATTAAATACTTCATATGTTCCAGAAACTATATTAATCCCCAGCAATAAAAAGAAAGAATTATAAAAAAATCTTTGCTCTCAAAATGTTCACTTTCCAATTGAGGAGATAACATGGGGCTAGATATGACTTACTTTCCCTCGATTTTTGTCATTCTGATGAGTTTCTAATGTTTTTATTTTTCAGGAAGTCAGTTCCCCTGGTGTCCCTTTTTGCTATATCACAAAATATTATTATGCTGCCTCTAATATTCAGAGTAGTCCAGCAGGCCTGACAGCAACTATCTCCCGAATTTCTGGAGTCAATCACTATCCTTCTGCTCCCATAGATCAACTTCGCTTGGAGGTGACTTTCCATACAAACAACATGCTGCAGTTCAAGGTATGCTCAGCTTGGCACTCTTATTATCAGAGTGGTGTCCAGGAATCATCAACATTATTTTTCTGCTGTATACATTGTGGCATGTTAACATAGGTGTCATGATTCTCTCTATTAGTATTATATGGGCCAATTAACAATCCTGGGACTTTTCCCCACCCCTTCACTTCTCCAAACAAAGTTTCATCTCTAAATTGGGCATTTGAATGGTCAATCTTCATAATTCAGGCAGCAAAGTAAAACAACTGATTTGGAGAGATGTCTACTGAGATTATCTGTCTAAGATAAAGTTCACATAACTTTGCTATTTAGATTTAGAAGTGAGAAAAACAGAGATTGCCTGGAGATACCACAAATCTTTTGGCTTCAGTTCCTTCTGTATGGATTTGTATTACAGCATTTCTAACTTCACAAGAATGAATGAACAAATGAATGAAAGTTTAATTAATTTACTATTTGCCGAGTACTAGGGCTACCTTAACAATCTCATTGTTAGTTATACTTGGAATTTTCAATAGTAGAACTACTCTAGTGTCCTTATCAGGCTTTCCCTTAAAAGGAAAGGATTTATGTATGCTTGAAAAGCAGAAATTGAATGAAAGTACTTCTCTTGCCACATATTATTTCAGGACTAAGTTTCAGGACTAAAAGCTGATTGAGCTTCAGAGTTTATGGAATCAGATCAGCACTAAAATGAGAGAATCTTATTTTAAGATCACGAATTTATGAACTTTGAGTTATTTATCGAGACAGTGGTTTTCTGTTTCCTAGATTGACGATGCCAACAACAAAAGGTATGAAGTCCCAGTACCCTTAAATGTTCCAAGCTCCCCCATCAGCCAATCAGAAAATCGTCTCTATGAAGTAACCATCAAGGAAAATCCATTTGGAATTGAGATCCGCCGAAAAAGCACAGGCACTGTGATGTAAGTTGGTTTCTGTTGCTTAGGAATAGTAGGAAATGGGCAATCAGAATTTTGACTTGACCTGGATTTCTGGAATAGTGCAATGGGATTCTGGGTTTGCTCACTAAAAACTTGTGATCTGGATTCAAGTCTTCAATACTTTTCTACTGTCCTACAGGGTAAGATATATTTCTATATGCATATTGAGTGCATATGTTATTTCCTTTTCTCAGTTTCTGATGAAAATAAGTTTCACTCACTCTTCCTCCCTTCTCCCTTTTCTCCTTCAATGTAAACACTATTTCATCTCTCTTTTCTGGCAGATAATTTGTGCTATTTTACCTCTCCCTTTTCCCACAGTACATTCTTCTCTCATCCCTTAACTTTATTTTAAAAAAGATATTATCCCTTCATATTCAACCACATCTATGCCCTTTGTATATTCTTCTAACTGCCCTAATAATGACAATGTTCTTAGGAATTACAACTATCATCCCCCTATGTAGGAATGTAAACAGATTAATCAATTGTGATTTCCCTTTCCTGATTACCCTCTTATGCTTCTCCTGAGTCCTGTATTTGAAAGTAAAAATTTCTGTTGAGCTCTGATATTTTCATCACAAATGTTTGAGAGTCCTTTATTTCATAGAGTGTGACCATTTTTCCTTTGAAGTTATACTCAGTTTGATGGGTATGTGATTGTATATTGTAATCCTAGCTGCATTGTTCTCAAGAATATCGTATTTCAAGTCCTCCAGTCCTTTAATGTAGAAGCTGCTAAATCTTCTTTTATTCTGACTGGTTCCACTATACATGTATTGTTTCTTTCTTGATGCTTGCAATATTTTCTCCTTGATCTGGGAGTTCCAGAATTTGATTATAATATTCCTGGAAGTTTTCATTTGGGGATCTCTTTGAGGAAGTAGTTAGTGGATTTTTTTTTTTTTTAATTTCCATTTTGCCCTCTTATTCGGGAATATCAAGATAGTTTTCCTTGATAATTTCTTGAAAGATGATGTCCAGACTCTTTTTTTTTTTTTTTTTTTCCCCATGGCTTTCAAATTGACCAATAATTTGTTAATCATTTCTCCTTGATCTCTTTTCTAGGTTAGTTGTTTTTTCAATGAGACAATTTGTGTTGTTTTCTATTTTTTCATTATTTTGGTTTGATATAATTGTTTCTTGATTTCTCAGTCATTAGCTTCCATTTGCTCAATTCTAATTTCTAAGGAATTCTTTTCCTCAATGAGCTTTTGTACCTTCTTTCCCATTTGCCCAATTTTTTTTAAGGCATTCTTCTCATTAGCTTTTTGTATTTCCTTCTGCATCCCTCTCATATCTCTTCTTAATTTTCCTTTATTTCTCTTGCTTGATTTTTAAAATCCTTTTTGAGCTCTTCCATGACCTGGGACCAATTCTTATTTCTTGGAGGCTTTGGCTGTAGGAGCTTTGATTTTGCTATCTTCTTCTGAGTGTGTATTTTTTGTTTTCTTGAGAGACAGCTTGTTGAAACCAATTAAGCAAGAGAAGTGTAATGAGTGGTAGCATAGGGAAAAGAAAGAAGTGCTAAGGAAGGGAACAGTATAAATGAGCAGATATATTTGGATTTTATTTTAATAGATTAAAATATTTAACAAAAACCATGTATAATAAAAATGATCACAATGAATATTGATATAGTGGTTACTATGTGGCAGGCTCACTGTGTTAGGTAACTTTGTAATTGCTGTCTCCTTTGATCCTTATAACAACCCTAGGACATTGGTCCTATTTTTATTGTTCCCATTTTACAGTTGAGAAAACTGAAGTAAACCGTAGTTAAATGATTTGCCCATGCACTTTATAGATACTGTGTCATTTAGCTGCCGGATCCACTGCCTCAAGCATATTTGATTGTATTGAATTAGTACCATTCCGTATATTGTTCTCTAATAGTTTTATGTATAAATATTTCATATTTTTATCTAGCCTGTGAGTTTCCTGAGGATAGGAACTATTTTGTCTGCTTTTATTTCAATTGTATCATCCTTGTTCTCATACCATGCCCCTTGTTCTTGTGCCTAAATCCCATTTGCTGTAAAAACTTCTACAGTCAAGGTCTTCAAAAGTTCAGACACTTCAGAAACTTTCTTTGTTCTGAAATCTAGTAATTGAAGTGAGAGCAATTGTGACTATTCTGGAGATCCTGTGGTATGCACAGGGGAGCACAGGAATTCTACTCTCCTTACAATCCTGATCTGTTCTTGTGTTTCAGTTGGGATTCCCAAGTCCCTGGCTTTACCTTTAATGACATGTTCCTGCGAATCTCCACCCGCCTTCCATCCCACTACATCTATGGCTTTGGGGAGACTGAGCACAGGACATTCCGGAGGGACCTCAACTGGCACACCTGGGGAATGTTTTCTCGAGACCAGCCCCCAGGGGTAAGGGTCAGCAACTGGAATATCATAAGACATGTGATTTGTTTATTCACACATATTCTTTTCTTTGGCCCTCTTCCAGGATTAGCAACTCAGGCTCTTCTATTGAGGCTAATTATGAATCTGAATAACCCAACTATAAATTCTTATTGAGTTGAATCTCCCTCTCATTTTTCATTTTTCTTGGCACCTTGAACCTCCCCCAAGGAAAATTGTAGATCCAGCTTAAATACCATTTTCATTTGTGTTCCTTGGAGTAAACGATGACTGACCTCTTTTCATCTGTTGATGTAGTATAAGAAGAATTCCTATGGTGTGCACCCCTATTACATGGGTCTGGAAGAAGATGGCAATGCCCACGGAGTGCTCCTGCTCAACAGCAATGCCATGGGTAAGATGATAATTTCTTTACTGACCCCACTTAACTGAAGAGATCTGGGAAGTTTCTGAGTCGGACAGTCCCAAAAGAATTCCGATTAAATAAAATTCAATTCAGAGTTATTAAACTACATCTATGAACAAATTACTGTACTATTATCATCAAGAAAGATAGAGAAAAAATCCCCATGATCCATACTCTTAAACTGTCTTTAAACTTAACCTGTCTTTAAATAGAGGAGACACAATATGTATATAAGTAATATGCAAAAATGTTCTTAATAGGGAATAGATAGTAGGAATGAACAAGGGGCTCTAAAAATATAGAAGAGGGAAATCATTTGGAGGCATGAGGGAGAAAAAGGGCATTTTAAACAAAAGGGATAGTTTGAACAAAAGCAGGGAAAGTTTTGCATATTATATCATAGAATCATCAATTAAGACTTGAAAGCAACTTTAGACATTATTAATCCTGTTCTCACATTTTATAGAAAAGAAAAATTAAGGCCCACTGAGCTTATGAAGTGACTTATGTATAATCACATAAATAAAAAGTGAGATAGTTAGTATTTGACACTTGTTCTCTGACTCAAAATTCAGCCTTCTTTGCAGTTTAAAGTGAAGGAGTAACTAGAGGAGTCCAGGTTTTATGAAAGAAACATGGGATGGGGAAGGTGAGGGACTTGTTTGGAAGGACTGGTTGTTAGATGTGAGAAGATTTCCATGTGTGGAATTTGCATTAGGCAGAGAAATTGTAAGTCTAGAAAAAAGATGTCTATCTTTCCTAGATAGAAGAAAAGGAAAGTACCGAGCTGCAGATGTGGATTTTGAAGCTTTTTTTTTTTTTTTTTTTTTTTAAGATTTTGGTAGAACTTCATAGAGAAGTTCATTTATATAGAAAATGTGCTAATTCCTCAGATATTGAGTCAACTGTCAGTTCTGAATAAGGATAACTGTAATAACAATGAGAGCTGTCTATAGATGGAATGAACTTTTTTTTTTTTTTTTTTTTTTTTTTTTTTTTGATGGAATGGAACTTAAGGAACTTAAGGAAATTGTCTTTTCTCATCATTGGAAGTGTTCAGAAGATAATTAGAGTATCTCCTTCCTGTGAAGGTGAGGGGTATTGAACTTTTTTCCTTCTTCTTCCAGACGTGACTTTCCAGCCCACCCCTGCACTGACATATCGTACCATTGGAGGCATTCTGGACTTTTACATGGTTTTGGGGCCAACTCCAGAGCTTGTCACTCAACAGTACACTGAGGTAGGAAGTCGTGAAATCCTTCCTGTATATAATCAAATGTTATCTGAGAAATTTTAATGTCCTTAGCACTTTACACCTCACATCCATTCTTCTCCTCTGTGTACAACTTGTATCTACCCAGTTATCTTCATGCACGTGAGCTCTTTGAAGACAAAAACTTTTGCCTTCTTTATATCCCCAGTTCCTGGCAATAGTAAATATTTAACAAAGCCTGTTAATTCATCTACTGCTAATGACCTTCCATAGCCACTATCTTTGCAGCAGCATATTAGAAAGCAATAAAGAAAAGACATTTTACCATTACATTGTTATAGAGATCTTTTAAGGACAGTCAGTTCCTATTTATTGTGCCTGATAAAAATCCCAGATGTCTTTTTTTTACCAAAGTATTTTTTTTCTAAATACATGTAAAGATAATTTCATTATGCATTTTTGCAAGACTTTGTGTTCTAAATTTATCTCCCTTCCTTTCTTCCTTACTTCCCTCTTTCTCAAGATAGAAGGCAATCTGATACAGGTTAAATGTGTACATTCCTCTTAAGACTTTATTTTTCTATAGTGCCTAATGATTTACACAAATGATCTCTCTTGAAATGGTAGAGATTCCCAGGAATCCTGCCTTTCTAGTTTCATGTGCTTTGGCATTACAATTAACCTGAATTTTGAGGCTACCACAAGTTACAGGAAAACTGTTTAGTGATTCTGTATTTGATACAGGTTTATGTTCCTTCCCTCAAGGGAATGGAGTCTATATAAACTATATTTTGTCCTTTTTTTTTTTTTTTTCAGTTGATTGGCCGGCCAGTGATGACTCCTTATTGGGCCTTAGGTTTCCAGCTGTGTCGCTATGGATACAAGAATGATTCTGAAATTGCTGAACTCTATGAAGCCATGGTGGCTGCTCAGATTCCCTATGTATGGACCTTCTCTATCCAGCGCACTCACACCTCTTTCCTTATCCCCCAAATTCAGCCTCTGTAATTGTTCATTTCTCCTCATGCCTTTGAATTCCTCTTTCTCTGGCTTAATTATGAGAAAGCTCTCACACATATTTTATATATTTTTAAAATTTTATTTTTTTATTTCTGATACACATTGCTTTATGAATCATTTTGAGAGAAAAAAAATCTATAATTGAATTAGAGTATTAGAATATTAATAACAAATGGAGCATCCCATCTTGTTTCTGTCCAAACATGCAATTTCACTTCTAAGTATCATCCCTCTACACTAAATATTTTCAAAATAATATTTTATTATTTTTCCAACTTACAAGTAAAAACTCCTTTAGCGGTTCTTTTGAAAAATTTGCGTTCCTAATTATAATATACTGAATTATTGATTGAGAGCAGAGAGATCAGAATAATAATTATAGTCATAGATTTAGAGTTAAAAGACAACTTGGAGACCTTGGAGTCCCATCCCCAGAGGAAACTGGGGCAGAGCTTGGTTAACTGATTTACTCAGGATTCCAATGCTAATTGTCTAAGCTAGCACTTGAACTTAGGTCTTCTTCATTCCCAAACGTTGTCATTTCCACTATATTCCACTATTATTTAGAGGTATGAGTGCATAGGTATTTCAAAGGATTTTGATTTCATTTTGAAATGTGTCATATTATTTTGCTGGAAGATTATGTTTATAGACTGGTGCAGCTTGAAGTTTTGCAGGTTGATAATATATCGAGTATCTCATTCACATTCTAGATATTGGTAAGGAGAAGCAGTCTAGAAGTGATTGTGATAGATTCCAATCCGGAGTTTTAACCTGATTCTGAGAAAGAATATGTGCAATTGATCTTCTACATTGCCCTACTGAAAAGACTTGCTCTGGATCTGTTGTCATGGAAGTGACATTCCCTCACTTTCCTGTTTCTTCCAGGATGTGCAGTACTCAGACATTGATTATATGGAGAGGCAGTTGGACTTCACCCTCAGCCCCAATTTTGCAGGTTTTCCCAATCTGATCAACCGAATGAAGGAGGCTGGGATGCGAGTCATCCTTATTCTGGTATGTGACTGAGAAAAGTTTTTATGTTTTCTTGCTTATTGGGCATTGACTTCCTTTTCTTTGAGTAATTCTGTCTCTAACACTCCCCTAACCATCATCTGTTGATTGCAGGACCCAGCCATTTCTGGCAATGAGACCCAGCCATATCTTGCATTCAGTAGGGGATTACAGGATGATGTGTTCATCAAATGGCCAGATGACAGCGGCATTGTTTGGGGAAAGGTAGAGTTTGGGATGAGAGACGTTAATTATATTTCATGACCGAATGTGAAGGATTATCAGGATATTTATGGCTGAATGACTCCTTTTATCTCTATGTTTCTGTGTTTGTGTGAATGAAGGCAATTAGGACATAGGATGTTTTATTTAAGCAGATTGATTCCAGGAATTCTATAGATTCTTTACTATCACATATCCTCTTTTTTTTCCCTCAGGTTTGGCCAGATTTGCCTAATGTCATCATCAATGGATCTCTTGACTGGGACACACAAGTGGAGGTAAAAGATTCTTCAATATTATGACATGTGGAAGTTTTGATTATAGAGAAGTGTTTTGTATCCCCTAGATTGTGAAGACTGTAATCAGAGAGAAGCAATAGTTTTCCTTACTAATCCACCACTCAATACAGTACCTGGCATATAATAAGTACTTAATAAAAGTGGGTTTTTTTTTTAATTTTTTATTTTTGACCAACCAATTCTTAAGTGAGATTGGTCATGTCCCTTTGTGAAGTCTCCAAGATGCTCTTACTGTGTCCCTTTTTAATAGTTCTCTCTGTGTCTTTCTGCCTCTGTTCAGTCTCTCTATCTTTGTCTATCTGTTTGTCTCTTTGTCTCTGTCTCTGAATTCTTCTCTTAAATTCTTGTTTTCCTACAATTCTTTTTTGGAAGTATCCTTCCTTAAAGATTACACATTATTTTTGAATTCTTACTAGGCAGGCTACTTTCATTGCTTCTCAACTTCCTTCCAAAAGGCATTAGTGCACAGTGTGCAAAAAGTACCCTAAATACCACTACAGACAAATACACATCTATATCTGCATATATGTATACGTGTATATATAAAGTGGAGGTTGGACTTTTTTCTTACAATTAGGCAGAATCAATCTATAGTCTTGGGTTTATACATGATACTTTATGCCGCTTTGATAAATATTCATTTGCTTTGTGACTCTGTAATCGAGCTAAGAATTCTTTTGAAAATGCTTTGAACTTTTCCAGAAGTTATCTGCAAGAAGTAGCAGAATTGCAAATAATAAGTATCAAAGAAAGGATTATTGTCCAGCTACCTGATTGATCTGTCTGGTGGTTGTTTCATCTTTACAGTTATACAGAGCTCATGTTGCCTTCCCAGACTTTTTCCGTAATTCAACAGCCACGTGGTGGAAACGGGAATTGCTAGAACTCCACACGAATCCCAATGAGCCACAGAAGAGCTTGAAGTATGATGGAATGTGGATCGTAAGTGTGTGTTTTTGTTTGTGTGTATATGTATGAGTCAATGTGCAGATATAAACATAGATATATGTGCTAAAAGATTGTATATGTGTTTGATTTTCACCCTTGCATGATTATTCTGCAGTGGAGTATATCAGGAAATAATGACATTCTGGGCACAATACCTTGAGGTTGCCATTTTCTAATGAGATATTAAATATGTCAGCATTTCTATCATACATTCATATGACTTTCTCCTGCAGGAAAGTTGCCTAATGTATCTGCACATCAGGGAACTTATCTTTTTTTGTTTTTAAATTGTTAAGTGAACTTAATATTTCCCTTAAGTATATTTGAGTCTCCAGCATGACCTGGAAGAAAGCAAGGCCCAATCTTTCCAGATGACTCCCACCAGTGCCTAAGCTTTTCCCTTCTGATTAAATCAGTCCCCTTTCTGTGATGCCTGTGCCAGGTGGAACCATTTGTTCACTGCCATCTGCCTGGCAGAAGGGAATTACAATATAATACATGTAATACACATATACAGAAAGATTTGTTGTGCATTTTCAGGACATGAATGAACCAGCCAGCTTTGTGAATGGGGCAGTTCCTCCAGGCTGCAGGAATACCACGCTCAATCATCCTCCTTATATGCCCCGTAAGTCCATTTCCTATTGGGAGATTTTACCTAGACTCAAGATGACCTTGACAAAGAGAACTGAGATGAGGATTTGCCTTCATTCATTACTAGCAGACATTGATATGACAAAATCTTAAGGAACAAACCTATAATAAGCATGCTAAGCTGTCTTACTTCACCTCATAGGTACAGGTATGCATAGAGCAGAGGCAAAATGCTTCATGACACCATTGAGCAAGCATTTTTACGAATGTTTTTCCTTAATATTTTTTCTAATCTTGGGGATATTTCTTTATCTCTCGGGGTGATGATTTTTCTACATAAATAGTTTTCTTCATAACTGACATGGACTTAATCAATTCTCTAATGTGCCTTCCATTTCTAAATCCAGTGGTCTGTATGTGGGTTATGCTTAACTTTCTATTTCCTACTGGTATTTCCTATTGAATACCATGCCCTGGTATTCAAGGGTTTACATCTTGAGGGTCTGACCTGCTTTTCTCTTTCAAACTCATTCTCTATCCTCTCTCATCCCCTTAGCTCCAGTCATCTCTTTCACCACCACCAGATGTGAAACACTTATCATTGTAGGAGTGCTCTCACATCATTGAATCTTTCCTCAGATCTAGAATCAAGAGACAGAGGCCTGAGCAGCAAGACCCTGTGCATGGAAAGTCAGCAGATTCTGCCTGATGGAAGCCCAGTGAGACACTATGATGTGCACAATCTCTATGGCTGGTCCCAGACGAAGCCAACATATGAGTAAGTCCTTGCCCCAACTCTCCCATAGTCCCAGAGGTACTGGGTGAATAGAAATGGAATTTCTAAGAGGATGGAGAATGGCTATTCCTTTAAAAGCAACTGATCCTTAACAAAGACTCTGTTTTTCCTTCCTTTCCAATAGAACTTGCCAGGGATAGAGAAGTTGCTACTTTATCTTCTAATCATCTCTCTCTATATAAATAGATCAACTCTTGAATAAGTTAATGAATAATCTGATATATATATAAATATATATATTCATTCCCTTAAATCATACAATCTTAAATTTAGGATCCCAGCTTATATAAGAATAAGTGGTTCAGGACTATATATATTTCCTAAAGCAAGGTGCATATATGTAAGACCCTAAAACTGTCTATTGTTAATGACCAAGAAAGCTTACTCAGTCGTGTATATATGTGTGTGTGTGTGTGTGTGTGTGTGTGTGTGTGTGTGTGTGTGTGTGTGTATTTAAAAGGGCAGTGTGACCAGTGGCTAGAGATTTAGCTCAAATCCACACAAATATCTCGGATACATAGTGGCCAAGTGACCCTAGGCAAGTCATTTAATTAATCAGGGCTATAAATTATAGATAAGGTCCCTACTTTTGTAGAGGTGGATGCTGTAGGCCACAAAATTCCATTTATAACAAAAATTACATGACCAGTTTCTTAGGAATAACTGTGGTATTCCTAAATCAATTATGTTCAAGATCTTTCTCAGGGTCAGGGACCCTTATGCTTGAGGAACAGTTACTTTTAAAAACATTGAGAGAATATCAAAACCCAGAATGAAGCAGTATAATTCCATGATCAATAAGTTCTAAAAGGAAGGAAATCCATCAGCTGTCAAAATTTGTAGCGTGCTGTCGTCTCCAGAAGCTGCTGGATCACTCTCTGGGAAGAGATCTGCTGTGTCTACTCAAATCTCTCCGACAGATTCTTCTTCCTGTAACGAACCGTTGTCTCCAGGTAGTTGCTGTTAACTCTTGTCCAAAGAAGTGACTTCCCTTCCTGCAGAGAGCCCCGTCAGGCCTGATGTAATGCAGAGAGTCTTCTTCTTTCTCTGAGAGTCCTCTCTTTTATTCTCCCAGAGAATGGGCGTGGGATAATGCAAGGGCTTCTGGGAAGAACCACCCCAGCCAATGAGCTTGCCCCCTCTATCAAGTCAACCTGAGTTCTCACCTTGTAATTGTCCAGAAAACCTGAATTCTCACCTTGTCACTGTCCAGACAACCCGAGTTCTCACTTAGTAATCCTAACATCTCCCCCTTTCTTTTGATTTAGAACATAGGACAGTCATGACCTTGAAACATAAATCCATCAATATGGGAAGTATTATAGATAATTACATAAATGACCTTGAAACATAAATCCATCAATATGGGAAGTATTACAGATAATTACATAAATTACATAAGCACATAGTAACATAGTAACGTAACACATGCTAGAAGTATATAACATAATCATAAATTGAAAATTTATAAATGTCCATAAGTCCATTGTCCATTAGTCTCATCTTGTGTGAGGAAATCCAATGATTCCTGCTGGTTTTTAAAGTTCTTTAACAGTCTTCTTATTATCCATGCTCTTTCAGTGTCAGATGTTTCTTAGATCTTCTCCTTTATTTTGAGGCCTTTCTCTTTTTCTGTCTTTCTCTGATGGACAAGGCGAATATGACTTGTTGGCACCCATCTGATTCCTTCTCCTGCTGAAGAAATACAAGCAAACCCTCTCTCCCAGGCAGTTAACCTATCTAATTACCTTCTATTTACCACTTTCTAAATCTCTTCTCATCATCTGGCAATTACATTGGAGTTGTTTGCACTGGACACAGCCCTGTTGGTTTAAAAGGCCTGTATTCTCCCCAACTGTAATCCATTTTTGAAATCTGATTGCCTTTTGGCTGACTTATCAGGTAATCCCTTTCTACCATGTGATTACTTTTCTGCTGGTTGATCAAATCAGAGTCCTGACCTTCTAAAGGCCCCTTAGGTGTAACATCAGCTGCCATCATGCCCCACGTCCTTTTTGCCTGGGGCCCTGGACCTGGGCCCCTCATCCCATTTCCCTGAATTATTCTACACTCTGATGCCCAATGGAGTCCTCTGTTGCATTTTGGACATGGGGTTTTAGGTCTTCTTTCACCCTGTCTTCTCACTGTATCTCCATACCTACACTGAGCTCTTAGATGTCCAATTTTTCCACATTGAAAACATCGCCGAGTTTCTCTAGAAGTCCCTTGCCAGGAGGGACCCTGTCTTTCCACGTTCATCATTGTCCGGGTGTAAAAAGCATTTGTTCCCACTGTAGCACAGCGTCTTATGATCTCCTCTAAAGGAGCATCTTTGTCTAATCCCCATATAATTCTTTTGCAAATCTCATTGGCATTTTCCTTAGCCAGATGTCTGGTCATTATTTCTGTAGCTGAATTTTCTCCAATAGTTCTTTTGACAGCAGTTTGCAAACGTCCCACAAAATCTGCAAAAGGTTCATTGGGACCTTGCTGTATTTTAGTGAAAGCCTCTCCATGATCTTTCTGTCCAGGAAGGACACCCCAAGCTTTTATTGCAGCCTTAGCAATTTGTTCATATATTGTCATGGTATAATCAGTTTGTTCTGAATTCTCTCCATACCGACCTTCACCAGCCAAGTGCTCAAAAGTGAATTGTGTGTTAACTCCTATTTCCAAATTGCATCTGACTTGAATTTTACATAATTCATGAAATTCCGAAAGCCATAATAAATTATCTCCAGGTTCCAGACATGTCCTTACTATGGATTTCCAATCATTCGGGGTTAGGACTTCATAAGACAAACCATCTAGTAACATTTTGACATAAGCTGATGTAGCCCCATAAAGGGTACAACCTTTTTTCAAATCCTTAATTTTATTCAAATCTAAAGGTGCATATCTTCTCCTTTTTTTACCTACAGAGTCAGTATTTTCAATCACAGGATATGCATGTATAAAATCACTTATATCCTGTCCTTCTCTCTTAGCTTTAACCAATGCTTTTTCTAATCTTGTCATAGGCTTAGGCTTCTTCACAGGCAATTCTGTTTGTGTTTCTGCCTCTTCCCCTCTTTCTTCCTCCATCTCTGAAGGTGGGGTTGATGTGGGCCTGTCAATAATCTGTTCTCTAGGCAGGGTTGAAGCTTCTTCAAGAGAATCATACCATAATTCCTCATTTAAATCCTCTTGCTCTAGGGAAAGATCTTGATCTTTCCTTTTTTCCTCACACTTCCTCCTCTGTTCATTTTTAGAACTTTTCCTTCTCCTACAACTTGCTTGATAGTTTAAGGCTAATTGAACTATGTTGTAGATATAAAATACTTCTGCAGAAATTGAACGAGGCCCATTTTTTGCTTGAAATTCTTTCATTTCATATCCCACTAGCTTCCATTTATCTACATCTATCTTTTCTTCCTCTAAGAACCAAGGGGATGTGCGTCTTAATGCAGCCAAGAGTTTAGCAATCTGTACCCAGGTTACAAGTAAACTCTGCTCCTCAATTATCTTGATTATACTCTCTATAGTACCACTCCTGAATGGAGCTGAGGTTGCGTCTGGGGCTGAGGTTGAGTCGGCTGAGGTCCAGGGATTGAATATAGCTAACATCTGCCCCATTTCAGCTATAAGAGATTCCTGGTTTAGCCCTTAACAAGTTAAGTTCCTTATTTATCTATTAGCACGCTCACTTAATCTTTAACAAAGTTTCCTCGTTACTCACGGTTCTGGGTCAGAGAGACTGAGATCTAGATCGGAAGCTTTTCCACTGGAATCAGGACTGTGTCTGTCCCTGTTCGGGCGCCAAACCGCAAAGGTCTGGTCTAGCTCCTCTTGTCAGGATAAGCAAAAGTCCCTGCCCCACGTGTGGACGCCAAGTGTAGCGTGCTGTCGTCTCCAGAAGCTGCTGGATCACTCTCTGGGAAGAGATCTGCTGTGTCTACTCAAATCTCTCCGACAGATTCTTCTTCCTGTAACGAACCGTTGTCTCCAGGCAGTTGCTGTTAACTCTTGTCCAAAGAAGTGACTTCCCTTCCTGCAGAGAGCCCCGTCAGGCCTGATGTAATGCAGAGAGTCTTCTTCTTTCTCTGAGAGTCCTCTCTTTTATTCTCCCAGAGAATGGGCGTGGGATAATGCAAGGGCTTCTGGGAAGAACCACCCCAGCCAATGAGCTTGCCCCCTCTATCAAGTCAACCTGAGTTCTCACCTTGTAATTGTCCAGAAAACCTGAATTCTCACCTTGTCACTGTCCAGACAACCCGAGTTCTCACTTAGTAATCCTAACAAAAATTTAGTCATTAAGACTTCATAGGCCATTAGCTACAGATAATCATATAAAGGCTCTTAACTGCAGGCCGTCTCTGCAGGTGCTTTCCAAAGGCCAAAAGATCCTGTCAGCAACATCTCAGGCTCTTCCACAAGTCATAATACTCTTTTGTTAGACAGTATTTTAAAGTCCAAGGAAATGCTGGTTTTGAAGCAAAGTTCAGTAGAGAGAGGGAAGCAGTGATCCACAGCTAGACTTGGAGTGAGGAAGTTTTATATTCTCATTATATTAATTATATGACTCTAGCTAGTAACAAATATAATGAATATAATCATTAATAGATGGTGAATTAATTAAGCACAACTCTTATCCTAACAGCATTAATTGGCATAATTACCTCAAGTTTAATCCTATTCTGTTTATTTGACTAAAATAATAACTGATAGCAATGAAATTACAAAGAAATGAATAATTCCTGATAAATTAGTGTATAAAAATCATTCCCATATTTCCTCACCAGAAATGTTTCTATATAAATGAAATTGAAGGACTAATTTATATTTTTTCTTTTTTGATCAGTATATATTATACATCAGAATTATTCTAAGTGACACAGTATTAGGACAGTAATTCTATTCAAAAGTTAAAGTACTGCTCTCTTCTCCTCCCACATTCATATACACACAATAAAATTAGTCCATTACCTTATATTTGTAGATAATTAATGTACAATCTAGTTTCAGTTCCTTCCTGCACCAAGTACAGATTGCAGTTATGCTCCCACTTTCCCACTTCATTCTCATAGTCATTGCCTGAGAATGGTCCTCAGTTCTTAGGCTTTACTCAGAGCTTTTGAGAGGGAAAGAGGTCCTTGGTCCTTCGCATTTAGGTTGTGATTTCTTGTTTTTCTTCCCTGATCAGAGGTGTGCAGGAGGCTACTGGACAGAGAGGAATTGTGGTCACTCGCTCAACCTTCCCTTCTTCAGGACGCTGGGCAGGACATTGGCTGGGGGACAACACTGCAGCATGGGACCAGCTCCATAAATCCATCATTGGTAAGTGCAGGGCTAGTCCTGAAGGCTTCCCTTGGAGGGGAAAGGAATCTAGCCCAAGTGGTCAGTAAACTGATAATTATTTTGGATTCTTGAAGAGAATCAGAGAGGAGTCAGGTCATTGTATCACTCTGTGTGTATTATGGGACTTTTCCCCATGATGAGCTATTTAAGTCTAGAAACAGGGTAGATCAGAGCCCCTTCACTCTACCAACTTGCCTCATTGCTGTGGTTCTTATTGCAGGTATGCTGGAATTCAGTCTCTTTGGAATATCCTATGTAAGTCTCCCTCAAGTCACTTCATCATTGTTAAGATTGGTTCAGAAACTCCCAGCATCCTCATTGTGTTTCCCTTTTCTGTTCTCAGACTGGAGCTGATATTTGTGGGTTCTTTGAAGATGCTGAATATGAGATGTGTGCTCGCTGGATGCAACTGGGAGCCTTTTACCCTTTCTCTAGGAACCACAATACAATTGGGCCCAGAGTAAGATACCAGCTTGTTCTGCAGGCCTGCCCTGGTACCTGGTTCAGTTCTTTCCCCATAAGTTAATGGATCCCCTCTTTCCTGGAAACCAGCTCATTAGTCACCAGTCCTTCACTTCACAACAGACTGTGTAACCTGCATTCTGGTACAGCTTGCTAGAACATCTCCTTTCTACCATAAACTCAAGAAAAAAATGATTTTAGAGAGCAGAGATCTTCTGTTCTGACTGACCTCTGGGCAGTTTTCACAGTTCTTTCAGGAGATTACAAAGCCAGGGCCCCCCAATGTTTCACAGTATGCTCCAGATTTAACATGACACTGGAAAATTGCTGCAGAAGAAATATGTTAGATTTGTGCTGTCCATGATATACTTTTGTCAGGGCTCTGACTATTTGTAGGAGCACTAAGGTATCACAAAACAGGGAAAGAAGAATCAGAATGTCTTCCTTAGCCAAGATCCATGGGGATGGTAGCCTGGGGAATTAGGAAGCATCCCTGGCTGCTTCTGCAGATTCTCTGTGTAGTAAGGAGTGGCATCCAGCCAATTTCCCAGTGCAGTAAAATGAAGGATTTGTATGAATATTTCTTCCCATATCTGTAGAGACAAGACCCTGTGGCTTGGAATTCCACCTTTGAGGATCTTTCAAGAAAAGTCCTTCAGACAAGATACACACTCTTGCCTTATCTCTACACCCTGATGCACAAGGCCCATGTGGAAGGCAGCACTGTTGTCCGGCCCCTCCTTCATGAGTAAGTGCCCACTCTGTGTCTGGGGGTGCTTTGTGGGATTCCATTTTGAATCTCAGTAGAAAGTCCCTTAAGGTATTGTCTATCCCTCTTACAGTAGTGAGGCTTGAGAACAGGGCCTGTCTAATTTTTTCTATTTATGTCTATTTGTTTTACCACTGCCTTGTAGCTAATAAATACTATATTAATCAATGTTTCTTCATTTATTGATTCATTCTAAAATGTTTGTTTCTTATATACAGAAGTAGCATATGGAAGCAAGCATGACCTTTGGAGACATGAAGATTTGTTTGTTTTCTTGCTATTTATTTCAGATGTGATAGTAGCTTGTAACCATGAGCAAACCACTTCTTTTTTCTGAAGCTAAGGTTTATTATCTGTAAAGTGGGAAGAACCTCATGGGTTTGCTGAAGAGATACTTTTAGTATAGTTTTTCCTCTAAAAAAAAAGAAAATTATGCACGGGTATTTGAGAATTCAGGAAGTCTTTTTGGTTTAATAATATAGTGAAATATAGTGAATCACATTTTTATTTTTAAAACAGTTATTTGATTTTCTGTTTTATGACTGGAATGGGTTGAAATTAGTTTGCAACTAAATTTCTGAACATCTGCATGATAATAAGAGAAAGCCTAGGCCTATAGATTAAGGAAAGTCAAGTTGGTATTTCACATGCACCATTAATATCCTTACCTGTACCTGATTAAACTAGTGCTGGAAGAAGGAAGGAAGGATATAAAAGGAACAGAAATTGGGCTTTTCCTAAACCTATGGATATTTGTCATAATCATGAACTTAAGGTCTTTTTGAGCACTGAAAGAGCATTGTCCACACCACTGAGTTGTGATACTATGTTTTTCCATTCAGGTTTGTGGAAGACAAACAAACATGGGACATAGATCTTCAGTTCTTGTGGGGTCCAGCCTTCTTGGTCAGCCCTGTCCTGTCTGCTGTGAGTATAGATTTTCCTGAACCTGTATAAGCTCCAAACTAAAAAACAATATTAAGCAGTAGAGGTGGGTCTGAGCTTTGCATTCTGAATGTTCTGGCGCTGAATTGTTCTGCAGCTTTAAAGGATTCTTGGTGCTTCAGTTTCCTTGCCTGTAAATTGAATGGTAGTCTGAATTATCCCTAAGTGATGGGGTCATTGGAAGATAATCACAACATGGCAAATCCATAGAATATTTGCTTTTGAACACGGTACATTTGGCAATTATTAATCTTGTTAATCCTTCTAGGAAATTTTGATGAATTTGTTCATGTTATTTATTTCACATGCAGAAATTTTAATTTATTGTAGAATTCCCGGAATGTCACTGCCTACTTCCCTAAAACCAGTTGGTATGATTATTACACGGTAAGTATCTTTCATGGGGCATAGGATCTTATGTTTCCTCTGTTCAAAATAGTATCTAATTTCTGGAAAGGGAAAAGATTTTGGAGGCTAAGATATCTCAGGCTGGAATATTGTTAGGATGTGTGTAATATCTGGCCCATGCAGCTCTTGTATAGTTGCCCCTATAATGCCCTATCATTAGTACTCTTTCAAGTTTTACTGATCTTGTGCTTTGGTGGCTGGGACTCAGCCAAAGGCAGCATTTTTTAAGCACTTTGCAAAACAATGGAGATCTTGGGAGCTGAGTTCAGTGATTATATTCCAGGGGAGAAGAGAAGCTCTATGAAAGCATCAGAGCCCTTTTTGCTTAGAAATCTTTTTTGAAAGCTAAAGTGAGCTTCCCTGAATAATAGGTGCAATTTAGAAAGGTTTCTTCCAAGAACAGCAACATTTGATTCAAAATGGAGCAAAAGATGGGAGGAATGATGCAAAGTGGCCCCAAAGGAATCCATAAATGGATCAAGGAGTCAGGAAATGAAAGGCCATGGTGGGCTAGGGAAGGCCTACAAGTTAACCTATAAGTTAATCAGGCACCTTGTGAGGTGCAAGGATTCATTTTTCTCCTGGTTTCTTCTGTTTAACTCTAGGGCTCAGGTGTTGGAGTGAGGGGCCAGTGGACGAGCCTGCAAGCCCCCTTGGACCACATCAATCTCCACGTCCGTGGAGGCTACATTCTTCCATGGCAAAAACCTGCCAATAACACCCACTATAGGTGAGTGAGGGGCTGACCACCTTTTCCCTTTCCAAATATGACTCCAGTGCTAATGGTGACTGTCTGCTTTGCCCTTTTCTTGAAAAGTAGAGACCAAAGTCCTGGAATTAGAGTCCCAAAGGCTTGGGTTTTAGTTGACTTTTGTCTGTGTGACTCTGGGAAAATTCCACCAACTCTGAGGGCTCCTGTTCTGTCCTTGGACTCAGACATCCTACTTGACTGAAATTATACAAAACAAAAACGGTCTAAATACTAAGGGGTTGTGTAACTGTCAGTCAGTATCATTTCTTCAGTGGTTTTTTCCTGTTCTCTTTTTTTGTTGCTCATTACCAAGAACATCACAAGGATCAGACTATTTTGTTAGTTATTTGGGGGCTTTGTGAGAATCTTGCATTTTCACTGGCTGGAATGTTCTCTCTCCTCATCTCTGCCTCTTGACATTTTTGGTCTCCCTTTTACTTCGAGCTCCCTGAAAATAGAGACTTTGTAAATTTCTTTGCATTCTCAGCACTGAGCAAATGCCTGACCTGTAGTAAGCACTTAATGTTTCTTGACTCTCTAATGTTTCTTGACTCACTGACTGTTAGATAATGTATTATATGAATGCCCCGTGCATTGTGATACATTTCAGGGGAATACTTCATGATTTACTCCATGACAGAGAAAATACAGTGAACTATGTTGAAAATATATCTTTATGCATTTTGACGTGGTCATGATTCTGCTTACTATACTTTTCTGTTTAATGTATTTCAGCAATTATGGGAAAAATCTCTAAACATAAGTATCCTTGTAAGAGGCTTCAGGGATAATCTTTCCATTTACATGGACTCTACTTTAATTCACACCTTTTCACCAATCTCCCAGACTATTAAAGTGCCACAGGGCAAGCATTTAAAAGCTGGTCAAGGGGCAGCTAGGTGGCGCAGTGGATAGAGCACCAGTCTTGAATTCAGGAGGACCCGAGTTCAAATATGATCGCAGACACTTAATACTTCCTAGCTGTGTGACCCTGGGCAAGTCACTTAACCCCAGCCTCAAAAAAAAAAAAAAAAAAAAAAAAGCTGGTCAAACACAAAAAAGAGTTGATACAAGGACACTATCCAGGTATTTCTCAAAAAATATTAGAATCCATTTTATGACACGGGAGACACTGGCACAGAACCGCCCAGCATGCATTCATCACAGAAGGTGCTGTGCTCTATGAACAAAGCCAAGTAGAATGAGTCCAAAAGAAACATGAGCTGTGCAAAATTAGAGAAGCTACCCAAATGTTCATGTGGACTATTTGTGCCCCACGGTGTGACAGAGCCTTCTGAGCTCATGCTGATCTGATCAGCCACAGTTGCACACACTGCAATTTGACTCTAACAAAATGATGCCATTTTGGTTCTCTTCGAGAAGGAAGGACAACTACTGCACCTATATAAATTTGCCTTCTTTGCATCTGGATTCTCCTTCTCCAAACCATCCTCTACTTTATTGCCCAATTGAGAGTTCTACAACATAATTCGACCATGCCATATTTCTGCTTGGAAAGTTTTAGTGGCTGTCTTAGATAAAGTCCAACCTCCTTTGTGTAGCTTATAAAGCCCTTTACCCAAATGGCTCTAAACTTTCCAAGCTGATTCACATTATTTTACCTCAAACACTTGAACTGAGCTCTTTGTATATAGTCTGTTTCACATGCCTGGAATGTTCTCCATTTTTATCTTTACCTCTTGGCACTCCTTAGTTTCCCTCTCAACTGCAAACTCTGGCAAAAGATCTTTTCTGAATCCTCCAATATCACATCAAATCCAAAATGTCTTGTTTATTATACCTTAGTTTCCCTGTGAATAGACTACAATTATGATACGTGCTGAAATCCTCTCTTTCCAGCATGATCTTAGTTTTTTGAATGCAGGAATCAAATTTTTTTTTCCTTCTTTCTTTGAACGTCTAGCCCCTAACATAATACTGTGTTTATAATAATTGCCTAATAAAGGATTGTCAAATGACTCGTCAAGGGAAAGAGGAGAACTAACTATGATTTCTGATGTTTACAGCCGGAAAAACTCCTTGGGACTTATTGTGGCTTTATCTGACAATGGGACAGCTGAAGGAGAGTTTTTCTGGGATGATGGACAGAGTATTGGTAAGTTAGATTTTCTTAAATTCAGTTGCCACACTTTGTCTCTTTTTCTTTCTTTCTCTTTCTCCTCTTTTTTTTCCTTTCAACCCCCTCTCCTGTTCTTTCTTGTCTCCCCATATCTTCTTCCTCTATGACTTTTACCTACTCTCTTCTTTTCTCCTTTAATTTCATATATTTTCTCCTCTTCCATTCTTTCCTTCTTCACTTCCTTATTTTCCTCTTTCTTTTATTTCTTCTCTCCTTCTCTCCTTCCCTTAGACCTCATCTCTTACTCTACCTTCCCTGCCCCTCCCTTTTTTCTTTTCCTTTTTTCTCCTTCTTTCATACTGTCTTTTGATTACATCACAAATATACAAATTGTTTAATGTCACAAAATAACAAAAGTTGTTTGAAGTGCTATGGAATTTCCCTGCCATCCTTAGAAATTAAGTGATGTGCTTAGGCCATGCAACCAAGGTAGGAATTAATTCAGATTTTTTTTCCAACAACTTTTTCTGTCCTTGAAATAACTTTTAAGAGAGTGTAAGTTTTAAATAATGCACCAGTTCTCACTGGTAGAGGAAGTGCCTAACCAAGAACTCTCTAAACTAATGAAAATACTCTCTTATTAATATTTCTAATGATAAGAACTAGAAACCTTAATGTAAAATTAGGTGAAACATACACATGGAGTCTTAAAGATTTCTTTTCAGACACTGACTCAAGTGTTTTCAATGTCTCTTCTGAGCAATGATATATTTAAGTAGAGGAAAGAATGCTTCATGGTAATAACTTTTTACAGATAAGAATAATTCATTTAAAATCAATGCCTATTCTCTAGAATAATCATTGTTTTGTCTCCTACAATCATAAGCGTCTTTGCAATAATTTTAGAATCCTGAGAAATATTCATGGGACAATGTGTGAGTTGCTTTGTATAGTACCATTGTATTATGTGAATGTGAGTGTTTTAAAGACACAGAAGGTGGAAGAATGAAGAATCAGGAAAGCTAAAGGCCTCCACTGGAGCAATGGTGAATATATTCTATCTGAGGATATGTTAGTTAAAATTCATTGTTATCTTTTTGCAGATACTTATGAAAGGGGGAATTACTATTTCTCAACCTTCTCTGCCAATGAGGTGAGTGCTACTGGTTCCTTTCATTACTTGTTCACTTCCTCAGCATCTCAAGGGCACTGAAAGGTGATAAAAAATACTATGAAGAAGGGCCTAGGTTATGATAACCCTTCTGTGAGTCATGACTTCTCCAAGAGCCACCCTTTGGTCCAAAGCATATAATGAAAATTTCCAAAGCATCCTATCAGAGGATATCAGCAACTCAAATTGGAGTTGAGGAAGGACTTCTTACTGATTTCTTCCTAATGGAGAAGACATGACATACAATAGACCTGGAAGGAGGAGGAAGTACCTACCTTCCCCTAATTCCTCCACTTCCTGTTTTCACTTTCCCTAATCCTATGATATCAGATATTTGAACACTAATTTATTTTCATTTACTGGACTTCTCCCCTTTTTTTGCTGAAAATTTAGATTCCCCCCAATCCCCACCTTGTGATCCTTCTTTCATTTTCCATGATCTTTCAGGTATCACTGAGAGTAATTCAGTAATTGCAGACATTAGACAGACATGCACACATATCTCTGAAAGTTCATATTTCTAGTAGATAAAAGTTAGAGAATTTAGAGAATGTGCCAGGAACCAGAATCAAATATGAGAAGCCAAAGGGAACTTAGTTCTTGATTTCTTATCAATCAGACTAATGAGCTTATTCATTAGAAAAGATGGAGAAGAGAAAATTCTTGATAGCATCCATTCTAACAGAACAAGATATTTCAGTGTTTTCAGCCATTTACCCAGTAGAGCTTTGGCTAATTGATTTGACGGAAGAGAAACTACTCATGAGTACTTATGACTATTATTTCATTTTAATATTAATACAGTCCTTCCCTCCCATTGCCAGAGAAGGTAAAATGGTTAATAGCATCTTTATTCTTTGAGTACCTGGAGAAGGTAATTGTTAAAGAATTGGATAGAGCAGGATTACATGGGAAGTGTCTTTGGATGTCTTTCAGCATCGCCTGGATGTGAAGGTTATGCACATGAACTACAGTGATCCAAGTGGCCTTGCATTTGAAGAGATCAAAATCTTTGGGTTGGACCTCAAACCTCTTACAATTACTGTAAAAGAAAATAATGTTCCAGTTCATTCTAATGCTGAGATCAAATATGATCCTGCAACAAAGGTAAATATTTCCTCAATAATTATCAATTTTTTTCCATAACTAGTTTTTCTTGTTTCATTTCTTAAAGGACTAGCCTTCTTATTTTACATTTTAGCTGATATTTAAATGGCAATATTGATAACATTCCCTTTGGACATCTTTTGTTTACAGAGAATATTATAAATAATTGAAGACTTTTCCCAGTTAATTAATCAAAGTCACACTTATTTGTTCTAGATAGAAGTTTAGATTTAAATGAACATGTAGATGGTTGTAAATTTAGAGCTGAATGGTAATTAACTTCAGGGTTGCCTTTTATACAACAAAAAAATCTCTCTCATGCATCAAGCATATTTTTCTCCTCCAAAAATGTCCATAAATGGATTTTTTTTTTTTTTGCTTTTTTTTTTCCATGACTGCCTTTATTGTATATTAGTTATTGAAAGAAAGGTCAAAATAACCTTTCTCCAGGTTGAAAACCCCAGAAACAAAAGAACCACTAACAGGCCCTTTTCTTCACTGTTCACTAATATCAGTCCTTTTTGATATCAGCAGTATTAAGGATGCTCTTATTTTTAAAAAAAAATTTTTTTTATAAGATGACAGGAACAAATAATGATGAATCTTGGAGGGGATGTGGGAAAACTGGGACACTGATACATTGTTGGTGGAATTGTGAAAGAATCCAGCCATTCTGGAGAGCAATTTGGAACTATGCCCAAAAAGTTATCAAACTGTGCATACCCTTTGACCCAGCAGTACTACTACTGGGCTTATATCCCAAAGAAATACTAAAGAAGGGAAAGGGACCTGTATGTGCCAAAATGTTTGTGGCGGCTCTTTTTGTTGTAGCTAGAAACAGGAAGTTGAATGGATGCCCATCAATTGGAGAATGGTTGGGTAAATTATGGTATATGAAGGTTATGGAATATTATTGCTCTGTAAGAAATGACCAGCAGGCGGAATACAGAGAGGCTTGGAGAGACTTAAATCAACTGATGCTGAGTGAAAAGAACAGAACCAGAAGATCGCTGTACACTTCAATGCTGTATGAAGAGGTATTCTGATGGAAGTGGATATCTTCAACATAAAGAAGATCCAACTCACTTCCAGCTGATCAATGATGGACAGAAATAACTACACCCAGTGATGGAACACTGGGAAGTGAATGTAAATTGTTAGCACTACTGTCTATCTACCCAGGTTACTTATATTCGGAAGCTAATACTTAATGTGCAACAAGAAAATGGCATTTACACACATATCACACATATATTGTATCTAGGTTATATTGTAACACATGTAAAATGTAGGAAATTGCCTGTCATCGGGGGGAGGGAGTGGAGGGAGGGAGGGGATAATTTGGAAAAATGAATAAAAAGAAAATTAATTTTATAATTATAACATTTTTTGACAGTACATTATCCCTTGTAATCCCTTCTGTTCTGAATTTTCCCCTCCTTCCCTCCCCTAGATGGCAGGCATTCCCATACATATTAAATATGTTATAGTATATCCTAGGTACAATATATATGTGCAGAACCGAATTTTGTTGTTGTTGTTGTTGCACAGGAAGAATTGGATTCAGAAGGTAAAAATAACCTGGGGAGAAAAACAAAAATGCAAACATTTTATACTCATTTCCCAGTGTTTCTTTTCTGGATGTAGCTGATTCTGTCCATCATTGATCAACTGGAATTTGATTACATCTTCTCTATGTTAAAGATATCCATTTCCATCAGAATACATCCTCATACAGTGTTGTTGTTGAAGTGTATAGTGATCTCTTGGTTCTGCTCATTTCACTCAGCATCAGTTGATGTAAGTCTCTCCAGGCCTCTCTGTATTCCTCCTGCTGGTCATTTCTTACAGAGCAATAATATTCCATAACCTTCATATACCATAATTTACCCAACCATTCTCCAACTGATGGACATCCATTCATCTTCCAGTTTCTAGCCACTACAAAAAGGGCTGCCAGAAACATTTGATGCTTTTACTTTTCAATACTCCAGCTGAAGTTGCATGTTTATTTTTACTTTTCCATTCACTTTTTTGTCTAAATTGCATTGTATTTTAAAGTTATCTGAACCAGGAATATCTCTCATCATATGAATTTATGGAAGATTCTTTGAAGATAGTTCATGCTAACCCTTTACAAATCCTTTATCAGTATGATAAATTTTCTTCATAGATTGCCCCAAATGGTAGTATTTTAAAAATCTCCTGACGATTCAAGATTTTTTTAATGTACTTCTTAACTTTTTGACAAGAACATTTCAATATAAAATAGAATTTGAGGCAGGAATAGCTAGATTTCTATTGAGAATGACTAGAACTACATCTAATAGGAGCAGGATAATAATGGAAACTACTCTTTCCTGTGTAGTTCAAAAGATAAAATATTGATCAATGGATTTTATGAAAGAGCCACAATTATTTTGCTAATTATTTCCCACTATTCTATCAAGTCTTGTAATAGATAAAACATATAACTTTGAATTAATATCTAAAATTAGAATCATAACATCGGAATTTATCAGATAGAAGGGGATTTAGAGATCCTTTTATCCAGTGTCTTGTTTTTGCTGAGTGATTGAGTATTCAACATGAAATCAGCTGTTTTCCAAAGAACATTTGCTCTTGGTTTTTTTTTTTTTGTTGTTGTTGTTTTGTTTTGTTTTGTTTTGTTTTGTCTGTGTTTGTTTTCATGAAGTAAGATATTAGTTTTGTGATCTTAACAATCTTTAGTTATGGTGAGAGGAAGAAGGAAGGCAAAAACACCAAGAGATTCCATGAGAATTGGGATGAAGAAAACCAGTTTGTTTTGGGGTGGTGTCAAAAGAAAGAATTTTTGTTAAACAGAAATAGTGACATCTTTTCTGACATGACAGGTTGTAAACATCACAGGCCTTCATCTTGAACTTGGGAAGGGATACACAGTGGAATGGTCAACTGAACTCATAGATACAGAAAAATTTGACTGCTACCCTGATGGATATGGTGTCAATAAAGAAAACTGTCAATCACGTGACTGTGTCTGGGAGGTAAGATCTGAAACACACATAAACACATATATTGTATTCTGTGACTCATTGGAAATATAAATCGTATCCCTGAGCTGGTATGTTCTTCTACCAGAAATATTGAGCAAAATGTAAAATACTGACATATTACCAGTTTCCTTTTGTTAGAGAGATTTTTGTAGATTTTTGGCTCTTATTTATGTTCTCTCTAGTATTCTTCTGGTTTCAAAAACAGAAACATGGTGGGGGGGGGAGGAATAGACTTCTCTGAGAAGTGGGCAGGAAATGGAGAAGAAAGAGGTCCAGAGAAGACCTTGGGGGGAAAAAGCCATTGTGGTGTAAATGAATAATTGTTGGACCTGGAATCAGGAGAGACCCTCTTTCAAATCCCAACTCTGAAGTTTACCATTGTGAGATGAGAAAAGTCTCATAATGCCTCAATCTCAGCTTCTTTATCTGTAAAACAAGGATAAGAAATTCTATTATATTTATCACAAAAATTAGGAGGATCAAAAAAGTTAATGAATGAAAACATTTCCAAATTTAAAGAATTTAATTTTTTTAGTTACTTTTGTTTCTATGGGAAACCCACCTTCCAGGAAAAATTCTATAGTCTCATGTGCTGACAAGACATTGTATGTCAGATACTAAAAAATAATTTATTAAATACTTCATATGTTCCATATACTATATTAATCACCAGCGATAAAAAGAAAGAATTATAAAAAAAATTCTTTGCTCTCAAAATGTTCACTTTCCAATTGAGGAGATAACATGGGGCTAGATATGACTTACTTTCCCTCGACTTTTGTCATTCTGATGAGTTTGTAATGTTTTTATTTTTCAGGAAGTCAGTTCCCCTGGTGTCCCTTTTTGCTACATCACAAAATATTATTATACTGCCTCTAATATTCAGAGTAGTCCAGCAGGCCTGACAGCAACTATCTCCCGAATTCCTGGAGCCAATCACTATCCTTCTGCTCCCATAGATCAACTTCGCTTGGAGGTGACTTTCCATACAAACAACATGCTGCAGTTCAAGGTATGCTCAGCTTAGGACTCTTGTTAACAGAGAGGTTTTCCAGGAATCATCAATATTTATTCAGTCAACAACTCAAATCAACTAGCATTTATTAAGTGGTTATTATGTGGTAGGCAGCATGCTAAACTATATAGGAACTTAAAATATAATGGGTGAGACACCTTTTTAATAAACTTATTTAGTACGCACTATGGGCAAAATGCTATCTTCTAGGCTCTGCTGAGGATGGAAGTACTAGAAAAGAAAATTAAAGATGAGGCACTGACTTGTATGTATGTAAATATGATGGGATTACTTTAGACTATTAAAGCTATAAGAGGGTTGAAAGAAGAAGAAAATTCTTGGTTTGTGGGTTGTCATAGTGGACATGGTATTTTCTGTCATTACTAAATATCTTAATCAGGCATTACAATAGGTAGGGGAAAGATAATGGAATACCTTTTGATAGCAATTTGACATGGAATTCCATGATGTTATCCTCCACTCAAAAACAGATCATATGTAAGACCTCATTTTTTACTTATTAAATCAGCCCATCTTCTTAATCTCTCCCTACCTAAATCCCAATGTGTATATCTCTCAAGAGACAACTGAAATTTCACTCCTGCTTCATAGACCTGAGAGGCAGTGTGTCCCATAACAGATAGAACATTAGACTTGGAGTCAAGAAGATGTTCATTTAAATAGCTTTCCTGATATTTACTACAAGCCTTAGCATGGTGAAGTCACTTAATTTCAATTTCTTTATCTGTAAAAAAAAGGTTAATAATCCTGTTTGGATTGCTTTTATATGTATATGTATAATGAATACATATAAAGAGCTCTGGAAATTAAAATGTTCCAGAATTATTATTCATTATTGTTACTCATCACATTACCTTTAATTTTTTCAATAAGATTCTTTTGACATATGAAATGTCCACTCTATACATTATTACATACGGTTAAAAGAGACATCAATGAAATATTTTCCATCAAGAAACTCATAATCTATTAGTTTTATGTAAACCAATTAACATCCATTAGAATCCTCCCCCCCTTCCCATCTACCAAAACATAAAATCTCTTAGCTAAATTGGGGTTTTTGAATGGTTGAATGGTCAGTTTTCTTAATGAAGGCAGCAGAGTAAAACGTTTGATTTGGATGGACAGTTTAATGAAATTATCTGCCTAAGGAGAAATTCATATCTTTGTTGGCTGTGTATACATATCATAGGGTCATTGATTTAAAAGTAGAAAGCATATTAGAGAATACTTACAGGAAGTCACAGATTTTCATCTCTACAATGAGGTTTGGATTACAGGATTTCTAACTACACAACAATGAACGAATTAATGAAAAAAAGAAGATATTTATTAAGGAAGCAATTACTATAAAGCACTAGAGCTATATACATAAAAGTGAAACATATCTTACCCTGAAGGACCTTACAGTCTCCTAGTAGTAATACAGCCTTCCATTAAAATGAAATCATTGGTATGCATTTAGAAAAGCAGAAATTGTGTGTATTGTACTAATGATAGTACTTCACTTACCAAATGATTTAGACTTTTTAGACTTCAGGTCTAAAAGCTGATTGAGCCTCAGAATCCATGGAATCTGATCAGCATTCAATTGAGATAATCTTATTCTAAGAATATGAATGTATGAGCTTTGAGTTACTTATGGAGATAATGGTTTTCTGTTTCCTAGATTGAAGATGCTAATAACAAAAGATACGAAGTCCCAGTGCCTTTAAATATTCCAAGCTCCCCTATCAGCCAACCAGAAAATCGTCTCTATGAAGTAACCATCAAGGAAAAACCATTTGGAATTGAGATCTGCCGAAAAAGCACAGGCACTGTGATGTAAGTAGTTTCCTGCTCTCTCTCTCTATAGTAGGAAGTAGACAGTCAGAATTCCAGACAATCTGGAATAATGGAATGGGGCTCTGGGATTTGGTCACTAAAAACTAGTGACCTGCATTTGTCTTCAGTACTTGAACAAGTACAAAGATATGATAATTCTGGGAAGTATACAAATATCTTGACCTACCTTGGCTTTGGTTTCCTAACCTACATAATGAAGCAATTGGAATAGAGAATGTGTAAGCTTCCTATTTGCTCTGTGGAGAACATGACTCTGTCTTGCAGGACTCTAATCAAAGAGTCCATGATGATGGAATATTACTTTAGGAGGAAACTTGCATTGTCTCTTTGACTGCCATATCCAGGATCTGTATAATTTTGTTAAAACATGTTGCATCTTTTAGATCCATGACCTACAAAGGTCAGAGAATCTGGGAGAGACCTGAATATATTTTAGGTTATTTATGTTAAGTGTTTGTGGATAAACTCTGTTTTTATCAATCTTTATGCATTTTTTCCCATGACAAAAATGTGAAAAACCATTCACCAGAAATATTTGATTGTATTGATTTAGTTCCATTCTTTTTATTGTTCACTAATAGTTTTGTTTATAAATATTTTATCTCATTATCTAGCTTGTTAGATTACTGAGGGTAGGAAGCATTTCATCTCCTTTTAAAAAAAAAAATTGTATCATCCTAGGTACTTTTACTTACCCAATCCCCCTTATCTTCATATCTAAACTCCATTTTCTGTAACCCCCTGCAAAATCAAAGCTTTATAGACCAAAGAAACTGACACTTTAGAATCTTTCTATATTCTGATATCTAATAAGTGAAGTAAGAATATTTATGGTTATTCTATGGGGTGCCCATCACAGGAATTCTTCCACCCTCTTTAGAGTCATGCTCTGCTCTTGTGTTTCAGTTGGGATTCCCAGGTCCCTGGCTTTACCTTTAATGACATGTTCCTACGCATTTCCACCCGCCTCCCATCCCACTACATCTATGGCTTTGGGGAAACTGAGCACACAACATACCAGAGAAACTTGAACTGGCACACTTGGGGAATGTTTACTCGAGACCAGGTCCCAGAGGTAAGTGTCAAAAACTTGAGTGTCATCTGGCCAATAGTTATTTATACATACAGAGATTTCCTTTATCCATTTCAGGATTATTTTATCCAAGCTCATGCACTTCTGTTGAGGATAATTATGAATCTGAATCACCCTCTCATTCTTCATTTTCCTTGGGACCTTGAACTTCCCCCATGGAAAATTATGAATGCAGCTATTTTCATTTGTGTTCCTTATGGGTAAACCATGACTGACCTCTTCTCATCTATTGATCTAGTATAAGAAGAATTCCTATGGTGTGCACCCCTATTACATGGGTCTGGAAGAAGATGGCAATGCCCACGGAGTGCTCCTGCTCAACAGCAATGCCATGGGTAAGATGGTGGCTTCTTTAGTAACTCCACCTAACTGATTCTACTTAAATAAAATTGATTACATATTTATTAAGCTACTACTATGGACAAATCACTGTACTAGTCATCAAGAAAGATAAAGAGAAAAAAAGACATGGTTTGTACTCTTAAGCTGTCTTTAAATGGGGAGGAAAGATACGTATATAAATAACATGCAAAAATGGTCATGATAAGGAGAGAAGAGAGGTATGAACATGGGGCTTTGAAAACTTGGAGAAGGGAGAAATGTGGTCCCCAAGAAATGAGGGACTGAAAGGAGTAGGACAATAGAATGGTTATCGTGAAGATGGGGTAGGACTGGAAAATGATGATGATTTGGAAGCATGAGAAAAGAGGCATTTTAGAGAGAGAATAATTTGAACAAAAGAAGGAGATGGAATAGTTTTGCATATTATGTCTTAGAATTGTCCATTTAACCCTGAAATGAACAGTAGATGTCATTAATATAGTTCTTATTTTTCAGAAAAGTTGAGGCACACAGCTTATGAGTTTACTTATGTTTTATCACATGAGTAAGAAGTGGGATAGTCAGTATTTGAATACTGGTCCTTTTCCTCAAAATTCAGCTACCTTTGGATTTTGACTGTAGTTTAAAAAGGGACTGAATGAGTTGAGGTTTTATGACTAGGTAATTGAGAAAATAATGGTATCAGTAATAGTAATGAGGAGAATAAGAAAAAGAAACATGGAATGGGGAAGGTGAGGGACATCTGCAGAAGGACCGATTGTTAGATGTCAGAAGGTTTCCATATGTGGAATTTCCAGTAGGTCTAGCATCAAGGAAAGTACAAAGCTGCAGATGTGGATTTTGAAGCCCTCTCCATAGCTGGTACAACTTAATGGAGAAGTTCATGCATATGGAAAGTGTAACTGCTCATTAACTGTTGAAGTAGTCAACTTTCAATTCTGTATGAGGATAACTGAAATAACAATTAGAGCGATCCACAGATAAACAATTTCCTTAAGTCTTTCTCAACCTTGTGGGAAATTATCATTTCTCATCTCTGGAAGTTTTTAGAAGGAAACTAAAGGACCTTCTTCCTATTTTGGTCATAGAGGATTTCTACTTCTATCTGGGTTGGAGTGGATGATCTTGAGTCTGCTTCAGCCCTTCAATTCTATGACTCCATAGCACTGAACACATCTAATCTTTTTTCCAGATGTGACTTTCCAGCCCACCCCTGCACTGACATATCGTACCATTGGAGGCATTCTGGATTTTTACATGGTTTTGGGGCCAACCCCAGAGCTTGTCACTCAGCAGTACACAGAGGTAGGAAGTCATGCAACCCTTCTGTTGATAATCAAGTGTTTTCTGAGAAATTCCAATTTATTTAGCACTTTACAAGTGCCACTAATTTATAACTATATAGCTTGTTAACTTCATGCTTGTCTTTCTCTAGAATGTGAGCTCTTTAAAGGCAGACAATTTTGTTGTCATTGTATCCTTAGTGCCTAGCACATAGTAAATACTTAACAAATGCCTGTTACTTGACTTGCTGGTGTTGACCTTACTTAGCCACCATCTTTGCAGCAGATCAGTTCATATTAAGAAGAAAGAAAGAAATTTTAAGAAAGAACTCTTTACTACTGCATTATTATAAAGATAGAGATAATCAATCTCTATTTAATGTGCCCCCGATAATCCCAAATTTCTTGAAGATACAAAATAAAAATAATAGTTTATATTTATATAGTGTCTAAAGACTGCTGAAATGCTTTATACATATTATCCCTTTTGAAAAGAGAGATATTCCCAGACTACTACTTCTCTAATTTTATGATATTTACTTTGAACATCTCTGAGTTACTCTGAGCTATGAGGCTATCATATGATGAGAGAGAATTGTTTTAGTGACTCCATATTTGATACCAGCTGTGATCCCTATCCAAAGGAATGGAATCTACAAAAATTGTTTTTTGTCCTTGTTTTCAGTTGATTGGCCGGCCGGTGATGACTCCTTACTGGGCTTTAGGCTTCCAGCTGTGTCGCTATGGATACAAGAATGATTCTGAAATTGCTGAACTTTATGATGCCATGGTGGCTGCTCAGATTCCCTATGTATGGACTTTCTTTACTCAGCATACCCACACCTCTTTCTTAAGAAATCAATCCCAACTTATGTAATTGTCCTTCAGTACTCATGGCTCCGGTTTCTGCTTCCTCTGTTTGATTATAGGAAAGCTCTCAAACGTATTTTAAAGTTGTTACCATTTTAGTTAGATGTCCTCAAAAAAATGATGTTTCTGAATTTTTTCCCAAACATTGTACAGATGAGTGCAACTTTAGTTCAAGCAGTAAGCAGCCATTGTAGCAGAAGAAATCTTAGATTCTAGATAATCTCCACTTGTACAGTATGAAAATGGTATCCAACAGGTATAGATGGGATTGACAGTTTATATTTTAAACAATTATAAGTAATCTAGAGTTTTAGCCATAAATGGATGGAATATGCAGCATATTTCTGTCAAAACATTTAATTTCACTTGTGTCATGTCTCTGCATTTTAAAGCATTGAAAGCAGAAGCCCAGGAGTGAAGTGATCCTAGCTTTAGAGTTAATAGACATCCTCGAGGATTTAGAGTTCAATTTCCTCAGGATCCCATAGCTAGTCATTGTCTGATGTAGCATTTGAACTCAGATCCTCACTCCAAAATATTGTCATTTCCACTATACTCTGCTGCTATACTTTGAGCCATGAGAGCATAAATATTTCAAAGGATTTTGATTTTCTTTTGAAATGTGTTATTTTCCTGGAAGATTGTATTTATAGTGTATTTGGTTCAGCTTGATGTTTGCATTCCAGATACTGATAGGGGGAAGCAGTTTAGGATTGATTATGATAGATTCCAATCAGGAATTATAATTTGATCCTGCAAGAAAATGTTATACAGTAGACTTGCCATGCACAGACAGACTGAGGAGACTTGCTCTGGATCTATTGTCATTATAGTGATATTTCCCTACTTTTCTTTTTCTTCAAGGATGTACAATATGCGGACATTGATTACATGGAGAGGCATTTGGACTTCACTCTCAGCCCCAAATTTGCTGGCCTTCCCAATCTGTTCAATCGAATGAAGGAGAGTGGGATGAGAATTATCCTTATTCTGGTGTGTCACTGAGTTAAGATGTTATTATGTCTTTTTGCTTAATAGGCACTGACCCTCTTGTCTGAGTAATTCTGTCTCTGACATTCATTTAGCCATTACCTTTTCATGCACAATGGTGTTTATTACAATGCTCAGGATAAGGAAACTCGGCAAAAGAAAACTTTATTTCTTACTGTTCAAAAAGAGCTCTGGAGTCCAAAAAGAAGTCTGCAGATGTTAATATTGTCTTCTTCCTCGTTGGCCCTAGATCTTCTCTTTGTATTTGAGTAATTTTGCCTCTTTCACTATAATAACTGTCACTCATTGATTTCAGGACCCAGCCATTTCTGGCAATGAGACCCAGCCATATCTTGCATTCAGTAGGGGATTACAAGAGGATGTGTTCATCAAATGGCCAGATGACAGCGACATTGTTTGGGGAAAGGTAGAGTTTGAGATTAAGGATGAATTCTATACCATGACTGAGTGTGAAGGGATGTCAGAATGTTTATGCATGAATAACTCATTTTCCCCCCACTGTTTTTGTGCATGAATGAATTATGGCAATTTGGTCCTCAAATATTTCCTTGAATGAATGATTTAAATTCTCTTTTGATTCTCCTCATGAAATCCATAAGTTGTAACCCATCTCATATCGAAGATTTATTCCCAGTAAATGTTCCCTTTCTTCTTCTTTCCCCTACAGGTTTGGCCATATTTGCCCAATATCACTATTAATGAATCTCTTGACTGGGATACACAAGTGAAGGTAAAAGATTCTTTGGGGGTATGGGTTGTGAAAGCTTTTATAATAGAGAAGTAGTTTGTAGCCTTCAGATTGTTAAAGGCAATAGTCCTTGCTCTGTTTCTTGCAAATTCATCACTTGGCACAGTGCCTGACACACAATGAATGCTTTATAAATGATCTTTAACTTTTGACTAACTGACTAATGTATACTTTTCTTGTTGACACTGACAGACCCTTTTATGGGGTCTTTGTGTCCTTTCTTCATAGCTCTCCTGTCTCTTCATTTGACTGCTACTGGTCTTAAGAATTATGGGCCAATGTAGTGGGTTTGGGATTATGTGCTAGTCTTCTAACTTCTTAGTGCCCTCCTGGTACTTCTCCAGGAGTACCCGTGGCCTTAGTTACAGGTAAATAGCTGAGCTGCATCAGTGGAGGGAATTTCTACATGGCCAGCTACCTGAACTGAGACACTCTCAGACCTAAGCAAACAACAAATGCTAGGGAAAGTATTCATAAAAATGCAGATTATGTACCTTTTAACAATTATAAATACAAAGAATTGTTAAAGAAGCTGGCTTATGAGTTAATTGTTATTTAGAGTTAATTGTTACCTCATTCCTCTTTCATTTCCTTAAGTCCTGTCTTGCTCCCAAATATGGCTATTGATTTGTCATGACTGATGCTCTCCTCAATTCCAGTTTTCTTTCTGTACTTGCTTGCAAGCATTCTTCCCCAAAGGACCAAATCTTATTTTTCAATCCTTAACAGGCAGGCCATCTCCATTGGTTCTCAGTATCCATTCAAAAGGCATTAGTGCACAGCTGCTAGGTAGTACAGTGGGTAACACTGGAATCAAGAAGACCTGACTTCAGATTTGGCCTCAGATACTTATCTGTGTGACCTTGGGCAAATCACTTAACCCTGTTTGTCTTAGTTTCCTTATATGTAAAAAGAGCTGGAAAAGGAAATGGTAAACTGCTCTATTATCTTTGCTAAGAAAATACCAAATGGAGTAACAGAGTTAGTTAGACTTAATTGAATGACTGAACAATTATTATATACATAGACACGGGAACAAAGAATCCCCAAATATCATTATAGGCAGATAATATCTGTCAAATAGAAGCAGGAGTCCATTTGTTACAATTAGAGAGTCAATTTAAAGCCTTGGATTTATCTCTGATTATTCCACCTTGGTAAGTATTCAATTGAATTGTGATCCTGTGGTTTCTATGAAACCAAGAATTCTTTGGAAAATGTTTTGAACTTTTTCAAAGTTATCTGCATTCAATAGCAGAATTGCAACTAATAAGTAACTTATTATTTAATATATATTAATATGTGTAATTAATTATGTATAGTGTATATATATATATATATATATATATATATATATATAAATTTGCTTGCCAATGGCCTGATCATTTTGTCTGGTGATTGTTTCATTTTTACAGTTATACAGAGCTCATGTTGCCTTCCCAGACTTTTTCCGTAATTCAACAGCCACGTGGTGGAAGCGAGAATTGCTAGAACTCCACACCAATCCCAATGAGCCACAAAAGAGCTTGAAGTATGATGGAATATGGATTGTAAGTGTGTGTGTGTGTGTGTATGTATACAAAAGCATGCATACATATCCTATAATAGTTTGATGTTTGTTTATTTCTGCACATATATAAAATTAGTCTCCAGTGAAGTGAATCAGATAATAAATGATGAATATATTCTGGACACAATCTTACCTGAAGCTGATACTTTCTAATTAGACATTAAACAGTCTCTATTTCTATCACATATCCATCATGACTTTCTTCTGCAGGGAAGATGCCTAAGGTATCACCCATCAGGTAATTTATCTTTTATTCATCGGAGAAAATTGTTTCACTCTCCAGCATGGCCTGAGAAAAAGTGAGGCCCAGTCTTTCCAGGTGATCCCCATCACCTTAACCTTTGCCTTTCTGATTAATCAGTCCCCCATATGATGAGTGCAACAGATGGTTCATTTGTTTATTATCAACTGGTAGAAGATAATTACACCATATTCATGTATGAATGTAATATTCATATACATACATATTTGTTTTACATTTTTAGGACATGAATGAACCATCAAATTTTGTGGATGGGGCAGTTCCTTCAGGTTGCAAGAATAACACATTAAACCATCCTCCTTATATGCCCTGTAAGTATATTTCTTGTTGAGTGATCATTACCTAGTCTCAGCATGATCTTGCCAAAGAAACTTGGAATGAGGATTTTTTTATTCATTACCAGCAGCCCAGCATTGGCAGGACAATATCTTGAGGGACAAATCTATCAGCATTCTAAACTGTCGTGGTTTACATTATAAGTGTGTATAGGCCAAATGCTGAACCCTTGGCAAGCACTTCCCTTTAGAAAGGATGTGACATAGAAGGAAAGTAAGTAATTTTTTGTTAGGTGAAGATGAGGAAGGATTCAAGTACAAAGTGCACCCTGTGTAAATAGACAAAAGTGGAACAAGAATTTTGGCTTCAAACAAGGGACTGATTTTGTCCAAAGATGTGCCTGGCATACAGACTTAAATAAGGCTTCAAATGGTGCAAGTCCTAGAGTAGCTTATTTTTTACCCTATAGTTGTAAGAATCCAACAAAGCTTTTTGACCATGGTGGTTATATAACCTGTCATGTGCCTAAAGATAATTTTTCACATTGTGTGAAGACTGGGTTAAAGAAGAGTGTGGATTCTCCAACAGTACATATGGTCTTAGTTATAGGCAAATAGCTAAGCTGCTTCAGGGGACAGAATTTCTACCATCTGAGACCTGTTGACCTACCATCCATGTCCTTGGAGTAAGCAGGCCTCGTTCCTGCCTCGATCCTCATGTTGCCTTGATTATTATGAACTTTATAAAATGCCATTCATTGTTTCCAAAAAGAACATAGGCAGTCACTAAAAAATGCAGCTTCTAAAAGACTCAGTTCAAAAGCGTGTCTTGGGGGAGTTAGTAAATTTTTCTGGGCCAGGCCTTTTAGATATTAGTTCATCTAAAGGTTCATCATTTTCTTGACTATGGCCATAAATTACATTCCCTGCAGCAAGGTCAAAGAAGGGATGGCAGAGAAACTTGGGATTATCTTCCATGTTTCCCTGAATGAAGACACTTATTTCACTTCTTATCAAATAACAGAATTTTTGTTCAATCTAATTCTTATTGTTAATTTTTAAAACTTCTCTGCAACATTTGTCACTGAATGGAACTTCCTGGTCAGTAGAGATTGTTTCATTCTTGGTGCTTGTATCCCCAACATGTATCATTCTTGGTGCCCAGGAAGCAATTAATCAATTGATTGTTGGTTTTTTGGGGGGAAGTGGGGAATTGATCAGTTCATTGTTCACTTTTTCCTCAATTTCCTTTATGTCTTTTACTTTTCTGGCACCTTGCTCTCTTTCTATCTTTTTAACCTCTTTTTATCTATTCCTTTCTTTTTCCTTCTGATACTTTAACACAGACATATGCAAAAATTCTTGAATTTGGAGAGCTTCATTCAAGTCCAGTCTCCCAGTGCTTAATTCATAAGGTCCTTTTCTAACTAATTTCAGTGATGTCTATGGGATATATGGTCTTGTGGTGTAGTAATGTATTCTGAGTTAAAAGACTTGAACTAATGTCACACTTCTGCCATTTATGGTGCTTTTTGACCTTGAATATTTTTGGACCTTCTTCCTATACACAAGTGGGGTGGACTTACCAGTTTTCTAAAGCTTCTCCAGTCCTAAATCTAATAGTTTGAACACTGTTCAGAAATCATTTTCAGTTTTCCATTTCTTTACTGAACACTGTAGCCTTTGCATGTTCTAGGTCTGACCTGCTTTTTGGTCCCAAACTCATATTCCATTCTCTCTCATCCTCTCAGCTCCAACCACCTCCTTCACCACTACCAGATGTGAACTACTTGTCATTGTAAGAGTCTCTCACATCATTGAATTTTTTCCCTCAGATCTGCAGTCAAGAGACGCAGGCCTGAGCAGCAAGACCCTGTGCATGGAAAGCCAGCAGATCCTGCCTGATGGAAGCCCAGTGAGGCACTATGATGTACACAGTCTCTATGGCTGGTCCCAGACAAAGCCAACATATGAGTGAGTCCCTGTCTCCCTCTTCCTGAGGCCCACATGGCAGGTAGTTGGTAAACAGAGTTGGAGTTCCCAACGAATGAAATTGCAGGGTTAGTTCCTACCTTTAATCTCTTTTGCATGTTTAGGAAATACATATTGATCAGAATTATTTTAAGTGACACATCATGTGAATCTATTCAAAAGCTGAAGTAAAATATATTCCTCTTCTCCCCCACAAACTTTTATAAACTAAGTGAAATTGTATTTCTTACCCAATATTTTTACCTAATTCATCCCCTAGTGCTGGTTCCTTCCTGCATCAATTACAGATTGCAGTTTTGCTCCCACTTTCCCACTTTGTTCTCATAGTCATTATCTGAGAATGGTCCTCAGTTCTTGGGCTTCACTCAGAGCTCCCTGACCTTTGGCCCTTCACATTTAGGTTGTGATTTCTTGTTTTCTTCCCTGATCAGAGGTGTGCAGGAGGCTACTGGACAGAGAGGAATTGTGGTCACTCGCTCAACCTTCCCTTCTTCAGGACGCTGGGCAGGACATTGGCTGGGGGACAACACTGCAGCATGGGACCAGCTCTATAAATCCATCATTGGTAAGTGCAGGGCTAGTCCCGAAGGCTTTCCTTGGAGGAGAAAGGAATCTAGTCCAGGTGGTCAGTAAACTGATAATTATTTTGGATTCTTGAAGAGAATCAGAGAGGAGTCAGGTCATTACTATTTCATTGTATCACTCTGTGTGTATTATGGGACTTTTCTCTATGCTGAGGTATTTAAGTCAAGGAACAGGGTAGATCAGAGCCTCTTCACTCTACCAACTTGTCTCATTGCTGTGGTTCTCATTGCAGGTATGATGGAATTCAGTCTCTTTGGAATATCCTATGTAAGTCTCCCTCAAGTCACTTCATCATTGTTAAGATTGGTTCAGAAACTCCCAGCATCCTCTTTGTGTTTCCCTTTTCTGTTCTCAGACTGGAGCTGATATCTGTGGGTTCAATGGAGATGCTGAATATGAGATGTGTGCTCGCTGGATGCAACTGGGAGCCTTTTACCCTTTCTCTAGGAACCACAATACAGTTGGGCCCAGAGTAAGATACCTGCCTTGGTACCTGTTCCAAATCCTCCCTCATGAGTTAATGGATCCCTCTTTCCTGGAAGCCACCTCATTAGTCACCAGTCCTTCACTTCACAACAGACTGTGTAACCTGCATTCTGGTACAAAAAAAAAAAAAGATTTTAGAGAGCAAAGATCCCTTCTGTTCTGGCTGACCTCTGGGCAGTTTTCACAGTTCTGTCAGGAGATTATAAAGCCAGGGCCCCCTAATGTTTCACAGTATGCGTTAGATTTAACATGGCACTGGAAAATTGCTGCAGAAGAAATATGTTAGGTCTGTGCTGTCCATGATATATTTTTATCAGGGCTCAGACAAAACACGGAAAGAAGAATCAGAATGTCTTCCTTAGCCAAGATGCGTGGGGATGGTAGCCTGGGGAATTAGGAAGCAACCCTGCTGCTTCTGCAGATTCTCTGTGTAGTAGAGAGTGGCTCATTAGGTATCCGGCCTATTTCCCAGTGAAGTAAAATGAAGGATTTGTATGAATATTTCTTTCCATATCTGTAGAGACAAGACCCTGTGGCTTGGAATTCCACCTTTGAGGATCTTTCAAGAAAAGTTCTTCAGACAAGATACACACTCTTGCCTTATCTCTACACCCTGATGCACAAGGCCCATGTGGAAGGCAGCACTGTTGTCCGGCCCCTCCTTCATGAGTAAGTGCCCACTCTGTGTCTGGGGGTCCTGTGTGGGATTCCACTTAGAATTGCAATAGGAAGCTCTTTAATGTGTTGCTTCCCCCTCTTATGATGGTAGGACCTTGAGAACAGTATCTGTCTTGCCTTTCTATTTGTTTCCCTGCTGCCTTGCATCTGATGAGCACTTGATCAATGTTTTTTCATTCATTGATCCATTCTAAAATGAAGTATGTTCTCATCTATAGAGGTAGCATATGGAAACCTTAGAGTCAGAAGACAATAAGAAGACAACCTTCTTCTTGTTCTTGCCATTTATCTCAGCTAGGACAGTAGCTTGTGACCATGAGTAAACCATTTATCCTCTTTGAGGCTCTTTTTTTCTTATTTGTAAAGTGAAGACTACAATAATGACACTTCCCACTTCATAGATTTGCTATGAGGAAAGACTTTTGCAAACCTTAAAGCACTGTATCAGTTTTTTTTTTTATATTATTTTTATTATAATCTTACTCTTTTAGAACATGAAAATTATGTAGAGACACTGGATAATCTTTTATTTCTGGTTTAATGATATGATAAGGCACATTTTTCTTTTTAAAGCAACAAATTTTCCTTTCTCTTTTATGACTGGAATGGGCTAAATTAGTTTGCATTTCCTGAATATTTACATAATAGTAGATGAAAGCCTAGGGCCTTGGAAATAAGGAAAAATCAATTCTGTGTACCATTGAATTGAGACATCATATTTCTCTGCTCAGATTTGTGGAAGACAAAGCAACGTGGAACATATCCCATCAATTCTTGTGGGGCCCGGCCCTTTTAATCAGTCCTGTCCTGGAACCTGTGAGTATAGATTTTTCTGAGCCTATACAAGATACAAACTGAGATAGAATATTGAATAGTAGAAAGGAATATGAGGTTGGCATTCTGAGTCCTAAGGTGTGGGTTTTTGTTTTGTCCTTGAATTTCTTTGCAGCTTAAAATCATTCTTGATTCTTCCAATTGTCTTCCAAAAGACCATTAGGAAATGATAAATCCATAGGAAATTTGCTTTGGAGTACTCTTAAATGTGATGGTTATTCATGCTAATTCCTCTTGGAAATTCTGGGCAATTTCTCCAGTTATTTATTTATTTACTTATTTTTATGTTATCTAATTGGTTGTAGAATGCCTGGAATGTGACTGCCTACTTCCCCAATGCCCGCTGGTATGATTACTACACGGTAAGTCTCTGTGATGGTACGCAGAAGCTCATGTTCCCTCTGTTCTGAATAGTGTATCTGGTCTAGGTATCAGATGGGCTGGTGGGTAGTTAAGATATCTCATCCTGGAATATTATTAGGATGTGGGTAAGCTTTGCTTCTTGCTGGCCTAAGATAGTTATCCTTGTCATACTTTATCATTGATAGTCTTTCCAGTTTTCTAGACCATAAGCATGGTAAAGTCAACTATTTATGGAAGCACATTTCAAAAATAAGGGACCTATGATCACTAGACCTTAGGAGCTGAATAAATCATTTGCGTGTTAGTAGAAAAAAGCCATTTTATGAAATGGATAGAGCAACTTTTGCTCACAGGATCTTCAACTTTTGAATTAGTTTTGGCCAGATTCATGCTCAGGGCTTCAGAAATAGCTTTGGTGGAAAAGTTTCTACTAAGACAGAAGCAATGTAGTCAATGCCTGCGAGAATCATGAAACTGATGAATAAGTTTTTATTTCCCTTATTCAAAGGTATGAAAAGACAGGTTGTGGATTAGTGCCAGCAAGAATTATTTATACTATGATCCAGCCAGGATTGGTACAAATTTCTAAAACTTTTACCTCATCTGTTATATAGATGATTTTACGTAAATTATTATTAATAATAAATCTCCCATAAATATGTCTGATCAACACTTTTTAAGCAATTTTAGCTATCAAGATTGAGAGAGATATAGGATGGTCTGTTCTTTCCACTCTTGGAAAAGAACTGGGGATTATTCCCATTCTATTCCCCTAAAAGGGAATAGAAAGGAAAAAAAAAAAATTAGAAAATAGAAGAAAGGAAAGAAGGCAACAGAAGAAGAAATAAAGATTGTATCCAATTTTTATCCATTCCATAACAGAAAACTGAAATAAAAATCTTCCAAGCAATAACAGAAAAACTAAATCATAGTGTCTCAGAATTGAGAGAGACCATGAAACTTACCTAATCTAAATCTTAATCTTCAAAGCTTTCCTTTCTTCTGCCACATTTCCAAAGAGATGCTAGACAGCATTTTTTGCTTAATTGATGTCCTTGTTCTTGAAGAGGACCTTGACATCAGGGAGATGATGCTATGACATGCAAATGAATTGTATTTAAGTGAAGGAAGGTTTGTGCAATGTCACTGCCTCACATTCCCCTCCAGAGCCATTGGGGTCCAGTGGCCAGGTAGAGATCAGGATGACTGAAGAAAGTCCTGGATACTTTGGGAGACCTTGGCCTTTTTAAGCTAAGGTCTTCAACAGGTCTCAGTTTGACTGAGACTGCACCCAATCAGTGGTTAAAGCTAGGTAGCAATTGAGGTAGAGACTCTCCTTCACCTGGTCCAAAAAAAGATCTAAATAAGTAAATGAATAAATGAGCTAATCTTGAAATCAGGATTTCTGGCCAAAACTGAAACAGCCTCCTATTTATTTTCAAATCAGGACTCAAAACTGGTCAAATGGGGCTTGGCCTAGGACCAATTGTTAGCTAATTAGAATCAGATTGGTTTTGGTTTAAGGCATGGTCCTTAAGAAAAAAATCCAGCCAGTAAACCCCAAGATATCTTTGGAGGGTTCAGAGATGCAAAAGAGAAAACAAATGATTTTAAGAGCATCTGTAGATAAGGGTATGATACCCTATGTGGACAGAGGAAAGACGGGAATGAGAAAGGGATGAAAGCAGTCTAACTTGTTGAGGCAAACTGAAAAAACCTGAAGTCTTGTTTAGATAGTTATTCTTCTCCAAGCCTACTTTTAAACTTAGTGAAGTAAGTGATTATGGATTCATTTAGGGTAGGCTTACTGGAGACTGGACAGTGGGAGAGTTGAAGTTGAGGCTGGGGAAGGGTAAGTACTAAATGAAAGCTCCTCTGGGTGAAAGTGTACTGGTTTAAGGTGTAGCAGTACATCAATATGGTTGATAGGTAGCTAGAATAAAGTCCAGTAAAATGAATAGGAAGGATTGAAACTTTTATTTTGCCATGTTAATATTCAGCTAAAGTGAAGTACCTTAAACAAGTATTATCCCCATCTACTTCTTGCCACAGGGATCAGACATGGGAGTGAAGGGACAGCTTAAGACATTATTAGCTCCTCTTGACCACATTAATCTTCATATCCGTGGGGGCTACATTCTTCCATGGCAAGAACCCGCCAATAACACCCACTACAGGTGAGTGAGAAAGCAGAGATTCTCCCTATCCATACCATCCATAGACATTTGTTTCAACATTAATTTCTCTTGGAGTGTGGGAGCTCCTTGACCCAATTTACATCAAATTCTTTAACTATCATAAATCATTCTCAGGTTTTGGTTGGAAAGAAATAGTACAAAGAAGCAGCATGATGTAGTAGTAGAAGAACAAATATGGAGTCACAGGACCTGTAAAGACCTAACCTTTCTAGACCTCAACCCATCTAGAATATGAGAGAATTAAATTAACTGTGCTTTCAGGTATAAATATATGGTCCTATCATTTCTTAAGGCACAATGTGCCTTAAGTGCTGGTTTTCCAATTGGTATCTGAGTTTGAATCCCAGCTCTACTAGACAGAGGTCAAGTTACTTGCTCAGGGTCTCACATTGGACTTTATTTAGGTTTTGGTTTCTGATCTTTAAAAGAGGGTATTGGACTAGATGAATGAAAAGTATATACTATAGGCTAAGTGGGGCAGCTAGGTGGTACAGTGGATAGAGCTCTGGGTCTGGAGTTGGGTAGATTCATTTTCATGAATTTATCCGACTTCAGATCTGGCCTCAGACACTTACTAGCTGTATGATGCTGGGCAAGTTGCTTAACCCTGTTTGCCTCAGTTTCCTCATCTGTAAAATGAGCTATAAGAGGAAATGGCAAACCACTTCAGTATCTTTGCCAAGAAATCCCATACGGGGTCAGGAATGGTCAAACAAGACTGAAAAATGACTAAGACAAATAAATGTAATCCAAGTCCTGTGCTAAACCTTGAATACAAACACAAAACTAAAAATAGTCTTTCTCCTCAAGGTACTTAAATTGCTAATAGAAAGAGGCAGCACATGCAGGAGAAAAATGGACAATGAAGGGTACTTTTATTTGTAAAGTTACAGCAATGGTGAATGGAGTCAAAGGGAATAGAATGATACAGCCTTTCTGGTAGCAGTTATAATATAGTAGGATTGCTTTAGTTATGGATCTAGAATTGAATTCAGGGGTGGGATAGAGGGATATATGTATAACACCCAAGTTACTTGTAAGAAGATGGCTGGATAGTAAGACAAGAGTGGCCAGTGTAGTGGGCACATGAGTAAATGGACACTTACAGGATTGTTGTTCTTGATGCTTTAATTTGAATTTTTGAGCAGCTGGATGATTCAATGGATGATGCTCTGTTCCTGGATTCAGAAAGAACTGAATCTAATTCTTGGTCACTTAACTAGTTGTGTGACCTTGGGCAAGTCAGTTAACCTTAATTTACCTTAATCTATTGGAAAAGAAAATGACAAACCATTCCAATATCTTTGCTAAGAAAACTCCATGGACATTATTGACATGGGGCCATGAAGAGTTGGAAATAACTGAAAAAAAATATGAATTTAAATTCTCTATATAATATTATCAGATGCTCCAAAGGTAGCTAGGTGGTACAGCACATAGAATTTGGGGCCTGAAGTCAGGAAGACCTGAATTCAAATCTTAGCTACAATACTTACTAGCTGTGTTACTTTTCATTTATTTCAGTTGTGTCCAACTCTGTGCAACTCTAAGGACTTTTTTTGTCCATGGGGATTTTTGATAAACATACTGGAGTGGTTTGCCACTTCCTCTTTAATGGCAAAAGCCAATCATTTAATCTCTGTCCACTTCAATTTCCCTATTTGTAAATTGGAGATAATAGTAGCACTTGAGGGAGGGCTGTTGTGAAAATCAAATGAGGTAACATATGTTGTGCTTTACAAACATTAGTGTGCTATGTGAATCCTAGCTAGGTTTATTATTATTGTTATTATAATAACTAAATTGTACTCCGGTTGCGGGTCTTTTTTCCTTATGCTAACATAGCCGGCAAAACTTCATGGGTCTCACAGCTGCCTTGGATGATGGAGGAAAAGCTGAAGGTTGGCTCTTCTGGGATGATGGACAGAGCATCAGTGAGTAGGGGCTGCCCAGGAAGAGTCTAATAGCCTCCCTCAAAAGCCTTACCTATACTACAGATTTGTTTTGTCCTTTTCTTCAAGTTTAAACTCCTTATAAAGTTTTATTTTTAAAGCCAGGGATAGCCACAATATGGCATGGTAAATAGGGTAGTAAATTTCCAGTCAGAGCAATCTGAGCATAAATCCTGTTTAGCTGTAATTAGCAATTAATTTAATCTTTCTGCCTCAGTCTCTTCATCTATCAAATGAGATGTTGAATTCTATGTCTTCCAAGTCCTTCTATCTATTATCCTATTTTTATAGAAAGTCTGCATTATCTAGGGATTTGACCCAGTTAAAGGTACATAAGCACTAAGTCCCATTCCAGAACCCAGATATCCACCCCACAGGAATGAAGTCATCTAAGAAAAGTTTTTTTTAATTAATATCTCTTATTTATTTCTGAGTCTCCTTTTCCCTTTTCCATCAAACTATCCTTTGAGACAAACAATGAAAAAGAAGGGCAAGGAGATGGCAAAACAATTCAAGTATCCTCTTTGTTACTAGGACATAGTTTTCATGTGGTAAAGAAGCCCCTTACATGAGTCGTAGGTAGCTATGATAACAATTCTTTCCTAGTATATCCTAGAAAAGCTTGCTAACAGGGATGCACATTGTCCCATGAAGATCAAAAGATGTCTACCTATTTGGTAATATCTTGATGGTTGTGGTGGTGGTTTTATCCTCAACTGTAGCCAGAAGACAGATGCTTATTCCCTTTCCCAAGTAATTGATGTTATTAGATACAATATAGTGGTTTCCTGTAATACTTAGAACATATTGTCTGAGCTCCCATTGGCGATGTATAGAGAAAATACACCCAAAGTAGCACCACCATCACTCAATCAACATATTTATTTAATTGTTAGTTTAAGCAGTGATTAGACACAGATGTGACAAGATCATGTTTTGTATTTAGCTTTTAAATAGGCTACATCTTAATAATCATAATTAATTCTAATTCCTTCTAATTAATAATAGTAAATCAGCATGGTCTATGGGTAAACCCAAGAACTAGACTATTAATAACGTATTAAAAATTCTGCCAGGTATATGTGTATTGCCCCACCATGAAAGTATTCTATTGAGAGAATCATCTGGGTTTTCAAAAACTATAAAAGCAAAACAAAAGCTGTAGGAGTCGCAGGAGTCTTATCAGTGAGGGATTCTTCAATGTTAGGTCCCAGATTCTTCATGTATTTATCTGCTTGAGAGACAGAGTCAAAACACCCATCTTCAAATTCTGCCTCTGATACTTGCTATCTATGTGATGTAATCTCTTGAGGATGCTTTCATTTATAAAATGACAGGATTGGACAAAACAGACTCTAGGTTCCTTTTCTTCTGGATTTATGGCAGTTGTCTCAGTAGTCCACAGATTGTCTACTCATTTCAGCTGCAGCAATTCAAGAAAACAGTATAGTAAGATGTGGAATTTATTATGATCTGCCTCAGGAGAGCAAGTACCAGTGCTGATGAAATCATCATGTATCTTTACATTATTTTTACATGTAATTGGAAAATTAAAAAAAAAAAAAAAGTCTTCATGGATCCTTGAAGCATTTAAATAAAGTCCAAATGCCTATTATCTCCAGAACTTTTTTCTTCCCATTCATCTAATGAGTCAGTAAATCCTGTTATCTTTTTCTCATGGTATTTTAGATCAGCATGACCTTAAAGTCTACCAAAGTTCCCTTTTTTCTTTTATAATCATTTCATTCTGATTGTCTTTTTCTAATCTCTGGCTCCTCCCATGAACTAGGCTCCTCACTCTTTCCCTCTGTTACTAAAAACCATAGCACATCCTAACATTGACAAGTTGATAGAAAATTAATTTTTCAGGAGGCAATCTTGTTACTTTTATGTCCCATTGGGACTATATAAAAATCTAACAATGGCAGTGGCTCTGCTCGCCACAGGATCATCAGTAACCAAAGCACAGGTGTAAAATGGAGAGAATGGAACAGTTATAAAGAACACTTGAGAGAATAGAATGGAGATGCAAGGTGTTTGAAGGAAAAGGCTTCTCCACTAAACTCAGCACTTAACTTTGAATGGGAGTTATTTTCACATACCTCTAAACTCCCCCCTAACCTCAGGAGTGTGTGGGAGGCGGGGAAGGTGATGGGTGAAGATTGGAGATGAGAACTAGTCAGGGAAGATGTGATGATCCTCTTGAACTTATTCTTCATTTGCAGATACATATGAAGAGGGAAAGTATTACTTGGCAAACTTTTCTGTTGGACAGGTAAGTGTTATTAATGATATTAAAGGCCTATATTATACCATTTATGAAGATAGTGTAGTAGATGAAGCATAGGCTGGGAATATATAAAATAATGGTTTCAAATCCCATTTTTAATACTAGTTATGTAACTCTGGACAAGTCATGTAACCAGTTTGTGGCTCAGGCAACTCCTTGATAACAACTATTACTTACATAGCCCTTTATATTTATTATTGAATTTAATCCTTACAACATATGAAGTAGGTGCTATTATTTTCTCCATTGTACAAATCAAAAAATGAGTTTAAGAGTGATTAAGTAACTTGCTTGAGATTATAAAGCTAGAAAGTGTCTGGTTTGGACTCAAGTCTTCCTGAGTCAAGCTTTATCAAGATGTTTCTTGACAGTATGCCTTCTATGTCTTTCTCCACTGCCTTGTGGTTCTTCCCCATTTATAAGTATGTTCTCTGTCCTCATTGGCCTGGAAGGCCTGAGTTCTATCTATATGATCTTGAGCATTCAATTTGCTCTTTGGGACCTCCGTTCCTAATCTGTAAATTGAGAAGAATGAACAAAATTATTCTTTTACCACCCAATAAGTATAATTTTAGTCTCCACAATTTGAAATCAGTGACTCTGTCTCTCACAGGATCTAGTTAAGTTTGAAGAAGAAAACAGGTGCTCCCTAATTGTTCTTTGAGTCAGAAGACACCTGTCAGGAGATATAGATGTATTCATTGCTAGGTACCTAAACAGTCCTGGCTATCCTGTGATAATATTCTGATAAAGATAAAGGCAATGATCTTGAAATTGTCTTCATTATTTAATCTAATTAATAGTGCCTTGGTTTCCCCATCAGGAAAAGATAATTTAATACCTACTTTTCTGTCTCAATAAGAAGGGCAAAATAATTCTTGAGAAAGGGAGAAATGAACTGATTCAGAGTAATTGTAGCCTATTTACTTGATTTGGAATGAAGAGAAATAAAGTGGCTTTATAATTCTTCTCCTCCCCATCCCCAATGATTTTATCTTTTCGCAGAACAAATTGGAGAACCACATCATTCACAATAACTACATTGTAGCTACGGAACCACTGTGGCTGGGCTATATTAATATATGGGGAGCAGGCACTGGCTCTATTACCCAAGTCATTGTTACTTACAACAGCCAGAGTTTCCCCTTAAACAGCTTTCATCATGACCAAGCAACACAGGTTTGTGATAATGAAATCTGAGTGAAATGTCTAACTTTGAGCTCTTATATCTCTAGGTTCAAGTCTTTGCCTTACCATTGCCCCACCTCTCCACCCATCACTTCCACCACTTTAGTTCAAAGGAAAGTAAAAATGGGATCTATAGGAGAGACAGAGGCTCTTAATCCTAAATTCATTAGATTGTCATATTTGGATAAAAAAATAACAAACCAACCAGGTATCTAGAAGATTGACTTCTCAGAGGAAGCATTTTACCATTTATTAAAGACAAAAGCAAATTTGCTTACTAATGTGATAGATGTGCTTGTGCTTGTTTATTTTTACATGAAGAATTAAGTTTTGGTGGAATGTTTGATACTACTGAGTGTAGGGCATCTTGTAACTTTTTTTAGTGGATAAGTATTTTGATATTTTATGGCCCTTACATTCAGTATGTGGGATTGCTATCCACAGTTTAAGAAGCTTTGCTCTAGACTAGGATTGAGAAAATTGTTTCCTGCCAAGGACCATTTGGATATTTATAACATCATTCACATATAAAATATAAAAATATAAATATAAATATTTTAATTAATAAAATATTTTAATTTAAAATATTTTAATTTTATAAATATAATATAAATATAAAAATAAAAATATAAACATATAAAATTATCAACTTACAGAACTCAAGCAGTTAGAGATTGTTCTTAACTTTCTGCTCATCAGGCAAGATCAGACCAGATGATTTCATGGGGCCTTATATGGACCCCAACCCTGATCTAGATCACAGTATGTGTGAAAGGAGAGTCAGTAAGGCATAAAGAAAGGTAGATTGTGGCCAGGTTGTTGAGGACTTTAAATATCAGGGGATTGAAGTTTAAGAGAATTGTATTTTACTTTCTTCTCCCCTAGACTTGATGTTAGTAAACGATCCCCCCTCAAATGACACACTGCAAATTAAAAGCCTCTACCTGTTTGTCCATTTTAAAATGTCTTCCCCTATCTTCCTCTCTTGCTGCTTCCTGAGCACACTCATTTCCATACAGGTGGTGTTCTGTATTTTGTTTGAGTGTTCATTATTGTTTATACATTTACTTCAATTTTCATAGCAAGCAATTTCTGCAAACTTTTCCCCAAAGCTCACACTGTATGCTGACTGATTCATAGATTGGTACAATTGGCAGCTAAATGGTGTAGTAGATAGAATGCTGGGCCAAGAGTCAGAAAGACTCATCTTCCTGAATTAAAATCTCACTAGTTGTATGACCCTTAGCAAATCATTTAATCCTGTTTACTTCAGTTTCCTTATCTGTAAAATGAGCTAGAGAAGAAAATGACAAACTACTCTAGTATCTTTGTCAAGAAAATCTCTAGAGGCGCTATGAAGAGTTAGATATGACTGAAAATGACTGAACCACAGCAATCAATAGTTTTCAACCTCCTTAGGATTATTTGCTTAAAGAGAATGGTGTGTTATAAAGAAAAACAGGATATTCTTGTTGAATGGGTCTTCTTGAGTTGGAATGTAGAAATATGAAAAGAAGATAGAGAAGAGAAAGAAGAAAATCTAATTGGAAGGAGGGCAAAGCAATTAAGCTGTGGTCCAGCAGAGACAAATCCCATAGGAAGTCATATAGTACTGAAAAAAAGTAGCTGGAAGAAGGCCTGCAATAACTGTTCTAAATTTGTTCTAAATTTGGCCCTATGGCCAGGTTTTGCTATTTTCTAGATGAGTGACCTTGAAGTAGTGATATAATTTTCCCAATCCTCAGTTTCCTAATCAGTTTAAAAAGGATAATTCCTGCGCTGCCTCCATCCGGTGTGTTGGAGTCATTATAAGAAATGAGGCCTTTGAGGTGGATCTGGCTTTTGCTCAGTCTGTGTGGAGAAAGAACTCATATTATTATTTTCATTCCCTGCAGGTGCTTTCAATGAACTTGACTACACACAATATAAACTTGGGGAAACCCTTTGTGGTGACATGGCAGAATCCCTTATGATCCTTTGGAGAAAGATGTTGAACCAGTTACCGGAATATATTTGCAGATCACCGTTATATATTCTAAGACTTCACTTAATTGGGCCATACTGATTTTTTAAAAAGGTTGTTAATGGGATTTAATTGGGTTTTATCAGTAACCCTGAATGCTCTGAATCCTTAATGAGAAGGCAGATTATTATTTATTTCTTTCTGATTGAATGGGAACAGAAGGCTCATCACCGTTATTCAGCATTTGTTGAAGACAAACTGTGGCTAAGGATCTCGCTGGGTTGACTTGTGTAGGGCCAAAAATGATACCTTCTTACTGGCCAAAGATATATCTTTGTGTCCTAAGAACCTTAAGGCTGTTTTAAGATTTATTCTTAAAAATTCACCAAGGCTTTAGGGATATCCTTTATAAGCAGCTAAGTGATGACAGTAGAGTGCTGAGCAGTAGAGAGATGCCAGTAGAGTAAGAAATGGAATTGGGAAAAACTCAGTTCAAATCCTGCCTCAGATGCTTATTAGTCATGTGACCTTCTGCACATCATGTAACCTCTTCGGACCTCAGTTTCCTCATATTAGCACCTAACTCACAAAGTTGTTCTAAGGATTAAGTGAGAAAACATGTGAAACACTTTGGTTTTGTAAAAGTGCTTTTTAAGTGCTAGTTTTTACTATTATGTGTAAATCTTGGTCCAGGAAAGCTTTAGGTCCAGGAGGTTACTATGAACAGCAGGAGAAATCCAAGGAGTTATGGTATTTGTTAAGGGGAGGAGAAAATGGCTATAGAGAACGTGGTAGGGCAGGGGGAAAGGGGAGAAAAAAGATTAGTGGGGAAGATCAGGAATAGTGGAAGGCTTGGGAAGGGAAAGATGAGAAAAGTTAGAATTAATGAGTAACTGAGGCCTGATGGAAAGATAAGAAAAGTAGAAGTAATTTCACTGAAAGGAGGAGACAAATGCAATTGGTAAAGGAATGTACCAAGCAAGAGAGGAGTTGGGGCAAGTTCACAGAATGTAGTGACAGGTTAGTGCAAGTCAGTATGAATGTCACATTGATTTATTTTTGCAGCAATGTATTTAGAAGTATTAAATTATATCTTTTCTTCTGCATTACTCCTTTATAAAGCATATTACACATTCACATGTGTTATTTCTCCTGTATTCCCATTTTCTAAATTTTTCTTTTGCTATCTCAATGACATTTTTTTCTCTTGTAAATATGTATGCAGCAATAAAAGTTTAGCTCTTTTTTGGCCCCATCTCATAATTTTGAGTGTTTTATTTCTGCTATCATCTTTAGTGTAATTTTGTATTGTTTATTTAATTTGTTCTTTAACTCAACCAGTAGCCAACAAGATTTTTAAAAATTTTATGTATAGCCCTTCATCTTCAACCATATTTCTTTTATTCCTTGCTATTTTTATTATATGAAGGCAAGTCCTCTTTTTTTGTAGTAGCAGGACTTGGAGAAGTCACCAGGGCTGCCTAAGGAGTGACAAAACAATCCAGTTTGGAAAGATCAGGTCAAAGTTAACTGTACTACATCCTGTGGTGCTGAAAGAATTGGTGAATGTCAATATATCCAATCAGTGACTGAGTCTCATCAGTTTTACCTTCACAACCTCATTCAAATCTGTTTCCTTGCTACTGATAAAGCTACCATCTCAGGTTAAGCCCTCAGCCATCCTCTCAACCTTGGTTTTTCTAGCAGTAGATAAGACCACAAAAGATAAATGGTTAATTTTAATTACATAAAATAAAAATGTTTTTCACAAAAAGCTCAAATAAAACTAAGATTAATAGGGAGACAAGTGAGAAAAAAATCTGTGATAAGGTCTAATTTTCTTATTTTATTTAAAATTTTTGACCTTATTTTTATTTTATTTTATTTTATTATAGCTTTTTATTGACAGCACATATGCATGAGTAATTTTTTTCTTATTTATTTATTTTTTTATTATAGCTTTTTATTTACAAGATATATGCATGGGTAATTTTACAGCATTGACAATTGCCAAGCCTTTTGTTCCAATTTTTCCCTTTCTTCCCCCCTCCCCTCCATCAGATGGCAGTTTGACCAATACATGTTACATATGTTAAAGTATAAATTAAATACAATATATGTATACATGTCCAAAGCATGAGTAATTTTTACAACATTGTCCTTTGCACTCACTTCTGTTCCAACTTTTCCCTTCCCTCCTTTTACCTCCTCCCCTAGATGGAAGGCAGTCTTATACATGTTAAACATGTTAAAGTATATCCTAGATACAATATATATGTGCAGATCCATACAGTTCTCTTGTTGCACAAGAAAAATTTGATTCAGAAAGTAGAAATAACCTGGGAAGAAAAACAAATATGCAAATAGTCCACATTCATTTCCCAGTATTCCTTCTCTGGGTGTTGCTGATTCTGTCCATCATTGATCAATTGGAACTGAAATAGCTCTTCTCTTTGTCAAAGATATCTACGTCCATCGAAACACATCATTATACAGTATTGTTGTTAAAGTGTATAATGATCTCCTGGTCCTGCTAATTTCATTTAGCATCAGTTCATTTAAGTCTTTCCAGGCCTCTCTGTATTCAACGTGCTGGTTGTTTCTCACAGAACAATAATATTCCATAACATTCATATACCACAATTTATTCAGCCATTTTCCAACTGATGATGGACATCCATTCAATTTCCAGTTTCTGGCCACTACAAAAAGGGCTGCCACAAACATTTTAGCACATGTGGGTCCCTCCTTTAAGATCTCTCTGGGATATAAGCCCAGTAACACTGCTGGATCAAAGGGCATGCACAGTTGATAACTTTTTGAGCATAGTTCCAAATTGCAATCCAGAATGGCTGGATCCATTCACAACTCCACCAACAATGCATCAGTGTCCCTGTTTTCCCACATCATCTCCAACATTCATGATTTGTTCCTGTCATCTTAGCCAATCTGACAGGTGTGTAGTGGTATCTCAGAGTTAATTTGCATTTCTCTGAAGAATAGTAATTTGGAACACTTTCATAGGAGTAGAAAAGTTTCAATTTCATCATCTGAAAATTGTTCATATCTGTGAAGTCTGGGCTATAATAAAAGAGGGGGAAATGTAAGGGTTAAAAAGCCTCTAGAAGCAAGGAATGCAGTTCAAGGCATGTGGGAGGGCCTGAGGGATGAGAGGTTCCGAGGCACAGGCGAGTCCTATTTGGAGGTGGGGCATACCCCCAAGAGATGGTGTTTGATTCCAGGTACCACGCCTCCCTCTTTAGTGCTCTCAAAGCCTAGCATGCCTCCCTCCTCCTTCTCGGGCCAATCCCATTATGCCAGGTTCCTAGAGGACCTTCCCTTTCCCCCAGGTCCTCAGGGGGGTATAAATGTGCTAAGAATAAAGGTCTCCTTTGCTTCACCCCTACCTCCTGGTAGTCTGTCTCTATGGGATCCGGGTTGGTGCCCGAAGAAGGGTAAGTGTGGCCTAGCTGTGCTGTCAACAGACGGGAATTAAAAGTAGCTCTAAGGGGAGCTACCAGGTTAGAGTAGTCCATAAGGGTGTAATAGGCTAGCTCTCTGGAGATACCTCAGGGTCAGCCAGAGTCAGGATAAGCAAAAGTCCTTATTCTTTAGGGGGGGAGTGAAGAAGACAGACAAAACTATCAAGAGTTTTGCTAAGGATCTAGAGTCCAGAATCTTTACACTTTTTTCCTCTCCATTCTGCAGCCAAGTGAAGTTCTCTTGCCTCTGTTACTTTACCCTCTAATCCCTCCTACAATTATCTATACACCAAAAATCTAGCCAGCACGGAATAATGAGAAGGGACATTTTCCCAAACATATGCTAATAGTCATTGTCCAAGAGGTAATTAGCCTTAAGTTCTTGGTTGTCTGATTCAAGCACAACTTTTAAGAGTTTCAGCCCTTTATATCTCCCACTTTCTTTTGTTTTAGAACACAGGTGGTCACTACATTCCTGAGTTCTCAGGAAGAAAGATGAAAAGCACCAAAGGGAAGTGGGGATTGCTAGTGGGTTTCTGGGCTGAAGGGTCTACTAGAAACAGGTATGCACAAACCCATCAGCAGGGGAGGTATTACACAAGCACATGGCAATAACACAGAGGCTATTAGTAGGGACTCTTCCCACAGCCAGGGCAGGCTCAATGTGGTGTAACAAACATGAATTGTAGATGCAAGTAGTGATATAACAAACAATATGAATCAACATGGTCTTGTAAAAGATTTCCCAGAGTCCTAAAAAGAGGGCATGTAAACAACAGTCCCACATACTCCTTCTTCAGCAGCCAAGAGATAGTCCAAAACCAATCTATTGTCCACTGCATCACATGTCAGGGAATCCAATGATTCCTGCAGATTTTGAAGTCTTGCAGCAGTCTTATCATGTCTCAGAGAATCTAATGATTCCTGAGGGTTTTCAAGTCCTGCATCAGTCTTATTAACAATTTTTGATGTCCATGAGTCAAATGCTATCTACCTTTGAATTACCATAAAAAATAGGACCTGGAAGTCCATTAGGAGAGTAGACATGCAAGATACAAATCTTACCTGGATGCTTTCTCACTCGCTCTTGAAGTTCCTTAAAGAGCTGATATATATTGGAGGCTACAAATTTTATTTGGGCTGTGGCAATTATTTGTACCATACCTACTGAATAGGCCGAATCAGATATTTATACTTCCTGGATAATGTGTCTTATTTTCCTCACATTTCAATTAATAAACATTTATTTAGAGCTTACTATGTGCCAGATCCTATACTAAGCAAAGGGAACACAGAGACAAGAATGAAATTTACCTGCCCTCCAGGAGTTTACATTCTAACAGGAAGTAAACTAGGGAGCCTCTATGGTTTTTTTTTCCCATTCTAGAATTTTCCCATTCCCATAAGATGATAATGATGGATTCCTTGATGTTTTGTTGAGCATTTACTGAGAGAGCTTGAATTACTTTAAACAATCAGGAAACCAAGATATTCCTTGAGGCAAGCAGGGAGGAGCATTGACAAAATTATCTCTTAATTCTTAAGTAGGCCTTTTGTTCTTTGCATTGAAAAGTTGCACAGTTATTATATGTAATCAGAAAGCTAAACTATGATGTCAACCTTTTAGGATATTTTTCTCCTATAAAAGAACCTACTTGTACCTCAATCCCCACTAAACTCCAGTTGTAGGAATTTAGCCCTCCTTATGGCATCAGGGGTTCATTAGGAACCAACCTCCTTATGGCAACAAATTCAAACTTAGTTTGCCTAATGGTGTCTTCCCCCTAAAAAATAGCAGGTTCTGTTAGGGAGCTTAGCTCTTTTTCTCTTTGTTAATTGCTATTCTCCTTTTAGTCTGCTAGTCAATGGGATACTAATAAAATCTTTGCCTCTTCATTTAGAGAAAGTCTAAGACCACCAATTCTTTTGAGACATCCACAATACCAGCCTGAGATACCAATATACTTTTGGGGTCCAAATCCTTTCCAACATTTGAGGACAATATGGATAGCCTGAAACCCCAATATATTTTAGGGTTTAATACTTTTGAACACCTATTTGCCAACATTTGGTGGTTTTTATGGGGAGAGCCTGGCTGCACTCCTATACCCCATCAATGGTATTTTCTATGAATCATTTTGCCAGGTGCTGGAACAAGTGTAAAAATTACCTGTCTTCAATCTAGTAGCAGAATATATTCACATAACTTACACAAAATTTTATATATATATATATGAATTTAAAAGGGCCTGAATTCTGTTCAAACATCATTATCATCTGTAGTAATCTGAATTTGAATTTGAGTTTGAAAATTAGATAAGGGTTCTGAAGGAAGAAAGAAAGTAGTCATTGAAAGCACTGGGAGCAGAGTATACAAAGGCAGGAAGAGAATGCCTTTTGTGGAGAGTTCTGGACTTTAATCCAATTACCAGCTTCCAAGGGCAATAAGGTGATGATAATACTGGGGTTGGGCCTCATCAGCTGTTATTTCTTACTACTTCCTGAGGAGCTGGAAAAGAGAAGCCAGAAAGGAAACAGACAGGGCTAGGAGGTATGTAATTTTGTTTTCCTTAAGTAGTTTGCTGCTCACCCCCCTTTTTAAATTATGTTACACTTTCCCCATTCTGTTACATCAACTATCTGATCTTTTAAAGGGGCAGACTTATCTTTTCCTTGTCTTAATTCCACTGTCCTTGGAATAAACAAAATAGAACTTGGAGTTTGAGGATCCTGAAAAAATAAGAAATATTTGCATGTTTAGCAGTTCCAGAAGAAACTAGACTTATTTATTTCTAGATTTAAGTTATAGGATCATCAATTTAAGTAATGGAAATAAGGTAATTGTCAGAAATTCTAAACCTCTCATTTTAGAATATAGAAACTAAGACAGAATAAAGTTAAGGAATTTGTCCACATTAAATGGTTGAAGTGCTGTAGAATCAATCAATGTCTTGGTTGGGAGGAGATTAGGCTTTTTCTGATTTGTCACATCAAAGGGGTTCAGGCTATGTGGACATTAAAAGTAGAGAACAAAAATGTACTGTGGTTAAGGGGCATATTGAGTTTTCTGATTTAAAGAACACCAGGAAATACCTCCCACTCCCATCCTCTAAAGCTCCTTCACTAGAGACTCATTTCTTTTAAGCTTTTTGAAACATTTGAGACAATCGTTATTAAATACAAATTCTCCTAGAACTGAGGTTCCTAATTATGTGTGTGAGGGATCACTTTGGCAGTCACAGGTGCTGCTGATACTCTGGGGGTGTGTTGCTAACATTCATTATTGCAGGTAATGTCGGTTGCAGTTTAAGGAAACAGGTATGGCCTCTAATATATAGAATTTTCAGAGATGGAGGTTGGATAGATGGATTTTTGGTTCCTTCCCCCCAGTCATTGGTTAGTAGGTGAAGAATACAAACTTACAGAATTTTTTTAAAGTAAATAAAATATTTAAGGAAAGAAGGATTTCTCTTTCCCACCCCCTGTCCAATTTCACAGACCCATTGGCTCTTGTGGACCCTATATTAAAAACTTCTGCCCTGAAAGAAATAACCTTCTATTCAGAAAGTGTAAAAAGAATTTTAGAATGAAAATTGGAAGGTTTTAAGAAACATTTGTAGGCTTTAATGATAAATGAGTGTCTCTAATAGCTGAACTCTAATTAGGAGAATGAGTGTCTCAAAACCTAACTTTAGGAAACAATAAGGAACTCCTACTGTGCATCAGACATAGGGATACAAAGACAAATGTAAAAATAGTGGCCTTCAAGGTGCTTACATCTGCTGAAAGGGAAGGGAGCATTTATTAGTGGAACAAGTGCGCACAATAACAAAATCATAGATCCTTGAAATATGTGGTACAAGAACAGTTCCACTTGTTGATATGTTAAATATCACCATAGGTAGTATCCTTTCAATTAAAAATGTCATGTACAGTGTTTGTTATTTCAGATGTGATTGTACAAATGGCTGAGACCAAGGTAAAGAAAATGAAAAAAATGGGAGACGAGAAAAATGAAAATGGAAGAGTTAGAGAATAGAAAGCAGAGGAAAGAATGGAGACAACACTTCTTCAGGAGCTGATATTTGAGAAAGGAGGAAATTTCCACTGTCAAAAAAAAAAAAAAAAAAAAAAAAGATTGTTTTTATTTTAGTGCAGGAGGTCTTAACTTGGAGTCTATGATACTTAAAAAACAAACAAACAATCTGAACACTGTATTTCAATATATTGGCTACCTTTATAGTCAGAGTTAGTTGATTTTATTCATTTAGAAACATTCTGAAAAGGAGTTCAAAGGCTTCATAGATAAACAAAGGAGTCTAGGATAAGACAAAAAGGCTTAAATGATCCTTTGCTTTAGTGAAACTATTTTGATAACACTCTCAGAGTGATTTAACTTGATGCTAGAGCTGTATAATAGGTGATCAAAGGAATTTAACCAATTACTAGTGATTTTCTAGTCAGCTTTACCCCAAACTGCCTTTCCTTTTTTTCTGTCTAGCCTTAACCTTAAGTTGGTCCAGTGATCAAGAGCGGTGGATGTGATGAAATGGACTCAAATATTAAATGAACTATTATCTGTAAAAGAGCTTGCCACATGACTGATAGGTAAAGATATATAGATATAGATATAGATTAGCTATAGGTGCATATAGATAGGCATAGATAGAGATACAAATATGTAAACAACAGCAAACCAACTTTTAATTGTTCAAGGAAAAAAAAAGATATAATATAGACTCAAATTTGACCCTCCATTGAGATACAAATGACATTTAAATTATTCTTTAGACACCTCTGATGAGGATTGTTATTGGCTGTCCTTCATTCTGGAAGAGGACCATGACATCAGAGAGGTATGCCATGACATGCAAGTAAATTGCATTTAAGGGAGGGAGGGACTTGTGCAAGGACACCTGCCTCACTTTCTCCTCCAGAGCCATGGGGGTCCTGTGGCCAGGTGGAGAAGAAAAGACTCCAGAACCTCTAACTGGGTAGGCCTGGGATAACAAAGAGTAGCACTATTTAGAGAAAGCCTGAATTTTACAATCCAAGTTTACTCCTTTAGGCAAGCAGGTAGGAGCACTGATTATCTGGAATTTTTGATTTGAATTGGATCTTTCATCTTTAAAATGGACCTTTATTACAGCCCTATCACCAGAGGAGGCTGCTGGTTGAACTCTTAGGTTGAATTCTTTGCATTAATAAAACCATCATAACTTCACAGCTACTGAATCCGATTAGAAAGCCAAGATATGATGCCAACCTTTGAAGTTATTTTTAAGCTCATAAAAACTTATCTATTCTCCCTTTCCTTGATAAAAATATCTGTTCTCCCTTTCCTTGATAAAAACCCTATACGGATTTAGCCTTTGTTAGTAGCATAATAAAATCTTTGCTACTTGATTTGAAGAAAGTCTAAGACTACAAATTGTTTTTGAGACAACTTGAGACATTGCTCTTATTGTTTCTTCTTGGTTTTGTTGGTAATGTATAGAAATGATTATTTTGTAGATTTTATTTGTATATATTACTGTTGTTGAAGGACTTAATTATCTTGGCTGATTTCTTAATTGATTTACTGGGATTTTTAAAATTTACATAAAATCTAAAAATTATGTTAATTTTATTTGTCTAGTATTATATCTTAAGTTTTGTTCCCATAATATAAATATAGTTAATATTTTTAGAACTATAACTTTTTTGGGGGTATTTTAATTGAACTATCTGTATTTCCCCAGATGGCCAAGAAAATTTCTGAATTGACAATCTTTTTGATTCTCCTCCTCCTGATTGTTTTGGGCATTAACATTGCTTTGCTGGTTCTTCTGATACAAGGTAAAATTCATATGACATTTGGAATTTACAAAATTGGAAAGGATTTTTTTTTTTTTTTAATGTCCCTGGGTGTGGATTATGGCTCTCAGTTGTAAAAATATGATACGCAATAATATTTGTCTTGAAATTCTTTTTACTTTGCATCACATTGTCCCTTCATTCACAAATGTATTTATATTCTTCTAACTAATAATTAAATTTATTTGCAACTCTTTTTTTTTTTAACCTATTATTGCTAATGTTTTTTCCCTCTTCAATTTGCTGTCTATTCTATTTGAGAAAAGGCTGCCCAAACCTAGTAGAATGAAAACTCTTTGAGGAATTTTGAGGAAAATATCCTTTTACTTTGCTGAAGTTGTTAATCATTTCACTTGGTTTCTTCATTTATTAGCAAATGGGGATAGTTTTGTTCCTTCTTTACTAATATTTATAGGCTTTGCTCTCCTGTCATTGCCATAGTTGGTACTTCTAGGACTGAGTCAAATGGGGCCATTGTTTTAATTAAGCCATATGCCTTGATATACATTATGGAAATGTATACCAAACTCTCAATGTCATACATATATATAACATATATATGTATATGTACATATATGTGTTATGTCTTGTGGTTCTTCCCCATTTATATATATGCTATATATATATGTATATATAACATACATATAATAACATCTTATACATAATATTCCACTGAAAATATTCTAGTTCAATGAAAGTGAGCAGAACCAGAAAACATTATACCATAGCAACAGCAAGATTGTGTGATAATCAATCCTGATAGACTTAGTTCTTCTTTATAATTTTGTGATCCAAGACAATTTCAACGAACTTGCCAAAGAGAGACTGAATGAGTGAATGAATGAGAAAGGAAGAAAGATGTAAGAAAAAAACAAAGAAAGGTAGGAAGAAATAAAAAAGAAAGAAAAGAAATATAGTTCAATGGAAAGAATATTGGAATTGAAGTCAAAGGACCTGGATTCAAATCCCAGCTTGATTCATTATTTTTGTGATATTAGTTAAGTTATTTAACCTTTTCTGGCCACTGTTTCCCTATTTGTAAAACAAAGGAATTGTATCACAAGATCCCTAAAAATCCTTCCAAATGTAACGCCATTTGTAACAATCAGTTTTCAAGTAAAACGACTGTTACACAAAACTAGGATTGATGAGGAAATGGCAGCTCAAAGGATTTAAATGATTTATCTTAGGTCACAATCTAGTAAGTTCGAATCTAAGATCTGTCACTATCTATGTGATCTTGGGCAATTTTTTTGGGCTTTGGTTTAGACTAGATGATCTTTAGATGTTTTTCTCTTTGCATATATAATCTTATGATTTTCCTAGAGAGTGAGATGATGGATTGTTTCTAAGTCATCTGTTTTTTGGGGGTGGGGCACAGTAGTCATGGGGATTTTTTACCTCTGTTCTTTAACTTCCTACACAGATGTCCCCTTTACTCCAGAATGTCCGGATACCAACCTGTCAGAAAGGATAAATTGTATTCCAGACAAGTTGGCAACAGAGGTTTGAGAAATGGTTTCCTTTTACTTTATTAAGTAGAAAGTAGTACCTGGTGGTGGTTATGGGACATGAGGAGTTGAATATATCATGGGGGCCATTTTTTCATATTGTATTCTATTAGAGGTTGGGTTTTTTTTTTTTTTTGTTTGTTTGTTTTACAGAGATATATGGGGAAGAGGATGGAGAAGTAGGTGAGGGCTGCCAAAAGTGCTAACTTGTGAGAATCATTTAGTGCAGTTCTGTGGGTAGAAACTCAAATGATTCCAAGACAGTTGATCTCTAAGAGTCTGAGTTAGAAACAGTTGTAGTGTTAGATGATAAAGTGAGAGAGAAGCTAAGATCAAAAACAAAAATGCTGTTGCCTACAGGGCCTGAATTCATGTATAGCTAGATAATAAAATTCAAATTACTTTGGATATAATGCTGTTTGGACATGACTGAAACAATTGAACAACACTATACTTGCCATTTCCTTCTCCAGCTCATTTTAAAGATGAGGAAACTGAAACAAAAAGTGTTAAGTGACTTTTCCAAGATTGCACAGCTAATAAATATCTGAAATTAAATTTGAACTTAGAAAGATGACTCTTTCTGATTCTAGGCCTGGCATTCTCTCCATTGTGCAATCTAGATGCCCTTAGATATACTGTAGTGAGTAGAAAAAGCATTGGCTCTGGAGCCAGAGGACTTGGGTTCAAATTTCACCTCTTATTAACTATATTGCCTTGGATGAAGGTGACACTAACTTTATTGTTCTCATCTGAAGGATGAAGGGTTTGGACTAGTTGGACTCCCTTCCTTCCTTTCTCTTTCTCTTAATACTCATACTTAAGGAAAAAGAAAATTTAAGAAAGAAGATGAATCCATTTTAAACAAGTCAAATTTAATCCTATGACAGGAAGAGAGAGGGTATTATTTAAGTGAAAATTTTCCATATCAGAAATTACATCATAATTAAATTAAAAAATCAGCTTCTCTATAATTTCCCATGGATCTGTTATAAGTACCTACCTAAATTTCCCCAACACTGATTTATTAATTTGAATTACGTTTTGCCCTTGGTGGTGATGATGGTAGTATATCTTTTTAAAAGATTTAAATGTTGGCTTAAAATTGGGGGGAGAAGAGACAAGGATGTGGCAATATTTGCTTCTCCATTTAATAAAGAAATGAAAAAGTCATATAGTGAATCTCCAAATTCTAGACCTAAAGTCATGAAAATAAAAATACAGCTCAGTCAGGATTCACTATGATAAATTATTATAAAGGCCACAGACTCCTATGAAAGTGATAAAGAAAAGTACAATTATTTTAATAAAATTCAGGTAAAAGCAGTCCCAGGATAACTCACTGTCTTACTATTATTCTTGGAAATATAATATTCTAAGACTATTGTTTAGTGGAGGAAATGACTTTTTCAATTGATTAAGAACACTGGGAGGTAAGTATATCTTCTATAGAATGATTGATAGCATTTGGGACTATTCAAATAGCAGGCAGATGACAGAGATGACATGTGCCTTATACTACTTTCAAATGATTTGAATGTCTTCAACTAGGTTTCTGTATTTTGAAGGCTTTTCATTCTATACAGTTTGAAGATTATCAATTTTCAGTACAATGATATTTTTTTAAAAATGTTATTCTTCAATTTTTATGCATGGATGTTGGGTTCCAACCAGTATAGGCAATAGTTCTAGCTATAATGAGGCACTATTTAAAGTATAGCTTATCATTGAGTTCAGAAAGATTTTGATGGGAATTTGTATTTAGAGTATAAGGATTCCTAATCTCATAATTATCTCAGAATAAAAAAAACTTATGTTATATAATCCTAACAACCTGATTGTGTCTAAGTATCCAGTAGATGTTAAATTATTTCATTCTGCAATATGTACATTGCATATTATTGACCAACTAATTCTACAACCTTAAACCCAGACTTATTAGTCTGGGCTCCTTAAGGAGTACCTTTCTCTAACTTTTGGTGTCCGTGACCCAGTCCTGAATCACTGTCCTAAACTCCTTTATTTCTATAAAGTTTCATTACTAGTCATGGATGTAGCTTCTTGGATGTAGCTTTGTCCACATATTGATGAGTTAATTTATATGGGTGTGATCGATAGAGTGTTTTTGGATTCCATTCTTGGATCTTAGTTTTTCATAAGCTCTTCCTAGAAACAATCTATTTCACCAGTCTGGTAACAAATGTCTATTATTTGCTCTTTACTTCATTTATTCTTTATTTGTTCTTTGTTCAGAGAAGTCTATTCCACTAATTAACTAGCTAGTGTAATGGAGAGATAATGTTTACAAAAAGAGTTTAAGACAATGCCCAACACATAGAAGGGGCCTTGTATATGTATGTGAATGCTAGTCTATGCTGCTCTCTGAGAGTCTTTATCGTTTCTTTTTTTTTTGATGAGGAAGTGTGAGTTTCTATAAGGGTGCATTTGTGTGATTAGCCCTGTTTCTTTAATATTACATAGGATGATTTATTATCATCTATTTTGCTGCTGAAAGTATACATTAAGGGTGGTATTGCATGTATATTAATAGCTCTGAATGTTTTCCTATTAAGATTTGACTGTAGAATTCTTGTCAGTCTCTAAACTTGTACAATCTCAATTTTCCCCTTGATAGTTTTATATACAATGTGCCTTGCCTTGAGATAAAGGGTGTGTGTGTGTGTGTGTGTGTGTGTGTGTGTGTGTGTGTGTGTGTGTTTATCACTAAGAATTGTAACTTGATCTAGAATGAGAAGAACACTGTGAGCCAGATATTGAGGTTGGAAAAAATGTCCTGGAGGTTGATGATAGAGACAAGACTGTGTGATGTTGTAGAAAGATTACTGGGGATCAGGAAGTTTGAGTTCAAGTCAAAAACTTGCTATCTGTATGGCAGGTTATCTAGTCTCAGAGTTCTGGTTTCCTAATTTGAGAAATATAAAAGTAGAATGCTTTCTAAAGTCACTCCCAACTATATTTGTGATATAGAGAGTGATGTGAACTGGACCACCAAGAGGACGGGTATTAGGATAGGAGCAGAACAAAAGCCTATTAATTGGCAACGGGAGAGGAGTGAGGAGTGTAGTATGCTGACTATGAACCAGAGGGCACAAGTAAACAGCCTTTGTTATGGACAGCAAGGGATATAGCATCTTGGGGGGGGGGTTTAGTTGGTCCTGGGAAAGGATGCTGAAGGTGTTAAAGCATGCGGGAAATTTATTAACAACAGACTGAGAGCTGCAAGAAGCACACAGAAAGGGCTGGGTCCAGAAGGATATTGAATAGGGAGAGATTCAATTCAGTTGAATATTGAAAGAGATATGGGGATTGTAGGGAAAGTGAGTTTTTCACTCTAGGAATTAGCAGTTCTAAAAGGCAGAAATACAAGGCTGGGTTTTGCTAGCCATAGTACAGAAATTCTTAAAGTAAATTGCATCCAAGATTCTAGCATTATCACTTACTTGATTGTAGAGGAGATGGGGCCAGAGATCATGGTTACCAAGATGCAGAGATCCAGAGATGCAAGGAAGACTTTACCAATTCTGTACCAAGGTGGTTTCCACTCACTTTATTGTTTCAGGAAAGAGTAATGATCATAGTATTTTACAACGTAGAGGACATAGAAGGAGGCTTTTGATGATCCCATATCACAGATAGCTTTTGTTTACTTGACTGCATTAGAAAAAGATATCCTATTTAATAAAAATTAGCTTGGCTGGGAAAAACATGGGTGTATAATGAGAAAAGGGGAATATATTTTATGTCACCTGAAGTAATCTATGCAAATATCTGAGACAGAATTAAAGGAAGTGCCTCTTCAGGCTGAGACAGATTGTGTGAGGCAAATTTCCCATCATCCTTGTGACTGCAAAATGAAGGGAGGAGAATTGATCCATTGGCAGCAGAAGCAACAGGCAGTGGCCATGGACAATGGAGGTATCCTTGAACTCCTGAGGCAAACTTCTTCTTGCCCTATAATCTTGAAAATTTCAGTCAGCTTTTGTATAAGCAATAGATCTCCATCTTGTGAATCTCAGCTGGAATAGAGTCAGCACCAGGTGCTTTGTCTCATGAGAGCATCCTAATAGCACTCAAAACCTCTTCCTCAGTTGGAACTTTAGCTAGGGAGGGTTGGTTTCAACCTGAGATAAACTGTCAATGGCTTCAGCTTTGATTAACAAGGGCTTGTAGAGAACAAAGAAGCAATAAAAGCAAGGCAATTAAAGGACTTTGGCCTGGTGGACTGGCAAGCTGGAGGATTTCAGCAGAAAGGACAGTAGAAAGAAAAGATGGAGACAGAATGGAATCAAAAGCAAGCAGTTTAGACCAAAGGATAGGGCCAGGGTGTTGGGGGTGAGAATGGGGAAAGAGAGAAAGGAAAGATCAGAGACTCTGAAGATGCAAAAAATGTAAAGCTATTAAGGAAATCTTGTTTTGTTAAAACTATCACTATCTTTTTGCCAAAGAGAACTGGAACCAAAGATATGTGAGAAAATGGCCAAATAGTCACTTCCTCCCCTGAAAGGAAGTGGACAAAATCAAGGGTCAATAGGTAGCACTTAGCTAATAGTCTGTGGTGGAAGGGAAGACTAAGGACAACCTTGTGGACATGAGCCTCCCAGGAGACTGGGGCTTGGTCCGGGCTATGTACTTTATGTGGTCCAGATTGTGATCTCTACTTACTCTTTTCACAGGAACTCTGCCTCCATCGCCAGTGTTGCTGGAACCCTCTAGGAAACAGCAGGGCCCCTTCCTGCTTCTTCCCCAGGAATGTGGGCTATAAAGTCACAGTCAGAGACACAAACAAAAGTAAATATTACTCAGTGCTGATGTAGACAATAGAATAAAAAAGCCAACAACATAGAATGAATCTCTCTCTCTTTTTCTCTCTCTCTTTTCATGTGTGTGTCTCTGTGTCTCTGTCTCTGTCTCTCTCTGTGTGTCTGTTTCTGTTTCTGTGTCTCTGTCTCTATCCCTCCCCTGTCTTCTCTTTTTCTCTTTCTGTCTCTCTTCCTCTCTCTCTCCCCCTCTCTCTTTTCCTCCTCCTTTCTTTTTGTTTCTGTCTTTCTGTCTTTGTTGCTCTCTTCCTCCCTCTCTCTCCCTTCCCCTCCTCCTCCTTCTCTCTCTTTGTTTCTGTCTCTGTGTCTCTCTGCCTCCCTTCTCAGACTTGACAGAATTGAGAAGATTGCCATCCCCATCGCTGTTTGGAAATGACATCATTGATGTTCTCCTCACAGAAGAATACCAGACACCTAATTGCTTTCACTTTAAGGTTGGTTTGGGAGTTCTAAGGAGCTATGTTTATTATAAATGTGTTTTGAACAGATTTCTCTGTATATTAGTTGCAAGAGGAGAAGGACATGGAATCATTCATTGCACAGTGGGAAGAATGTAGAGATCACAAGATGGACTGCTTTCAAATTCTTCCTTTTACACTTTTTATATGACCTTGGGCAAGTCACTTTAACTCTTGGAAATGGAGGGCTTAAACTTGAAAACCTCTAAAGTTCCTCCTGTCTCTCCAACTAGGATTTCCTAAACATGGAGACATGGCATGGTACAATGAGAAGAGTCCAAGACTTGGTATGAGGCGACCTAGATTTAAGTCCATGATCTATCTGGTAAAGCCCCGAGCCTCAATTCCCTTATTTATAAATGGGGATAATAATACTTACATGGAAATTGCTCAATAAACTAAAAAGCAATATTACTAGAAAGCGTAGTATCCATCATAATAAGAAAACATAGTTTCTACTTCTATTCTTAAGGAAGAGATATGGTAGATAGCCTCAAGCAATCAATTAACATTTATTTAAGTGCCTACTGTGTTCCTGGAATTGTGCTGGGGATTAAAAAAAAAAAAAAAAGAGCAAAAGATAGATTCTGTTCTCAAGTAGTTTACATTCTAATGAAGGAAACAACATGCAAAGAAATATAAAGCAAAGTATATATAGGATGAATGGGAAATAAGAGAAGAAAGGCACTGCAATTTAAAGGGGGTTCTTGTACAAGGTGAGATTTTTAGCAATTAGAAATATATCCACAATACTCTAGGGTATTAAGTAGAATATTTCTGGGGCAGAATTTAAAATCATTAAATATTAGAATTGGAAAGAATTAGGATTCTTTAATAATATAATGTAGCTTATCCCCTCCTTTTATAATTGTTGAAACTAAGACTCAGAAAAGGAACTGACTTCCTCAATGGTATCTAGCAAGTTAATAACAAAGCCGGTTGTAAAGGGTAGATATGCTAGCTTTCTAGTTCATGTGTTTGCCACTGGGACACATCGCTCCCCACTTCCCATGACAGAATTTACAAGGTTGGAGCTGTTTTCAGTATGATACTAACAGGGCATAGTTATGAAGCATAGAGAGAATACATAACTAAATTGTAGCCACCTTCGATTATTCCCTTTCCAAAAAGAGGGTTTCAGCAGTTTGTTGGTAAATGTTTATCAGCTACCCTGAAAAAAATATAATGTACCTGGGAAATACTTCTAGCTTAATTTTCATCATTAACATTTTCCCCATCATTTCTAGATGATAAAACAAGTCCCGATGTGTTGCATTTGAGAAGTTCTAAGGTATAAATGTTTATGCTGAAAATTTAACAATCAGTTATCTCAAGATGATATGAGGTGGCTCAATAAATGCCCAAAGTATTCTGGAATTTTCACACTATTAACTAAGGAGAAATCCTAGATCTTAGAGCAGCAATGGTGAGAATGAGTACATGGAAGCACAGATCTTCCCTGTGTCCTTGAGCCTGTCTGCCACCAAGGAAACTATCATGAGAATTCTCAAAATACTATCATGGGATAGGGGTAGAGTATGTATGTAGGTATTGTATGAAGGCTTCTATTCAAGGGTAAATTCAGAGTTAGTCCTTTGTCCATATTGAATTTAAAGGAGGCAGATTTCATCTCAATCTAAGGAAGGTTTTCCTAGTGATTAGGGCTGCCCCTGGAATTTTAGGTTGTCTTCATAAGCGCTGAATTTCCCTTTAATCATAAGTTACATGAGTCCTTTTTGGGGATGTATTGTAAAATATATATATTTTTCAATTTTAGGTCCATTAGATTGAATCAGGTAGCTTCTGACCTCCTTTCCAATTCTAGAAGTCTGGTTTTTCTGTCCTTTGTTTCTGTCCTGTCAGATCACTGATCCTAAAAGGAATCGGTTTGAGGTTCCCCATGAACATGTCCAATCATCAAATCAAGATTCATTCTCCAATTTTAACTATAAGGTAGAAGTCACAGAAAATCCCTTCAGCATCAAAATAAAAAGGAAGGAGAACAACAAAGTCTTGTGAGTATTTCTTTGTGTATTGACTATATTGCCAAATCTCATCATTTTTGATTGGAGAAACCTGGGCTGAATAGGGATAAGGTTTGAATTAAAAAAATTTTTTTTTGAATAAATTCAATTTTATTATGTTAAAGTGAATTAATTAACAGATTTGGAAACAAGAAGTTTCTAAGTGGAATTCCTATTGGATACTAGAAAAGATATATTTTGCCACAAAGTCTAGTTGGGCCATTTAACTGAAAATCATGTACCTAGAAGATTAGATGTGATTAAAAGACTATAAGATAGAGACAAACTCATACCTTTATCGATGTGTAACTTTCAGCAGAGGTGAATTTAGCTAAGACCCTTTTTTAGCTAAGATCCATCCCTCTGTCCCTCCTTCCTTTTATAACTCATTTGGTAAAATGCACTTGTTATGCTCCTTGGTTACAGTTTGTGACCTAGAAAATTTCATTAAAAAAAAAAGATTGTCATCTACAAGACTGACAAGGAAGGACAAAGTTGAGTTACTCAATTATCAGTGGTTTAATTAGCTATCTTAAGTAGCTAATTATTCAAGTAAAATCTGAAATCATGAATTAAGTTTCCCTTGAAAATCACATGAAACCAAGCTTCTGAACAGAGTCTGATGGAATGAAATCATTCTCCAGTTCAAGATAGACTGGGAAAACTTCAGGAAAGGACAATCTCACTGGGCTGAAAGGGATATGCAGCCATATATATTGTGCCTAGGATATACTATAAGATATTTGATATATATGGGAATGCCTGCCATCTAGGGGAGGGGGTGGAGGGAAGGAGGGGAAAATTTCGGAACAGAAGGGAGTACAAGGGATAATGTTGTAAAAAAAAAAAAAAATTACCTATGCATATGTACTGTCAAAGAAAATATTATAATTGTAAAAATTAATAAAAAAAATTATATATATAAAAAAAAGAAAGGGATGTGCAGCCCAGCTCAGATAGATTCTGGGAAAGCCAATGAGAGGGTCTTAATCATAGCAACTCAGCAACAAAATCTCTCAATCCTGGCTCAGTAGAGGGGCAGACCAGTGGAGCAGCTTCCAGTCCCAGCTCAGAAAACAAACTCTGGGAAACCAATCTCCTGAGAAGAGCAGGCAAAGCTGTCCCCTACAAACGCCAGGGTCCTCTGTGCTTAAAGCCAAGGCTCAGAGTTGCACTGGAAACTTAGGACAGTGCTCCCTTTACTCCAGGAGCAGAGCCCGACCATAAAAGTAAAAAAGGAGGAAAAACCAAAAGAACTGAAATCATGAATTAAACTGATAAAATTATCCTTGCTTTTAAAGTGCTTTCCCAAGATCAGAGAGTTGCAGAACTCAAGTCCTCGGATTGTAAACTCAGTGTAAGACAAGCTAGCACATATGAAAATGAGGACTACATACCATGTAGTTAAAAGTCAGGAATCAGGCCGCCTTTAGGGATTGAAGAATCAAAATATAGTGAGAAAGAAAAATTCTATAGTCTTTATTTTAGTCTATATCTGTCAGAGACAGCTTATTAATATAAACACATTTCTGCTTGGAGGGAGAGGTTCAAACTGACAATGTTTCCTCTGATAATTAGAATTATCCCCAACCCAAACAATGTTCACTGACAGTTCATAGTAATTGTGAAACAAAAGAAAACATTCCAAAGCAAAATTAAACAAAGTTACAGCATTGAATAATTTTTTGGATCTGTTCCAAAGAAATAGGACGGTTATCAAGTTGGTTCACTTTGGAAAGATATAAACCAGAAACCAGCTGCTTCCTCTTTAACTACTCACCCCATAAAGATTTCCCCTTTGAATCTGGCCAAAGGCGATAATCATCTTTCCACAATCATTCCACTGTTAATTTTGTCATTATGAATAAAACCAATTCTCTTCATTTCAAAGAACTAAGATCTCCCCCTAAACTCAAATAGGATCTATTAATATAATAATATTGATTAGATCTTTTATTCGAGTAAAATTGTTCCCCTCAGTGTCATCTTCTAATAAAGTCTGAAAAGGTTTTTCAGGGATGTAAAACCAAGGATTTCTGTCTTTGTAATACTGTTAAAACATTATTTCTTAATATTTCATAACCATCAAAGCCTTAGAGCTCATACAGAAATAAGATGCTCATAATAGAATAAAATGAAGTCTGAAAGAGTTTACTATTTCTGCTCTAAACAACCTTTATTTCCCATTTATCTTGATGAAAGCCCATCTGAAGTTATATTAACCTTGCAAAGGATGACAAATGGGAGGCTGGATTGATAATGAAATGAGTTGGACCAGTCAAATTGTGGAGATAGCTAACTTGATTTCTAGAGAGAATTAGCTCAGCCAACATGGCAGTCAGGTCCTGGTACATTGGTATCTTGATAAATATTGCTTTGGGAAATAGGAAAAACATAGAAAAAACAGTTGGTTGAATAGTATGGGAAAGGAGATAAAGCTTCTGTGAAAGTATGGCGAGGAAGATTGTTCTTTGATTTTTTCTTTTTTCTTTCCATGTGTGTCTAGCTTCGACACAAGCATTGGACCCCTCCAATATGCTGAGCAGTACCTGCAGCTCTCTGTCCGACTGCCCAGTCACAATGTGTATGGATTTGGGGAACATGTGCACCAGCAGTACCTTCATAATATGAGCTGGAAGACTTGGCCCATCTTCACTAGGGATGCCATCCCTAATGCTGTGAGGACTCTACTATGCTATACTTTGTTTGCTAATATACCTAATATCTCATTAAATGAATTTCTATGTATTTGTGTTTAATCTTCCTACTAACTTTGATGTAAATGTAAAGTTGTATCTATTTATCTATCTATCATCTATAATTCTTTAGAGGGAGGTAACGAACTTGGACACAAGGAGTAATGTGAACGATGCAATGAACTTTTAAGAGTCATATTTGAAGGAAAAGGAAATATTCTAATTAAATAATTGCAAGTGCATTTGGGTCATACACCATGATTGCACTGCAGTGAGTTAATTTTATGCCTGACACAATACCTGCTTATATCTATTATTATTAAGAAAATGACATTTATATACTACTCTAAAGAATTACAAACCCTTTAAAGAACTGCAAAACTCTTTCCATACATTAGTTGAGCCTTACAATACTCTATGATAAATATTACAAATATTATTATATCCATTTTCCTGATGAGGTAAGTTTAATTACTTGTCCTTATATAGCTAATGAGTTCCAGAGACAGGATTCGATTGAAAGTCTTCTAAATTCTAAATCCATTATTCCGTCTACACTGTCTCTACATTCGGCCAAAATGTTTTCTAGGGTCTATTATTCTATTATTCTTCCTCTGCTCCTTAACTCCTCACCAACAATCTGCTGTTGGAAAATCCATATCATTTGGTTGTTTTCTAATGATTTATGGGTGGTGTTGATTTTATCTGAAGGTTAAAGAAGATATGAGATGCTATAAAATATAACACATGATAGAGAGACTGAGGCAGAGAGGAATACATTTGTTGAAAGATACCCAGGAATGGCTGAAGTAATACAGGAATATGTTTACTGAAACGAACATGGGCAAGGGATTTAGAAATTCCTAAATCTTAGTCTTTCTACCATAAATTTCTTTCTGTTAAGAGATAATTTGAGTTATGCCTACTTTCTCAAGGTGTTTTTTTTTTTTTTTTTTTTTTTTTTTTTTTTTTACTGGAAGAAAAAACAATGTATGTGGTTTTCATTTAATCATCATGGAAGAAGAATTGGTTTTCCTTCTCTTGGGAAGATTGAATCTGAACTAGTTGAAACATTAAGACCTTTAGACTCTGAATGATCATAGCTTCAATTTTTATTAAAATTTGTTAATGTTCACTTTAAAAAAAATTATACTTACTTTCTTTTGGGCCTATAGAATTTTCACTATTTGCTTAGCTTATTAGTCATCACCATCTTCATCATCATCATCATCATCATCATTGGCAGTGACTTTGATCCTATACCAAATGTTAAAATTGTGATCTTGTGGCATAGGAAGAATGAGATTTTAAGAACTCTTCCAATTATTGAAAATGTTGAAGCTCTTAGTTTCCTAAGAGAGTTCATGCTCTGAACCAAATAACCCAATAATATAGTTTATCTCTGCAAGAATCATAGTGTCTCCCAGGTAAATAGTGTTTTGTTTAGTCCTATGCCAAGGCTACTTTAAACATTTTTTTTTTAAAGCATGGAATTGTAATTTTCTGTTGCTTTTGTTTTATTTTATGTGTGTTTTTCTACAGAACATGACTAACTTGTATGGTGCTCAGACATTCTTCTTATGTCTTGAAGACAACAGTGGTTTTTCATTTGGAGTTTTCCTAATGAATAGTAATGCAATGGGTAAGACAATGGAGTCTGTGCAGGAGATATCCTGCTTGGATTTTTTTTGATGAGATTGAGGAAGGTTGATGTATTAAATCTGAAGTCTTCTGAAAAGACTACTTCCTGAAAATGGTTCCATTAGTTACAAAACCAACATATGTAAATGGTAGCTATCTTAATTCTTATCTGTCTGTATTCTGAAATTTCCCTTTATTTAATGAAGATACTAAGATGCCAAGACACATAGAGGGCAGCTAGATGGCACAGTGGGTAGGTTGCTAATTGGAAGTCAGGAAGATTCATCTTTCTGAGTTCAAATCTAGTCTCAGACAGTTACTACTTGTGTGATTACCCCTTTCTCCCCACCCCAAGTTACTTAATTCTTTTTTTGTCTCAGCTCTTCATTTGTAAAATGAGATAGAAAAGGAAATGGCAAACCATTCCAGTATCTTTTCTAAGAACTGCTCAAATGAAGAGTCTGATGCTATTAAACATCAACAGCTGGACCTATATCCTGGTTTCCCAACATTTTCATATTCAAATAGGCCAATAAAAGTCTGAAAGGGCTTTTTGAGCCCTATGTCCTTATCCCCAGCAAATATAACCACTCTGATGTCCTACCATTTCAATCAAATAGGTTGAGGGATTCGTTTTGTTAGGGGTTCTCTGATCATTCTTCCTCCATACATACATACAAATGCACACACACACATACATATATAATACACATGTTTTATTTTGCATATTTTCTATTACATACTATTCAATATGGTTTATATCACTTGTCATGTTACATATTATATAATATTTATAATATACACTGATTATGTTTAATATCAAGTCCTGAAATAAATCAAACTCATAATTGGAGAAATAAAACGTCTTTAATTTTGACAACAGGGTAACAAATCTGCCATATGGGGGATGTCCGACTAGGAGACTTACAGGAAAGGTGTGGTTATGAGATGCCAAGAAAGAAAAGCAGAATTTTTTAGCATAAAAAAGATGAGGATAAAGGTAGGAATGAATAAAGCAGAAAGCCAATTGTAGTGGAGGCAGAGAAATAAGAGATCTGGGGATTTCTCCTGGGGAGATGAAAGATGCAAATTGTCCAGAGCATAATCTATTTGAAGGAGTGTTGTTGGAGATTAAAGCAGAACTGTGCACTAGAGTCTGAGAGGGAGAGTGCATGAAAAGCATTAAAAAGGAAAAGATGATGATTAACAGTATAATAAGCTATAGAGACATCCAGGAAGATAAGGACTGAACAAAAGTTATTAAGTTGGATAAGTGTTGTGAGGTTTTACTTAGAGGTACAACGGTAATGAGGAAGTGACGTCAGAATCTTCTTTTAAGAAATAAAAATAAAGATAGGAGAGCAGTACAAAGTATAGTAGTGTTAAGGATAGTATGTAGTGTGTGTGTGGTGTGTGTGTGTGGTGCAGGTGTGTTAGGATAAGGAAGAATTTAGCATATTCATGGAAACCATAGAGAGAGAAACCAGAAAGATGGAAAGAGAAAGAAACAGACAGAGATAGAGACCGAGATTAAGATAGAGAGATGGATGGAGAGAGGGAGATAGAGAGAGACAAACACGGAGACAGACAGAGGAAGACAGAGACACACAAAGAGACAGAGAGAGGGCAATAGACAAAGAGACAAAGAGAGAAAAACAGAGAGACAGACAGAGGCAAGGGAGAGAGACGGACAGAATGGTATCAAAGGAACAAAGGTGAAGGAATTTAATGCTGATAAATATTTAGCAGCTGACTGCATGACACTTTAAAATTTAATTGGCATTAACATTTTCTCCATTATTTCCTTAGATAATAAATGAAACAATAAATTAAACCTTTCTTCTTATTTTTGGGGTATGAGCATTCATACTGAATTTAACAATATCACAAAAAGGAGGGCCACTTCAGCCTCTAAGACGAGTTTGGAGGTGTGATGGGTGGGAGCTGAAGTTTCCTAACACTTCTTAGTAAAATATTAGGTAAAATTATCAGCTAAGAGTTACTAGCTTGGGAAAACTCAAGAAATTCAAATTCGCATTTGATGGCCCAAGCTAATTAAAAGACGTTCTATTTCTTTTTTTTTTCTTTTTTTTTAATTATTTATAATTTTTTTCACAGTATATATGCACGAGTAATTTTTTTAAAATAATATTATCCCTTGTATTCATTTTTCCAAATTATCCCCTTCCTACTCCCTCCCCTTGATGACAGGCAATCCCATACATTTTACATGTGTTACAAGACATTAAGTGTTAGATTCCGAAGGTATAAGTAGCCTGGGTAGATAGACAGTAGTGCTAACAATTTACATTCACTTCCCAGTGTTCCTTCTCTGGGTGTAGTTATTTCTGTCCATCATTGATCAACTGGAAGTGAGTTGGATCTTCTTTATGTTGAAGATATCCAAGAAGTTCTATTTCTTAATCTTAATTTTTTTGACTTTATTTGGTTCCATTTTGATAAATGTCAATGTTTTTCTTATTAAAGAAAAATGTGTAATTTGCATCCTTAGAAATCTGTTAATATAGTACTGAAGTTATTCATCTGGGGGGAGAGGGTTGGGGTATTTACTCAGCTAATGATAATGAATTGATGAAATGATCTGTTAATTTCCATGATACTACAGTCTCACTTTGATATTTCCAGAGGTTGCTCTTCAGCCTGCCCCCGCAGTCACTTACCGTGCAATTGGTGGCATTCTTGACTTCTATGTGTTCTTGGGAAATAATCCAGAACAAGTTGTTCAGGAATACCTGAAGGTATGTCTCCATTCACTTAGTAGTTATTTGTGATTATTATTTGATAAATCATTTGCTTTTTATCACAAAGAAAGCAAACAAATAAAAATGCATATTTTTTTTGTTTGTAAGCCTCCAAGAATTTGTTTCAGATCCTTCACTTATGTCAGGATTCTTGAGATTTAAGGGAACTACAAACTTAGTAAAGATCATTTGTTTATTCCTCTATCTAATGATATACAAAATCATATCATCAACAAATTAGAATAGTAAGATAAGAAATATTTTTTGAAACTATAAAGAGGGGAAAAGTTCATGACCAAACAAAGGATATAGGAAGTTCAAAAGCTAAAATGAATAATTTTAATAATATAAAATTGAAATTTTTTTTTGCAAAAATAAAAATCAATATAGTTAAAATTAGAATGAAAATTAATAACTGGGGGAAAAATTTTGTATTAAGTTTCTCTGGTAGAGATCCATTTCTAAGATATGTAAGGAACTGATTTAAATAGATAAGAATAAGAACCATTCCCTGATAGAAAACTGGTAAAAGAATAAGAAAGCAATTTTCAAAGGAGGAAATCCTCACTATAAATATTTTATGAGAGAGTGCTCTAAATCACAAATAAGAGAAATGCAAATTCAAACAATCCCAAGGTTCCATTTCACATTTATTTTTCCCCCTCCTTTATTGTTTTATGTTTTTCTAGTTACATATGTATATTAATTTTTTAAATACACATTTCCTTATGAATCATGTTGGGAGAAAAAAAGTCAGAACAAAAGGGAAAAACAATGGGAGAGTTAAAAAAACACACACACAGAAAAAAAGAAGTGAACATAGCATATATTGACTTACAATCAATCTCCACAGTTCTTTTTCTGCATGCAGATGGCATTTTCTATCCAGAGTTTATTGAAACTGCCTTGAATCACTGAACCACTGAGAAGAATTAAGTCCTTTTATAATTGATCATTATACATTCTTGCTGTTACTGTGTACAATGTATTCCTGGTTCTGCTTATTTTGTTTCAGCATAAATTCATTTAAATCTTTCCAGGCCTTTCTAAAAAAGCTTGTTCATCATTTTTACAGAACAATAATATTCCATTACCTTCATATACCGCAACTTATTCAGCCATTCTCCAAATGGGGAATACCCAGATGCCCAGGTGATGGGCACCTACTCATTTTCTAATTCTTTGCTACCACAAAAAGAGCTGCTACAAACATTTTTGCACATGTGGGTCCTTTTCTCTTCTTTATGATTCCCTTGGGATATAGAATCAATATTTACTTCACATTTTTCAGATTTGAAAAGATGGTATAAAATAGGAAAATGGCAATTTTTGGAATGATTAAGGAAACAGGCACCCTAATGCATTGTTGGTGGTGTAGTGAATTATTCTACCTATTATGGATATTAATTTGGAGTTATATTCTGGAAAATCATTAAACTGTGCATATCCTTTGACATTATCAGACTTATATTTTAAAGCAGGGCTTCTTAAACATTTTTTCATTCATGACTTCTTTTCACCTGAGAAATTTTTATGTGACCCCAGGTATATAGGTATATAGAATAGGTAGATAAATCAAATATTTACTGATTAAAAAATCATAATTTTGTGACCTGCACATTCAGTTACAGGGTCCTGTATGGGATTGTGACCCACAGGTTAAAAAAACTTTGCTCTAAAGTGATAAAGAGAAAAAGAAGAGAATCATATTAATATCACTTGCCTCCCAGAGTTGTTATAAGGATGAAATGAGATAATAATCATAAATTGTTTAGTATAATGCCTAGATCATAGTAAGTGCTATATAATATTAGCTACTGTAGCTTTGGGGATAGCTAGGTGGCTCAGTGGATAAAGCACTGACTCATAATCAGGAGAATCTGAGTTCAAATTCACTCAGACCATTATTAGCTATATGACAGTGGGCAAGTCACTTAATTCTTTGTCTTAGTTCCTCATCTTTAAATAAAGTTGGAGAAGGAAATGGCTATTCCAGTGTCTTTACCAAGAAAACTCCAAGTGAGGTCAGAGAGAGTAAAAATCGAATCAAGTGTAGTATATAAATGTAATGGAATATTACTGTACCATACCAAATAATGAAAGATATGGAGTATCTTGAGAAGGCTTGTATGAACTACTATAGAATGAAAAAGAAACAATTTATATAATAACAGTATTGTAAGGACAAAAAACCTTAAAAGACTTTAAAACTCAGATCCATGCAACAGCCAACCACAATTTAAGAAGGTAATGATGTTAAAGGATGCTACCTATTTCCTGAGAGAAAGATATATATATATATATCTCCTTCTGCAGCTTGAATCCATCAATATATAGCCAATGTGGAAATTTATTTTAGTCAACTTGCATATTTGTTTAACTTTTTTTTTAAATTTGGAGTTGAGGAACTGTGAAAAGGAGGGAGATTAATGATGTCAGGTTCTTCCCCAAAAAAAGAAAAGAGGAAAAAAAGTGTCTCATTGAAACATTGTGAAATGCATAGAAAGTAACAGAAAGAATCTTGGAAAGAAACATGGAAAAGTTTTATATATATATATATATATATATTTAATGGTTAAACTGTTTATATCCCTAGATGGGAAAACAATATCTGTAATTATGAAGGACTGAATCTGTCTGGGGCAGACAGAGGGGAGTATCACAAGGACTGAGATTGTGATTGTAATGGTCTTTGATGTGATGACATCATAGAAAAATACATTAATGGATGGAGAAAGGTCTGTACTGGAAAAAGAGGAAATGGGAGGTATAATGGGACAATTAATTCACACTAAGAGGTTCAAAAGACTTATTACAATCCAGAGAAAAAAAGGGAGGGGGGTGATCATTGTCTGAAACTTGAGGTGCCATTGCTTATATTTTCCTTTAATTTATGAATTCACCACCTATGCAACATCCTGCCACCACCTATCTCCTCACGACTTAATTGAATTTCTCAGTACTCTTTAAAAGTTGCTTCAAATTTTATGAAGCCTTCAATAATTTCCTCCTTGCATAATAATGCAATAATAAGTAATGACCTTGGACCTCTCCTAGCACCATTTGTTTCTCTCTTATCATGAATTGTTTTGTATTATATTTATGCATTATTTGTATATGCATCATACTAAGTTCCAATGAGGCAAGAACTACTAATTCCTTAACTAATTTTTGCATACCTTCCCACACCTAACAAGGGATTCTACATATAGTAAATGATTAATAAATGTTTATTGAATTAGCATTTGTTGCTTCTCAAGCTCTGTGAACTTGAGATTGATATGTGATCTATCTCAGTGTTTTCTACACATTTCCATTACTTTTTGATATATTTTTTCTGATAAATGTTATTAAAGGACTACATAGCTACAAGATAAAGGGTGAAGGAAAATACAATATTTTGTGCGGAAATCCTTACAACCCCAAAGGCATTGAGACTTTGATAGTTTTTTTTTTTCTTTTTTTAGTGAAATGGAGATAATGTTTCCAATATTGGATAAATTGATGTCACACATTGGTTTTCTAAATGCTAAGTCCTTCTTTATTTCTTTTTCAGCTCATTGGATTACCCTTCTTGCCCCCTTACTGGAGTCTTGGCTTCCAGCTAAGTCGTAGGGATTATGGAGGCATTGAAGGACTGAAATCTGTTGTCAACAGAACACATGCTGCTAGGATACCTTATGTAAGTGGTAACTCTGTTCTTCTCAGCCCTTAAACATTGAGTTTACTTTTCAATAACTCCAGAGTCTATTTGGCTTTATGATCAGAAAGGTCTCTCTATATCTTGTCATGTTAAATTTGCACATCAGAAATCTATCTTTACATATTTTCTATTGGTACTAGTAACCTTGTGCTGGATGTTCAACAATAGAGCAAACTAGGATATGAAAAGGCATTGAGATCCTCCCTTTTGAGGGTCACTTGAAAAAACAGGGATGTTTATCCCAGAAAAAAAGAAGACTGGTGATAATATGATAGTCTTCACACGTATAAAGGGATATATGGTTCATTGTGAATTTTGCTTTTTCCCCTCAATCTCAAAGGTCAGAACATAAAGCAATGAGTATAGGTTGCATAGAAAGACAGATTTATGTTTATTATAAGGAAAACCTTCTTGATAATTAGAGTGACTTAAGAATGGTTTGGATTCTTTGGGGAACTACTAAGTTCTCTTTTTGCAGAAGCTTTTAAAAAGAGAGAAAAAAAAAAATCTCGCCAAGTCGATGGTAGGAAGGGATCTTATTCAGTGATGGGTTGGGTAGCTTGCTTTTGAAATATCTTCCAGTTCTCAGATTTTCTGATAAAACTTGAAACATTTATAGACAGAGTAGTTATAGTTGGTCTTCCCAGATTCTGATCAGCTTCTGCCCCAACCTCAAGTGAACTTCATCTTGAAATGTTCTAGTATTGCTTCAAGTTTACAATGGCCAATGGCCAGGTATAAATCAAAAAAACCAGAAGCAATTGACACTTTCTGGAAGTGAATCAAGGACAAGGTCTAAGAAGCAAGACAGGTGCAGACATATATTTATTTACAATCAGTGGTAAAATATTAACAAAGGAGATAACTTTACATTTAGTATATGATAACAGTTTTCTCTGCTGAGAAACAATAAGGGAAGGGAATCCAACTTTTTTTACTCTTTTGGGGAGTAAAAATATACATCTAGATACATTTTAGAGATGGTGGTGACACGTAATCATGGTGGTGAAATGACGGGCTTGGTGACAGAGGCAGGGTTTGAATCTATGTCTTTTGGCCCTCTTTCAACTATACCATGGTACTTTTTTCCTGGTGCTCTATGATCCCAGAAAAATCCAGATTGAAACTTAGAAGGAAAAATTCTTTCCTGAGCTGTGAGAATAATAAGAGGAAAGTCTTAATTTGTTTCAAACTAATAAGCTACTGAGTGAATAAGGAAAACCCAGTCCTTGTGGAAGCTACTAAGTACTGCTCTCTCCAAATTAACATTTATTTGGGCTGGCTAAATTATCATTCAGTTACTTCCTAGTGTATATGGAGCTTAATACTTCTGAGGCCCAGCTCCCTGGTACTAAGTGGGAAGCTAAAGAGTAGGTATTTGATGAAAATGTTCTCTCTATCTATATATGTATCAAGGAGAGTATACTTGTTATTCAGTCATGTCCAACTCTTTATGATCCCAGGTCCATGGAGTTTTCTTGGTAAAATTACTGGGATGGCTTACCATTTATTTCTCAAGCGTGTCCCCATTTGACAGTTGAGGCATTGAGGCAAATGAGATTAAATGACTGAGGCCGGATTTGAACTCAGCTCTTCCTGAATCTGAGCCCAGAGGTCTATCATACTAACTAACTGCCCACTACAGATACCTACTGGTGTGTGATACTGGGCAGGTCATTTATCTTCTCAGTTTCCTCATTTGTAAAATGGAGGGGGGGGGGTGAGATTTGTAGATTTCCAAAGTTCCTTCTTGCTCTAATTTCATCATTGTGTGATCCTTAAAGCTTGAGAGAGAGGATAACTGAAGTCCTGAGAAAAGCAAGACAATTGAATACGTTGTCTTCAGTATGATCTCATTCAATGCTGCCCATTGGCTCAATGATATGTTCATGAAGTTGTTATTGTATTTCTAGGATGTCCAGTACTCTGACATAGACTACATGGATAAGAAGAAGGTCTTTACTTATGATAAAGATAATTTCAAAGGCCTTGACAACTTTACTAAAGAATTGCATGGAAAAGGGCAGAAATATGTCATTATCCTGGTATGGACAAATACCTGCTATTTTTTTTCCTGCTATTCCTTCCAAAGCTTGGAAAGACCTTTCAGTTATAGATGTATTTCTGTGTTTATTAGATTCCTGGCATCTCCAAAACCCTTTCCTATGGTCCCTATGAGAATGGAAGCAAAATGAACATCTGGGTTTCTGGAAGTACTGGGCCTGTCGTTGGGGAGGTAACAAACTGCTGTGGAAAATGAGTGTATTATCATGATACTGATTGGAGTTCAGGTTTTAGAGAGGAGAGAAGGAGCCTAGTTCTTGTATGCAAAATTCTTAATTTTTAAAAAATCAGTAAATACTTTGGTTCCATGTGGGTTTGCTAGGGGCTGTTCTGCTTCCAGGAAAATGGAATAAAGGATCTCTTTGAGTTACTGAGGGCAATGCTTTATAATTTTATCTTCCTAAGAAGGATGTCACTTAGAAAGAAAAAAAAGAAAAAGAAAAAGAAAAAAGAAAGAAAGGAAGAAAGGAAGAAAAAAGAAAGAAATGAAGAAAGAGAAATACTATCCTGTCGTACCATCTGTCTATACTTTCTCAGCAAATGATACTCTCATCTATGCTGTGCCATGAATCCTCCACAAATGGTGTACCCAATGTAGTGGAGACTTTCTTGTTCTGTAAGCATTCAGGGGATTTTGCTTGGAAGTGACTTTTTCTTTTTTTCACTTATTGGCTAAGTTCTCTTTTGGTCACATATCTCCTTATTAACATATTTTGTCACTTTGTACTCAACTCATTACTGGTGATGGTACACAAATAGAAAAAAAAATTAGAATTAAAACACTGTGGCACTTTTTAATATGTTAGACTTTTTTTTTAACCCCAAATGATCTGAATAGTTTGAGTGTTTACTCAATTTGGAAAGATTTTATATTCCCAACAAAGAAAAGCATAATATTGTTGTTTTATACATATTTGAAAGATCATTTAGGTCCCTTTCCTCCATTTTGTTTAGATATTGATGGTCTAAAGCAGGGGTTCTCAAACTACAGCCCACAGGCCAGATGCTGCCCACTGAAGATGTTTATGTGGCCCCCAGATTATGACAAACGGGCTGAGGGGCAGAGACAGAGTGTGAGCTTTTGTTTTTACTGTAGTCTGGCCCTCCCACAGTCTGAGGGACAGTGAACTGGCCCCCTATTTAAAAAGTTTGAGGACCACTGGTAAAGCAAGCGTTCTTTACTTTTTTGTGTCATGGATCCCTTTGGGAGTGTGATGAACTCTATGATGAAATATTTTCCAAATAATACTCTTAATTGAATGAAATAAAATACATACGATTATAAAGAAAATCAATTACATTGAAACAGTTATCAAAATATTAGGAGGAAAATAATTTCACAGACTCCAGATTAAGGATCTCTATTTTAAAGTCACTGTTCTTCTATACTTGGATCTCTGTGAAAAAGGGCTAATTGGTCACACTTGACATAAATCAAGGAACTCACTTCCATATCGATGTATTTATTTCTTCCTGGTTCTCTAGGTATGGAAAGAACCTACTGTTTTCCCTGATTACACCAGCCCACAAGGCACTGAGTGGTGGATTGATGAGTTGAAGTGGTTTCATAAAAAACTGAATTTTGATGGAGTCTGGATTGTAAGTCAATTTACCAATGTCTGAGCTCTTTTGGAAAGGAACAATATTTTATATTTTGAGAAGCATCTAGGTTTCTTTTTGGAGATGATAATGTGATCACTCAACAGAGTGACTGATGAGCCATATATTTACTTAAAGCTGAGCTCAGCTGCAATCAGTTTTTGAATTCAAAACTTAATTCAAAAGCTATTTCTGGATTAATTCTCTGGGCAATCTTGGGCAAAGTATTACTTTACTCCTCTTGCCTTCTGTTTCCTTATCTGAAAAGTAAGGATGTTGGATGAGCTGCGAAATATCCCCTTCAGCTCCATCAGTCTATAACTCACAGCTATTGTACTCATTACTTGTGGCACTTACAGTAGCATGAAAAGACTCTTTGTAAGTGACTAAAACCGAGGAAGGTAGTGAGTATGATCTACTTCCTAGATGAAAATTAAAAATTTTTCAAGACATATGTCCAAGTGGTTGGCCTAGGGACTATTCTACTTCCAGAGAAATGAGAAATAGAATCTTTTCAAATTATTTTGAGGCTAATGGTTTAGATTTCTCTTCCTTAGAAGGAAGTTACTGAGTAGAGAGGACAAAAAATTATATACTAATAAGTATCTGAAGCCAGATTTGAAGTCATGAGGATGATTCTTTCTGACTCTAGTCCTAGTCCTTTATCCACTGTGCCACCTAGCTGCCCACCTTAAAACTACTCTATGCAAAACTAATGCAGTTATATGAGCTTTAGCATTTCTCAAGATATATTATTTAAAAATCAACTCATGAATAAAATAGGTTTGAAATAATAGATTATAAAGAGATATTTGGGATATTCTAGTTGAACTCCAACATTTTACAGATGGTGAAATTGAGGTGAAAGATGTTAAGTAACAGGTCTAAAGCCATGTATCTTGTTTATATCTGTGTGATATGCAACCCACCCAATAAATCTCAAAGATCTCTCAAGGTGTAAGGAGAAAGGTGTATTCATTTCTCATGAGAAGTGGGCGTCACTCCCCCATATGAGGGGCAAAAGTAAAGCCTCAAAAATAAGGGCAGGGGTAATATATATGTTCCCTGATGCAACATTAACCCTCTCCCTGCTGACTCATCCTCTTGGACTAAGAATATGACCTTACATTCTAAGCACAAAAACTACAAAGAATGGGGAAGCAACACATAAAATTCATATTTAAACAAAGACATGCTTTTTACTAACCCTGAGATATGTTTTCAACAATGGGCTAGATAGATAAGGGCTGAGTCAACCTGTTCTATACCTTTTCAGAATTGTTGTATCCACCCATATTCTGGGAATTATTTGCCAGTGAGGAAAGGCAGGGGGAAATGGGAACCTGATCTCATAGCTTATAGTTTTTCTTTTGAAGAAATAACAAATCTTTATTTAGCAAATCAGGATAGCCCAACCTAAAAAGTTTCTCAAGTTTTGTTTTAAAAATGCATTTTGTTAATAAGCAACTTCCATGCTGCCCTTTTTATGATCTCTGTGTAAAGGGCCACGTAAGTTTTGTAGTAATTAAAAATAAAAAGCTTTCAACAAAGTGTTTAAATTCTTAAGTTAATGATCTTTATACCACACTGAATTTCCATTAAAAATCTTTTTCCTTTCTGTTTTGTATTCCTGAAGGATATGAATGAAGTGTCTAACTTTTTAAATGATAAATTACAATGTGAAGACAATTACTTGAATAAGCCAGCATTTATCCCCAGTAAGTGCGAACATGATTGCTGTCAATATGAAAAATGTCACAAAAAAAAAAAGAAAAGAAAAGAAAAGAAAAACCACTAAAAGGTTCAATGTGATGGAATTTGAGCACAATGTTTCACTGACTAGGGCTTTCCTTAAGTGGCAGAAGACAGCTCAGTTTAGGCACTCCTTCCTTTCACTAGATCTCCTGTTACTATTTTCACTGCTAAACCTACTTATACTCCTATAAGCTTCTGATGAAAGCTCAATTTCAGTAACCATCTACCTCAACTGTTTAGCTCATGTTCCCAAGGGCTCTGCCTCTAAGAATGCTCATTATTTAAAAAGAATACAGAAAGACAAATGTGTCTTGTGTGTATACACATGTATACATACATATGTATATGTAGATATATGTATGTACACACATATATAAGTATATTCACATATAAACACACATATACATATATGTACATGCTCACACACATTCTCCTATCTCCTCTCTTTTAACTTTGGCTAAAGCTTTTCTCAGAAGGCTATTAGCCAGCTCCTTCTAGAAGAATATATCTTATTGTTTCTCTTTCTGTATTCTTTTCTTAATGGAGACTACCATTTTCCTCTCTTTTTTTCTTTACTTTTATTTTGAATTTAAAAAGAGCTTTTTCATGTAAATAGAACACAGAAAGATGATTGTGCTGAATATAAGTTGTGAATCTACATTTTATGCTGCATTTAATATATGAGTATGTAAAAATTCAAACTTTACTTTCAAAACTTTTTGCTAGTTTGCGCTTCCTTTTTGAACCTCCTGTTTTCTTCTCTTTGATAAAATAATTGCATTAATTAATTTATTTATTTATGTATTTATTTTTGTTTTATTTGGCCTCACTATTGTTAACCCTGCTCTTGCTGTTACTTTCCCAATAGTGAACTGGGGTCAAAAACAAGCAAAGTGAATGTTGGAAGAGAGTTGATATAGGAAGAATATGTCTTGGGAGTTAAATTATTGGCATCTTCTCCTACAGGAATCTTGGATAGTCGACTGTTTGCACAGACTCTCTGCATGGATTCAGAGCATTACTGGGGTCTGCACTATGATGTCCACAGTTTATATGGCTACTCTATGACAATTGCAACAGCAGAGTAAGGTGTTCCTTCCCCTTCCCATCCCTGCATCATCAATTGAAGGATAACATCTTTATTTCCTTCTTTTTAAAAATATATTTTATTTATTACTTGCTTGAGTTTTATCACCATCTATTCTAAACTATTCATTTTCCTTTCAATTATTTCCTCTAGAACTTTTATATCATTGTTATCTCTTTATTTTTCTAGGTATTCCTGAGTTTCTTGTGGAAATATTTATTTCTTTGACTCTACTGGCAGTTGTCATGCATTTATTCTTTCCTTCTAAGCTGGATTAAAAAAAAATGATCTCTGAATTTATTATATCGCTTAACAATTGTCTGCAACATGTTTACATTTCCAGCATTAATTCCAGAAATGGGTCTTTATCTCAGGATTCTGAAGCCTCTGGATCTAGAGTATCCTGGTTTGAATACTGACATTAATACTTTCAGTAGTTTCATATGGTTTTCACTTGGGTTTGAGAGCCAATTTTTTTTTTTTTTTTTTTTTTTTTTTTTTGCTGCCTCAGGAAACTGAGCCTTACAGTTACATGTATATCTGGGACTTCTCTGATTGTATTGAAAGGTTATTTTGTTAGACTGCATTAGTGCTGACTTTTCTAATGTCCCTCTTTCTAATTGCCTTTGGGCTTCTCAATGAGTTCATTCACAATTCTGGGGTAATATTACTTTTTTTTTTTTTTTAATCTTTAAGTGAATTATCTAGGAAGCACAATAGATTAAGTACAAGACTTGAATATTAAGTCCTGAATTCATATCTTGCCTCAGACAAATATCAGGTGGTCAAATTATTTAAATTATTGATAAAATAGGCATTACAATACTTCAAAGGGTTGTTGTGAAAATTTAAAAATTTTTTTTGCAAATATCAAAGTACTGTATAAATGCCAGCTATTATTACTATTACTATTATCATTATTTGGTCTTGTAGAATTTTTTTTTAATCAAAATACTTTTATTAAGTAGTCTCAATTGGCCAGGCATTCTGCTAAGCAATGGGGGTTAGGTTATCTAATGGCATCTCCAATATCGACTATTCCTATTTCTGTCATCTTTGCCAACTTTCTTTCATGAGACAAAAATTCAAGGTTCTTATTTATGTATCTAATAGTACTAGTGATTTAGATTAATTTGAGGATACAAGAAAGATGAACACAGATCATAACCTAAAGGATCTCATTATTATTATTATTTTATTTTGTCACTGACCAAATTTAAGTATTTATCTTTTCTTCCATCCTCCCAAAGAACCAGACCATATTATAAAGATTTCTTTTTTTTTTTTCAAAGACAAAGTGAAATAAGGGGGGGGGGGAAACAGAAAACTTGATCAATACATGGAAAAAATATTAAATATTATATGAAAGATTTCATATCTATGAACCACATCTAAAAAGAACTCTGTGTGTGTGTGTGTGTGTGTGTGTGTGTGTGTGTGAAGAGGTGAGTTGAGAGATAGTGCTTTTCTTTTTCTTATCTTCTCTTGTGGGCCAGGCTTATTCTTTTTAATTGTACCGCATTTATTCTCAGTGTTTCATGTTGGTTGGTCTTTTCATTTACGTTGTTGTTAGTCATTTGTTTTCTTTTTTTCTTGGCTCTAACTCACTTCACTTTGTATCCATGAAAGTTTCCCTTGCTTCACTGCTCCATACTACCATTTGTTTAGCCGTGCCCAAATTCACGGAGATCCTCCATCACTCTAGTTCTTTAATATTAAACACTAAATACAAAATGTTGCTATAAATATTTTGGAATACATAGGGACTTCCTTTCTTTTGTTTAAATCAATGATCACTTTTGGATATATGCCTAGCAGTAGGATCCTTGGGTCAGAGAATTTGATTATTTTAATCACTTTATTGGCATAATTCCAAATTGCTTTCCAAAATTATTTTTTTAATTCATAGCTCCACCAACAATGCATTCATATTCCTATCTACTGACAACTCCTCTAATATTGACTTTTCCTAATTTTGTCATCTTTGCCAATTTACTGGATATGAAATAAAATCTCAAAGTTGTTTTAATTTTGATTTCTATTATTACTGATGATTTGGAACATTCTTTTATATGGTTGTTAATAGTTTGCAATTGTTTTTCAAAACTGTTTATATCTTCTGACCATTTATCCATTGGGGAATATTTTTTGGTTCTACATATTTTTATTAGTTTTCTATATGTCTTAGATATCTTACTCTAACTTAAAAAAATTATGCAAACTCTGTTCTCCATTCAACTACTTTTCTTTGGATTCTTTATGAAGAAGCTTTTCAATTTAATTTAATCAAAGTAATCTGTTCAATCTCTGTGACCAACTTTACCCCTTATTTGATTAAGAATATATCTCCTCCTCCTAGCTTTGAAAGGTATGTGATCTTCTGATGGTCTAATTTGTTATACTATGATCTTTAATACTGAAGTTGTGTATCTATTTTGAATTTGTTTTAGAATATGGTCTAAGATATTAAAGTAAGCCTAAATTTTTGACATTGTTGTTGTTGTTATTGAATTCTGTTTAGTTGTTTTTGATTTTGTGATCATTTGGGATTTTCTTGGCAAAGATACTGAAATGATTTGCCATTTCTTTCTCCAGCTTATTTTATAGATGAGGAAACTGAGGCAAACAGGGTGAAGTAATTAGAGTTAAGTAACACAGATAGTAAGTATCTGAAGTCAGATTTAGAGTCAGGCCTTCCTGACTCCAGGCCTTACCCTTGATCTATTGCACCACTTAGCTGCCTCACCTCTGATACTTATACAGGATAAATATGGACATATTTACTCTCATAGCCTCACTTACTTATCCTAGGGAAGCATTAAGACATCCCTCTAATTCTTCCACATTTTGGGGAGACTAAGTACAAGACATGCTATTTCTCTGACATTTCCACCCACAATAAGAAAATTCTGAATACATAGCTATTCAGTAACCCAGATGCCTTTCCCTTCCAGAGCCATGAAGAAAATTTTTTCTAATAAAAGAAGTTTCATTTTGACTCGATCAACCTTTGCTGGGTCAGGAAAATTTGCAGCTCATTGGCTAGGGGATAATGAAGCCAATTGGAATGATCTCCAATGGTCCATTCCCAGCATTCTTGAGTTCAACCTTTTTGGTATCCCCATGGTAAGATACAGTTTCCTTCTAGAAGAAACAAAAAAGAAAGCAAGAAAAAGCAGACAAAACCAAACCATACAAAAAAAATACCTTCCTAGATGGAGATTCTGTCTCTTAAAAATTGTACTTAACAACTTTGGGAGTAAAAAGCAAAGGCTTCATTACAAATTTGTCCTGATGGAGAAAAAAAAAAATCACATCCTTCTGCTCAGGCACCTTTCAAAGATAAAATAATAAATCTAGAGCCTAGGTTGTTCTTCTTTATAACTCTGGAAAGGGAAAAAGACTCTAAAAGTAAGATCTATTGTATTTTTAAAATCTCCATCACGAAGGCCTTGGAAAGAAAAGCATTAGGGATTGAAGTTGAAAATAAGTTTCTTTATAGACTGATGATTTTCATTGCATTATGACTCCCCTTTATCCTGTATTAATTTACTTACCTTTATTTATATTTATAAATTTATATTTATTTATATTTACATATAAATATATATGTATATATATTTATAAAATTAAAAATAATTTAAAAAACATTATTTGTATTTTCAATACTATCACAGCATGGAAGAGTGAATCAAAAATTGGTCTTGCAGCCAGGAAGGCCTGGGTTCAAGTCACTTGACACACTTGACATGATTGTGTGAATTAAGGGAAGTTACTTAATCTCTTAGAGCTATAGGTAACTTTTCAAGACTCTAAGACTCTCTGACTCTAAGTCAAAGCACCATCCTGCTTTTGTAGAGTAGTGACTTCACCCAGGAGTTCCCTAGATAAATGATATCATAGGTCTAGGCCCTGTTCTGATTGCTTCTTAGATAAATCTGTCTTTATGTTTGTGATCTCCATATATCTCATCTCTTTCATTAGCCTAGGAGCTTTCAAAAAGAAGAGATATTCACTTCTTCCTCAGGATCTCTTTCTGAAATTGTCCACATACTACAGACACAGCCAAAGGTTGGGTGTCTTTGCTTTTTTCCAGGTGGGTGCAAACATTTGTGGCTTTGCTTCCAATACCACAGAGGAGCTGTGTAGGCGCTGGATGCAGCTAGGAGCCTTCTATCCATTTTCCAGAAATCACAATGGCGCAGGTTTTGTGGTACGACCTCCAGGTGGCAAGGACCATCATTCTCTCTCTCTCTCTCTCTCTCTCTCTCTCTCTCTCTCTCTCTCTCTCTCTCTCTCTCTCTCTCTCTTTCTCTCTCTCTCTCTTGCTGAGGCAATTGGGGTTAAGTGACTTGCCCAGGGCCACACATCTAGGAAGTATTAAGTGTCTGAGACCAGTTTTTTACTCAGGTCTTCCTGACTTCAGGGCTGGTGTGCTATCCACTGTGCCACCTAGCTACCCTAGCTGTCCCCTCCCATTCACTCTTAAAGGGAGATTGTCAGAATCTTCCAGTTGAATCATAGGTATTTCCAATGATAGAGTGTCACATCCTCATACTTGGGTGACATTCTCACTCCTTATTAAAAAAAAAAAAGGGGGGGGAGGGCACAAGGAAGAGCTTTTAGATTGATCCACTTGACTTTGTTTTTTTACATGAAAAATTACAAGCGAATTATTGCTTACAATAGAACAGTCACAGTTTTATTCCCTCTTTATAGACAGATACATTTTATGCAATTTAAAGCAATGACCCAACTATTCTTTTCTTGCACTTTTGTTGTATAAAGAGATAAAAAAGAAGAAAATGGATCTGTTTTCCCCACTGGCTTTTAAGAGGGCAGAGTTTGGGACCAACCAAAGTTTTCATGATGAAGCTCTGATTAGGTCTGGTATACACAACACTACAACTGTCACAGCTACCAGAACTGCCAACATGGGCATCCAAGGCCAGTGTCTCTTTCTCTACCACAATGGATTGTAACACCAAAACAGGAAAGCCAAGAATAGGCCAATGAAAATGATTGGGATGGGTTGGAATATGAACAGATTGTTTCCTTTTTCTTGCAGATGCTTCAGACCGTCTTGTCAGTGTCTGAGCTCCCTGGTGATGGATTGTTTTTCCTGCTTGGTCCTTTCAATCTTTATCTCCAGCTCTGAGAGCTGAGATTGTGTCCTTTCATACATACTCTTTTTGAACATCCTTTGCTTCACTCTCAGTTTTATTGAGAAGCATCTTTTAACTTGATGAATCCTGAAGGTGCTGCCCCTTCAAGGATCTCTTTCTGGGTCATCTCAAAGATGCTCCCGTTTCTGCTGAGTTCTAAGCTCTGCTTCTGAGAGTTATGCAATTCTTTTTTCTTGTTATTGAAGTTCTGATGAAAGCAAAACATTTTCCCTTTTCAGAGAATGGCATTCTGCTTCTAAGATACTCTAGCTTTTTCTCAACTTCTCCAGTTCACCTTGCAATCTGGAGAATTATCTTTCTCCAGGAGAAAGCTTTCACTGGAGCTGAAAACTTTATGTTAAGCAGATGATCTTCTCATTCTCTGAGGCTGCCTTCAGCCACTGCTCCAGCTTCTCCCTAATCTTCTGAAGTTCAACTTGCAGGGAAGCAATGTCAGTGTCCCCACTCAGAGGCAGCTTTGTCTGCTATTTGTTGAAGTGGCAGAATTTCATCCTGGGCACGGATCTTAATGTCTCTAGTTCTGCTCTTATGGGTACCACTTAGAAAAATAATAAATAATGGTTTCTACTATCTCTTTTCTGAGTAAAACAAAGAGACTGACTTATAGGCATGGGGCATTGATAATAGAGACATAAAGAATAGAGCCAGGTATTCGTGGAAAGCTTAGCTGATGGAAATACTAAGGCTGAAAGCTCATATCACTTTCTCCTTATTTTCCTAACCATATTTGCTAATCTTTCCTATTACTTTCTTCTTTTCTTTCTCTTCCTTCCTTCTTTCACTCTTTTGTTTTCTTTTTCTTCCTTCCTCCTTCCCTCCCTCCTTCCTTCCTTTCTTCCTTCCTTTCCTCCCTCCCTCCCTCCCTCCCTCCCTCCCTCCCTCCCTCCCTCCCTCCCTCCCTCCCTCCCTTCCTTCCTTCCTTCCTTCCTTCCTTCCTTCCTTCCTTCCTTCCTTCCTTCCTTCCTTCCTTCCTTCCTTCCTTCCTTCCTTCCTTCCTTCCTTCCCTCCCTCCCTCCCTCCCTCCCTCCTTCCTTCCTTCCTTCCTTCCTTCCTTCCTTCCTTCCTTCCTTCCTTCCTTCCTTCCTTCCTTCCTTCCTTCCTTCCTTCCTTCCTTCCTTCCTTTCTTTCTTTCTTTCTTTCTTTCTTTCTTTCTTTCTTTCTTTCTTTCTTTCTTTCTTTCTTTCTTTCTTTCTTTCTTTCTTTCTTTCTTTCTTTCTTTCTTTCTTTCTTTCTTTCTTTCTTTCTTTCTTTCTTTCTTTCTTTCTTTCTTCCTTCCTTCCTTCCTTCCTTCCTTCCTTCCTTCCTTCCTTCCTTTTCTTCCTTTTTTCTTTCTTCTTTTCTTTTTTTTCTTTTTCTTTTTTCTTCCTTCCTTCCTTTCTTTTTCTCATTTTCTCTTTCTCTCCCTCCCTTTCTTTTGCTCTTTTCCTCTTTTCCCCTCTCCATCTGTCCATTCCTCCCCCACCTCTCTCTCTTTCCTTTCCTTTCTTCCTCCCTTCCTTATATATATTTTTCAGATATCCTTATAGATCTACATGTTGTCTCCTCTGTTAGAATGTAAACTCTTTGAGGACAGAGACTTTTTTATGTGTTTTTGTATTCCCAGTGCATAGAATAATGCTTGTTAGATAGTAAGTGCTTAATTTTTTCATTCATTAAACTCTTAGGGATGCAGAAATGAAGAATAGCCCGTCTTTCCCTCACAGAGCTTATGATTTGATTAAAGGAGAGAGTAGTGGTGGGAAAATATTATCTATAAACAAATAACTGTAATACAAAGAAGAGGGGCAAAGAGGAGATCCAGGTAAAAGACTTTAGGAATACTTGAAGAGAGAATAATGGCTTTCAGTGCATGGACATTTTTTTTTAATATTTATCCACTAACCCTCTTGTAGTCAGGGTTGAAGTAAATTCTTTGAGAATGGAGAAGAGGGAAAAGGTCCTATTCTTTAAATCAATCCAAAGTGAAGGAGCAAGACTTTGGGAAAAGTGAGTGATAGTTCTCACAATAAAGGAAGAAAGATCAAAATTGTCATTCAGCCTTGACTAAGGAATTACTAACATTTTAGAACTGGAACATTAAGGAAGTCAATATGTCTCTCTACAGAGAGATAATATTATGCTTATACAAATAACAAATAAGGAAACCTCCACTGTCTTAAATCAGGTGTGCATGCTCTATATTTTATGTACTTGGCAGAGAGAAGATATAATAAAACAAAACAAAACAAAATAGAATAAAATAAGGATTGCTGCCCTTGGAGAAGCTTGCAATCTAAAAAGAAAGATGAGATAAAAAGTCAAGAGAAGTAGAGACTTACAAATTTATATAAGTTCATTGAGGGAGAAGTGGATGAATGAAGTATTTTACTTGAAGGGAAAAAAAAAAAGTTAGTTTATTAATCTAGGAAAAGTCCTTGGACCAAATTTGGTCTTTAATGTAATTGGTTAAGCAGTTATTTTGTATGTTTTTTTTTTCTCTCTTCTCCTCAGGACCAAGATCCTGCTGCTTTTGGAATAAACTCCATGCTTTTGGATTCTGCTAGATACTACTTGAATATCCGCTACAGACTTCTACCTTACCTGTACACCCTTTTCTATAAAGCTCATAACCAAGGAAATACTGTGGCCCGGCCTCTTGTCCATGAGTAAGTTTCCTAATCTCTCTGACTACTGCTTTTCAAATAACAATTTAAAAAACTTATGACCTTGTTATTATCATGGGATAATTCTGATTGAAGGCTAAATCATATTTATTTCCATATCCCCAGGTTCTACCAGGATGCAGAGACATGGAGCATACACCAACAATTCCTTTGGGGTCCTGGCTTGCTCATCACACCAGTTCTACATTCAGTAAGTTTCTTTGCATGCTATGTGACATTAGATCACATACCAAATGTCACACACATATACACACAAATTTTACAGACAGGGTACTCACATTGTCCCTCAGCCCATTTATTTCTTCATGACGAACTTCATTAAATACTGATTATTATGGTTATGATATTAGTAGTGGCTTTGACTGTCTTTATGTGGTGACAATAATGGATTCTCTTGTGTCCACAGTGGAAAAGTTCCTTGCTAATTTTTGGCTCTAATATCTAAAAAGTCTATCATTCTAGGATGCAAAACTATGATAAGAAGTCGTAGCAGAGAATGTGGAAAGTTGGTAGAGCTAGTGAATGGAGAAAGAGACTGAATCTAATTGTTTGCAGAAGAGAGAGGAGTATGATCTCTGTGTTTAATGGGGAGGGAGTGGGCCTAGGAGTGGTAAGGGCAGATGTAAGATACAGCCTAGGGTGAAAAATTTTCTGCCAATGATCCACTGTATATTTGGAATGCATATGATATTCCAAATAATACTCATATATTACTTGGTAGTACTGCTTCAGTTACAGAGATGTCAGTCAGATGCCTAAGGATGCTCTGTTATGTTTCTGTGCCTGCTATCTATCAGCATGAAGTAGACAATGTGGATGTAAGATGTTATTTTTCTCCTTTTGTCCTAGGGTGTGGACCGAGTGAAGGCATATATCCCTGATGCCATCTGGTATAACTATGAGACAGTAAGTAAGGCGATTCCCTTACTGCTAAACATACTGTTATATCTAGGGGTAACTAGGGAGGGAGAAGCTGAAGATCCCTGAGTATCTCTATGCTATATACTGCATTTGCATTCTGGGATATGAAGGGATTGGGATAATGTGAATTATTATTTTTTTCCTGGAAAAGAAAAAAAATTAATTCTATTGATCATTATAATTGTTTTTTGTTGATTAGGTAATTCTTTTTATGAGGAATGTATTTCCACTTTATTTTAAAAATCATTTGGTATGTGAAATGACTTTCATATAAATATTCTTTACAGCCAATCTAACTAGCATACACAATTGGGAAGTGGAACATAAAAGTCCATGACTTCTAATGTCCATTTCAGATATAGCATTCCAGAAGTTTATGTTTCTATGGTCTGTTACTTAAATCAAGAGAGATACAATCAGATCAGATAATATCTGAAATGATTTCCAGTTCTAAGAGTCTGTGATTCTGAAGAGCCATTTACTACTAACCAGCAGTTGGGCTGACTTGCTTGATTTCAAGAGCAATTAGTTTTTTCTTTTTATTTAGAAAGTAGCTATTCCAGAGAGAAAGAAATGGGTGGAGATGCTTCTTCCTGGGGACAAGATAGGACTTCACCTTCGAGGGGGCTACATCTTCCCCACACAGGAGCCAGCTGAGACTACAGAAGCCAGGTGTGCTATGAGATTGACAGTTCAATCTTGTTATTTGTTTTGTTTTCAGAGAATGTTGGTCAAGTAAGGTATCATGGGAAGAACATTCTAAGATTTAGGATATGGGAAGATAGGAACAGGAAGACTCATACTAATATCGCTGATATTTAAATATTTTCATCCAAAATATGCTTGTCTACAAAACTCAGGGAAAAGTTTTCCAGGGAAAGTCAATTTGCATGTGATACCCTTGTCCTCATTCAGAAGAGGCCAAATCTTTCCCCATTTCAAACAATATTCTCTCATTTATTCACATTCAGGATTTAACTTAAACCTAGAATTTTGCCATGCTAATTATTAGCATGGTATATAATGGAATTATTACTGAATAGTAGTCAAAAGATCTGGACACTTAATGCCCATGTCTTGCCCACCTTTGGCATCTAGTAACTATGTTAAGTTCTACCATATTCCAGGCATAAACCTTAATTTCCTGGTCTATAAAATGGTTTTCATCTAAAATGCATTCTTTAGGGGATTCTTAGGAGCATCTGCCCCTAGTGCTCTTATTTTGGCAATCTGACCTATATCTTTCTCTGTCTAAGACTAATTATTTTTATTCCTATAGTCGTAAAAATCCTTTGGGATTCATTATTGCCCTGGATGACAAAAAAGAAGCAAAGGGAGAGCTGTTTTGGGATGATGGTGAAACAATGGGTAAATTTATATCTGATTTCTTAGTTGTCATCTCCTATCCTCTTCTTTCAAAATTATTCATATATTATTTGGGTAGGAGTGTTACAATACACAGAAAACTCCTACGGGATAATTCACTGTCAAATTCCTACCATCATCATTGAGGATATATTTTAATAGTTCCAAAGACTCTATTGCTAAATTGATCTCATGATATGGCAAAATGTATTGGTATAATGTAATGTTCTTGGTTGGGTTTTCCTAGGGGTCTCTGGGAGTCTTTGGAGCAGCCTTCATTTCAGTTCTGAGTAATCACCACGAGAACAGCCAGGTGTTAAAATCCAGATTATTTATTAACTCCTTCTTGGGGCTGGGCAGTTTTCTAGAGAGCCTTTCAGTCTGGCCTTGGTCTTAGTAGAGGAGTTGCAGGAGGAGAGCCTGCCACCAGGAGCCTGACCAAAGGTGGAAATGAGTTCCTCTCTCCTTGGTTCTGAAAGTTTAGGCTCCTGCCTCCAGTTCTCTTGTCTTCTCTGTCTCTGAATGAACCTAGCTGAGGCTCCTAGCTTATATGCTCTACACTGAGTATAAACCAATCATTATATCACTAGGAAACCATTATTTGTTATAAGATTAAATCAATCATACTGAACTTAGAGAACTATTAAGCACCATGCTAAACTAGATAACCATTGTTCCATCAATTCCACTTCCTTAGTACCTTGTAAGAATCCCTGTTTTAAGTATAAGAGTTCTGGCCCATAACAGTTCATGATCATGACAGAAACCTAGATAATATCAGTATAATAATTTCATTTATTCAAAAATTATTTTTGCTGAGTACTTACTATATTAAAGCTCTGTGGTTTTGATGTTATTTGAGAAGTCCAGATTCCTGGTGGCCTAGAGGTTAGTGGCTATAAGAGAGTTATTAAGAATCCCCTCTAAATCAGTCACACATTTAAGGAGTGAAACTCATTCCCAAATATTAGTTGCAAAATGAAAATTTATTGTTAGATAGAAATCAGTTTACCCAGAGACTGACTTCTATAGTGGCAGATCTATGGAAAATGGAGTTTTGCACTGAGAATGTAGTTCTCAGTGGACAAAAGGTCCTGGCAGGAAAGGGATCTGGCAAGGTACATCTGCAAAAGACTTTAGTTGATGGAAGCTATTATATTGAGTGTCTTAGTGAGGGTTGGGACAACCTGAGTAGGTTAGACCTGATGGGGGTTGGGACAGCCCAAGTTGGCTCAGACCCAATGGGGGCTGGGACAACTCTGATCTCTTATTGGAATTCAAAGGGATGCTTTTTGACCAGGATTTGTAATTGATTAAAGGCCCTGGCATCCTGGAAAGATCTTATCTAGGGAGGGTATGCCTTCCCCAGGAATGGGCTGAGAATATGAAAGGGATCACAGATCAATAGGAATAGTTTCTTAAGGGGTCCACAACCCACTTCAGTATGGCTTATGACATTTACATAGAAGTTTTAAGAGAATATACTTATCCTTGAATAGGAAACATAAAATATGTACACAAGCAATTAAACCAGAAGGTCTCTTCAATTAATTTTGTCCAGTCCTTATACCCAATAAAATCATAAATCTGTTGTGCATATTGCTTTATATAAATATGATTCTTTCATCCTATTAAATATTTTTGTGAACTATAAGATGATGTCTTACATGATAATTAGGTATTTTTGCTATCATAAAAATAAGTACAAAAATTGGTTAGCCCAAAGTTTGTGGAGTAAAGTGATCTAGATTTAAAAGAATGAAGACTTTTATCAAATTAAGAACTGTAATGAAAATGAGAAATGTAATTCCCATCCCTGGTTCTGTTGGAAGCATGTACTATAGTTGGTTTTTAATTGTTTCACTCTGACATTGCTTAGTATGAGTGGAGAAGTAGGTCAAGCTTGAGACGTGAGAGATTTTCCTAAATTTTTTTTTTACAAAAACTAAAGCTGAAGTTCTAACATATCAACAACTAGCCTAGAGTAGAAAACTCTAGTGAATCATTTTATTTAAATGACACCAAAATAGTGTAACTAATTCCTTCACACACCCCCCCCACAGGCTGATTTAAGTAGTAGTTTAAGTGTCATATTTATTAACTTTAATTACCTATCTTCATTAAGAGCTGTCAGTTTCCTAAAGTTGTTGGAAGTTTCTGATTTAACCTAGTATATTCTTTTTTCCAGGCCTAATAAATAAATATAATTTTGCTCTGATATGTGTGTGTGTATATATATGTATATACATATATATGCATATATATCATATATATTTTTTCTATTGCAGAATATAAGGAGAAAGAACATTTTATTTTTGCAAAGTTTAATGTGATTCAGGTAAGGCAGCTTATGTCATTTTTCAAATATTCTTTTTTTGGTTGGCTACAGACTACAGACTACAGACTATTTCAGTGGGCCTTGGAGTCCCTGAGTACTCTGTGATATAGTCTTAATCTACTTGTCTCCATCATTTCTGACCCTGCTTTATAGTTCTGTCAACTAGGCTGTGACTTCCTTGATTAAATTGTTGGGCTTAGAACCCTAGAGTCATAAGATTTAGAGTGTCACTTTATAAAATATCTAGTTTAACCATTGAAGAAACTGAGCCCAAAACATCTTAAATGACTTGCCTAATTTGTAGCAGGTAATAAATAGTAGAGCTAAGATTCAAATCCAGGTCCTCCGGTTCCTAATTTCTGACCTTGGCTAGAAAACAACAAAAATAGCATTATTTTAAGGATGATAAGATATTTTTGTGAGCATGATGCTATTTATTCATGACTAATTTACATTAGAGGGAAAGGAAAGAGATTAGCATTTATATAGTGTCTATTGTGTACTTGCCACTGTGCAAAGCACTTAACAAATATTATCTTATTGCCTAGATTTTCTCTTTTTCCTATCAGTGTCATAGTTCATTCATTTATTCAACAAATATTTATTCATTAATAACTATAGCTTTTTATTTTCAAAGTGCATGCAAAGATAGTTTTCAATATTCACCCTTGCAAAACCTTGTATTCCAAAATTTTCTCCTTCCCTTTCCTTCCACCCCTTCCCTTAGATATCCAATATTTGTTAAACATGTGCAATTGTTCTATACATATTTTCACATTCATCATGCTGAATAAGAAATATCAATAAGATCAAAAAAGAAAAAAATATAAGAAAGGAAAAAAAATCAGGCAAATGACAACAAAAAAGATAAAAATAATATTGATGAGGTCTAGAATTGGGGTACCCAAATGAAATTAGGGTTAATTGAGGTCTAGTGGCAGGTTCGGGGTACAGGGAGTCAGATAGAGCTCCCCTGCAACCCCTTTTATTCGGCTCAAGGATATGGAGTTAAATGAGGTCTAGTAGTGGTGCAAGAGTAAAGGAATTTACAGACCCAAAAACCTAGATTGATAAAAGAGGTTTATTGTGGGGTTTGGATGTAAAGTTAAAGTCTAGTTAGTAAAAGGTGAAGGTAGAGAAAAGAGGTTATCTGAAACAGGATTCCAGTGGGCAGAGAGTCCTTGGTGCCAGGCATAGTGCTGGCATGTTTCGATCCTTTGCAAAGAGAAGATTCAGCTTGGATCTTTTATAATGAGAGATGTAGCTAAAGGGGCCTGTGGGTGAAGTTCCAAGTTGGCTCCTTGATGGGTTTCAGAGAGGGCTAGAATTTGCTTGGTGGGGGTTGGGAAACCTGAGCAGATCATTAGAATGGGAGAACCCGGATATCTCCTATTGGAATTCAAAGGAGTGCTTTTGACCAGGATTGTGAATCAAAGGTCCTAGCTTCTTGAATTGATAATGTATCAGCTAGGAGGGTCTGGGAATTGGAAAGGAATAAATCAATCTGAAAGGATTAGTTTCTTAAATGTTGTGATCCACATTTAGTTCCCTAGTCCTCTTTCTGTATGTAGATGGCTCTCTCCATTACAAGTCTACTGAAATTGTTGAATCACTTCATTGTTGAAAAGAGCCAAGTCTGTCAGAATTGATCATCATATAATCTTCTTCTTGTGTGCAATGTTGTCTTGGTTCTACTCACTTTGCTTAGCATTCATGTAAGTCTCTCCAGGCTTTTCTGCAGATCATTTCTTATAGAAAAATAATATTCAATTACATACATAGACCATAACTTATTCAGCCATTCTCCAACTGATGGGCATCCACTCATAAACAAATATTCATTAAGTGCCTACTAAAGAACTGGCTACTACAACCATGAGCCAATCCATTTAGTAAGCCTGAAAACTAAGATCTACTGAGAAGAGTGAAGGTAATGATAAAACTTACTAGATTGTTGAAGGAAATAGATTTGTAATTTTCTTAGAGGGAGAAAACTCTCTGTACTAACAAAGATTAACAGCTTCTTTGCAATTTATAGATCTAGTGTTTTCTAAAGCAACTGTGGTATGTAGAAAATACAATGGATAGAGTCCTGAACTGATTCTAATCAGGAAGATCTGATTCAAATCCAGCCTCAGACCCCGACTATTCGTGTAAGTCATCTAACCTGTTTGCCTCAGTTTCCTCATCTGTAAAAAGAACTGGAGAAGGAAATGGCAAATCACTCCAATATCTTTACCAAGAAAATCCCACATTGGACATTACTAAACAACAACAGAGCATTGAGAAGTTCCTTGCCCAGAGTCACACAGTCAATATATGTCAGAAGCCTTCAAGAATAGCTTTCAATCCATGTTTGAAGAACATAGATTCATTGGAATCATTGATTAGAATTCCAGCTTAATCCAAGTACTTTGACTAATTATTAACTCCACCTTTTTTTTTTCTTCCTCATTCATTAACATTTTAAACCCACTTCAGTAAAGAGTCCAATGCTGGACCTGGGTTCTGTTTTCAGGAAAGCTTTAGGTTAGTTTTAGAGTGAAGAAAGCAACATAAAAATGAATGGTAGTGAGATAGTGGACTTTCCTACCTGCTGGGAAATCTTCAAGCTAGCTGGGAGTGGATGGAAAATGAAAAGGGAAACTTTCTACTTTTTTCCAGCTGCTAGAGGCTGGATTTTAATGCCATAGCTGATCAAGTCTTTTGAGGAATAGCTGCAAAAAACAACAAATATAAATGTGGAGAAGAATGTAGACAAATATAAAACTGATGAAAAATCAATATCACATAATCACAACATCACATATCACAAAATCAATCACATGAGTGTGCAAACAGATTCTGACTCAAATACACTGGATGCAGACTTCACTGCTCTGTCCTTTCACTGATCACCACAAAGCTGGGGTGGCAATCTGTGCCTTAAAAAATGGTTCAATCACGCTTTCTAGACAGACAGCAAATGGCTTCCTTGCCCCATATCATAGAACCAATTGAATGTCTTCCTTTGGACATCAGAGGAACTGATGTTCTCCAGATTTCATTTAGTTGAAAATATGGATGTTTTTAACCGAGGAGAATCCAGCCATGCTTATGATTTGCTACAGAAGTGAATTTTAACAGCTGCTTTAAATAAGAGGAATAATGCTTTTGTTTCTATCAGATCTGGACCTAATAAACTTGTTTCTCTGTACTGAGAAATTCCCAAAGAAGAGTTTATTTAATGTTTTATTCTGGAGATTTACACCCAAATTCTATACACATCTTTTAATGATGTATTTGATGAATGATTTATCAGACATCTGATAGCAGGCACATTGAAGATAAAATTAGTCATATAGCTAGATCTCTAGGGGACATTGAACAGACACAAGTTCCCCATATACCATTTCCAAGCCTTACTACTGAATACATACTGCGGTAAGAAGTATTTGTAGAGACTCCCCATTCCACCCTCCATCTAAAGTGACAATAAATTGTTGATGTTATGGGGCTATTTCTTCTTCTTTGTCTCTGCCTATTTTGGGGACTCATTTTAGATTTTTTTAAATTAAAATTTTATTGATTAAAAAAAAGAAATTACAGAGTATATAAACAGGAAGCCTATGACTTCATTTCCCTATAAAGATTTACCCCATTGCAATTTTGAGGCTTATTGAGGTAATATAATCATGGATTCGTAGCGAGAAAGAACCTTGGAATCTACAAGCCTTCTTTTTTGCCAGAAAACTGACAGAAGTTCATGACTTGTCTAAGATTACACAGCTAGCAAGTGTTTGAAGAAGGATTTAAATTCATGTCTTTCTGACTCTAGGTGCATTATTCACTGAGATACCTAGTTGCCTCAGGAGAAACAAAAACATTATCTTAAGATAGTCTGTCCCACAGCAAAATTGAGCAAAGTCAAATGATTTACAGATGGAATATTTACTTCTCTGTCTCTCAATTTAATAGGATGTCTTGAAAACCAGCATTAGCCACAACTTTTACCTGAATGAAACGAACACTCTAAAAATTGGAAAGATTGAAATTTGGGGAATAAATTATGACATCATAACTCAGGTCAACATTACTTATGCCAATGGGACTTCTGGGGAAACTAACTTTATCAGTGACCCATCAAAACAGGTAAATGTACCTTCAGGAGTGGATTTTTTTTATCCTTCAATAATTGTATTATTGCCTCATTTTTGTTAAAGTTATTTATAATTATTTTTATATTATATTCTGCATATAAGATCAATTCTTGTAAAGTTGTGAATAGACAATTCATATATGTGCAATCATAATTTACGATGTTTTATATTGTTAATAGGTGTCATCATTTTCCAATGGTCTTTTTTTGGGGGAGTAGAAAAAATTGTCAATTTACACATGACTCATACTTAAGGCTGGGAGGCTGCCTATTTATGACAATGTATAGATAGCTTTGTAAATTATGACCTGTATTACTATTGTCATATTAAAAGCTCTTTTCCTCTGAGCATTAACCTCCCTTTGTTATCTCCCACCATAAGTTTTGTAGACCAAATATTTTGAGAGCTCACTATTTTTCTTGTATATTTTGGAGCCTTGTAGAAGTGTAATAAATTGGGGGCAGCTAGGTGGTGCAGTAGATAGAGCACCAGCCCTGAATTCAGGAGGACCCGAGTTCAAATGTGATCTCAGACACTTAACACTTCCTAGATATGTGACCCTGGGCAAGTCACTTAACCCCAGCCTCAGAAAAGGGGGAAAAAAAAAAGTGTAATAAATGCTTTTTTTGGTTTTGTTTTGTTGAATGATCCTATAATTTTCTGAAAGTTGTATTTTTTTAAAAAGTAATTTAAAATTATTTTAAAATCTGTTTGAAGAAATAGAGCCCACTGGCAAATGTTTGCCACAGTATCTTAAAAAAATACATACCAGCATTATATAGTGTTTCTTCCTTTTGAAATCCATCCTACACTACACAAGAACTTAGTTCTATTTCTGTCCCATCCCCATAAAATCTTATTAGTGTCTCTTGAGTTTACCTTCAATTGTCACCATCTAAATCAGAAATATTGGAAAGCTTGTTGATTGATTGAGTCTACATTGTGGCCACAGCTGAGAGAGTGACTTGTTAAGAGGCTGGATCTGATATCAATTTTTGACCTTTTTGACCATCTTCTCTTCCTTAATGAAATCTCTTCCCTTGGCTTCTGTGACTGGTCTTTTCTGATTCTCTTTCTACCTGTTTTTTCAGTTAGTTAACAAGCATTTCTTAAGTTTCTGTTATGTGGCAAGCATTGTGCTAAGTGATGAAGGTACAAAGAAAGGTTAACAAACATTCTCTGATGGAAGGAGACTACCTGTAAATGACTACAAATAAGTTGCAAACAGAATAACTGGAGAAAACCTCAGAGGATATTTTTATTTTGCAGAGGATAAGATTTTAGCTGAGATTTGAAGGAAGCCAGGAAGAAGAAGTGAGAAGGCAAAGCGTTTTAGACATGAGAAATAGCCAATGAAAATGCTCAGTCAGGAGATAAGTATCATTTATGAGAAAGAGCAAAGACCCACTGTCACTGGATAGCAGAATATATGGAAGTAAGTAAGATGACTGGAAAGATAAGAAGGATTGAAGTAATGAAGAAATCCAAAAGATTTTAGTTTGATACTAGATCAAGACTTCTTAAACTTTTTCCACTCACAATCCCTTTTTACCTAATAAATTTTTACATAACCCCCAAACATAAAATGAGTATACAAATAAAAGATTTACTGATAATAAATCCTAATTTTGTGATTCTCATATTCAGTTACATGATCCCATATGGAGTTGAGAACTATAGTTTAAGAAGCTTTGTTAGAGCTAATAGGGAGCCATTGGAGTCTATTGAAGGTATGTGTGTGTGTGCTTTCATGTGCATATTCACAGCATGCACCACTCTGTTAGACACTTCATATCAGTTCAGTTTGACAGCTGCATGGATGATTTTCAGGATATAATTAGGAATTATATATGAGTTCACTTTGCTGTATCAGAAATTATAAAAAAGACACTGACAACATCTTTCTATTCCTTGCAGATACTAACCATTCAGTTGACTAACAAGATGATCAGCCTGGAAGAACTATCTCAAGTTACTTGGAGGGGTATTAGTCATGTGACTACTACTTCAAGTAACATCCCAGCAACCACTACTGATTTTTCTCTGACTACTTCTACCAGAAGTCACACTATATTTACTAGTTCTAGTATTCCACTTACTACTAGTATTGCTGGTGTGTTTACTACTAGTGCACCAGATATTTTCCCAACAAGTATTTCATCTACCACTCATTACACAACAGAAATAATTTCAAACACCATGGATATTAGTACCAGTGCTGCTCCTCCTAATACTACTGTTACTTTTACTGCTAATACTGCTATAATTCCAAGCACTTTCCCAACAAGTATTTCTCCTACCACTGATGCAACTACTCATTACAATACAGACACAATTTTAAGTGCTACTACTAGTAGTACTAGTGCTGCTCCCCCTCCCAGTCCAGTTACCATGAGCAATAATAGTATTAGTACTGCTAGTACCAGTGATATTAGCACTAATAGTACTACTGTTTCAAGTACTTTTCCAACAAGTATTTCACCTACCACTGATGCAACTACTCACTTCACTACAGACACAATTTTAAGCGCCACTACTAGTAGTACTAGTCCTGCTTCTCCTCCTAATCTAGTTACCATGAACAATAATAGTATTAGTACTGCTAGTACTGGTGATATTACTAGCAGTAATACTGCTACTCCAAGTTCCTTTCAAACAAGTATTTCATCCACCACTGATGCAATTACTCATTACACTACAGACACAATTCTAAGCACTAGTAGTATTAGTGCTGCTCCTCCTCCTAGTCCAATCACCATAAGCAATACTAGTATTAGTACTACTAGTCCTGGTGATACTAGCACTAGTAGTACTACTGCTCAAAGTACCTTTCCAATAAATATTTCTTCCACCAATGATGCAATTACTCATTACACTACAGATACAATTCTAAGCACTAGTAGTATTAGTGCTGCTCCCCCTCCTAGTCCAATCACCATAAGCAATACTAGTATTAGTACTACTAGTCCTGGTGATACTAGCACTAGTAGTACTACTGCTCAAAGTACCTTTCCAATAAATATTTCTTCCACCACTGATGCAATTACTCATTTCACTACAGATACAATTCTAAGCACTAGTAGTATTAGTGCTGCTCCCCCTCCTAGTCCAATCACCATAAGCAATACTAGTATTAGTACTACTAGTCCTGGTGATACTAGCACTAGTAGTACTACAGCTCAAAATACCTTTCCAATAAATATTTCTTCCACCACTGATGCAATTACTCATTTCACTACAGACACAATTCTAAGCACTAGTAGTACTAGTGCTGCTTCCCCTCCTAGTCCAGTCACCATGAGCAATACTAGTATTAGTTCTGCTAGTCCTGGTGATACTAGCACTAGTAGAACTACTGCTCAAAGTACCTTTCCAATGAATATTTCATCCACCACTGATGCAATTACTCATTTCACTACAGACACAATTCTAAGAACCACTACTAGTGGTACTAGTGCTGCTTCCCCTCCTAGTCCAGTTACCATGAGCAATAGTAGTATTAGTACTGCTAATACTAATAGAACTAGTGATGCTAGTACTAGTAGTACTATTAATTCAAGTACTTTTCCAATAAGTATTTCATCCACCACTGATTTAATCACTTATTACTCTAGAGATACACTTGTAAACACCACTACTAGTAGTACTAGTGCCTCTCCCCCTACTAGTCCAGTTACCAATAGTGGTATTAGTACTAATAATACCAGTACTATTGATACTAATGGGTAATACTAGTATTAGTAATATTCCTATTCCAAGTATCTTTTCAATAAATATTTTATCTCCCACTGGTATAATTACTCATTACACTATAGATACAATTCTAAATACTACTACTACAAATATTATATTGATCCTCCTCCTAGTCCAATTACTATGAACAATACTAGTATTAGCACTGCTAGTACTACTAGTATTGGTAATACTAATGCTAGTATTAGTTATACTAGTACTGGTAATACTAATATTCTAAATACTTTTTCAATAAATATTTTTTCTACTCCTGAAAATATTACTTATTTCAGTATAACCAATATTCCAACCACTATTACTAGTAGTGCCAATGCTATTCTTCCCCTTAGTTTTATTTCTATAACTAACACTAGTATTGCTACTGCCTTCAGAACCTTTGCAAAATACCTTATCTGTTTATGTAATTATTCATTACACTGAAGCCTAACACCATTACATTTAGTACTAGTGCTGTTCTTCCTACTTAACAACCATTAGTCCTGGTGATATTAGTAGTGTTGGCAATCTTTGTACTAGTAATTATCTACTACTCTATGTACTTTTCTAAAATATATTTCATTTACCACTGAAAATACTACTTATTATACTACAGCCACATTTCCTAATGACACTGATGATAGTGAAGATGAATTATCACTGGTATTCCATCTTTGATCATTTCAAATATTAATCTTGATATTCGAAATATCATATACACTTCTATTACTAGTACTACTACAAAAAACACAAGTCCTCACTTCACACATATTTCTCCTTGCACAGATATTCCTGGAATCACAGGCATAACTAAAAAAATATAATAACAAATATGGTGGCTACTTTAAAAACAACTACAATAAATTCTACTCATGTTATAGCTTTAGGTATTATAGATCCAACTGCTCCAAATAATACCACAGGTTTTATAAATACTACACTAATATTGTTGACACTGTGACACTACAGATATCACCATTACAAATACAGGGATATTTTGGAAATATTGTGGATTTGGTTCCAGACCACCACAATAGAGTGAATATTGATTTAAAGCAAGCCATATGAATTTTTTGGCTCCTTAGTATATAAAAAGTTTCGTTTTACACTATGCTGTAAGCCAATGTACATATCTTAAGTTAATACTTCGTTGCTAATAATAACTGTCATCTGAACCTTTAGTGAGTCATAATCTTTTCTTGTTGGAGGGTCTTGCTTTGATGATTGATGAGAATAGTAATGGCTGAAATTTGGGGTGGTAGCTGTGATAGTTTCTTAATAAGAAAATAATGTTTAGCATGTCGATTGACTTTTTTCCTTTTAAATTCTTAAAGGTGATTGTAGAGTTATTAGTCTACCACTAACCACTAAAAAAGACATTTTTGTGTCTTTGAAATAGAGATACTCAAAGAGAGAGAGAGATGAGGAAAGGGCTGATTGGATGATCAGTCAGTACACACGTAATATTTATCAATTAAGTTCACTGGATTACATAGGCATGGTTTGTGGAGCCCCAAAACAATTATAAGAATAACATCAAAGATTACATCATAACCAATATAATAATAATAATAATAATATTTGAAATATTGTGAGAATTACAAAGATGAGACACAAAGACATGATATGAGCACATGTTGTTGGAAAAATGGTAGCTATAATCTTGTTTGATATGCTGCCACAAACCTTCAAATTATAAAAAATGTAAAATTGCAAAACTCAATAAAGGGAAGTAAAATAAAATGAGATATCCCTGTACTGCGGGGTACTAACTGTTACAGATAAAATGGGCAGATGAGAGCAATTTGTTCTAATGGGTCACAAAGGCGGCTGGAACTTGGTCAGATTTTGAAGATGCAAAAATCATGTACTGCATCTCAGCCGTGGTCACCCATCTTTTGTCTTGCCACTGGACTTTGATGATTCTGGAAAGGAGAGTGAAGCTGATGACTTTTTACAACTTGGCCTCGATTAAGTCCAATTCATGTATAATCAAGATATCATCCCAAAATATCCTCTTCTAAAAGTACAAAAAAATAACAGCTATAGGCACTACTTGAGTGATGATGCTTGTAACTTATATTGTAAATACTCACAAGCTCTTTAAATATAGCTACTATAAATTTGGTTCCTATTCCCACCATAGATACTATGATTACTTAGGATCATGGAAACATAGAATCATAGATCTTGAGCTAATAGGGTCTCAGAGCCTACCTAGTTCAACCCCTTCATTTTACAGATAAGGAAACTGAGGCCTAGGGAAGTTAATTGACTCACATAGAAGGCAAACACTAAGACTTTGGAGACATTCTGTATTTCTATCATATATCCAAAATACCATTGAGGATACTCTTAAATATAACTGAGGTGGATGGGTGCAAAGTGGATATACCACTGGACCTGGAAAAAGGAAGTCCTGAGTTACACTTATAAATTGTGTGAACTTGGACAAATCCTTAACTGAGTATTTCAGTTTCCTCCTCTGTAAAATGAAGATGAAATCATATCTATAAAATGCTTTGCAAACTTTAAAACTCTACACATTTGCTATTACCACTACAAGGGTACCAGCAACAACAGCAACAATAACAACTAAAACTACTACTATTATTACTACAAGAAGAATCTAAAACACTGCTGGGTGGCACTGTGGATAGAGCACCAACCCTGGAGTTAGGAGGAACCGAATTCAAATCCAGCCTTAGAACCTGATAATTATCAATAGTATGACTTAGTAAGTCATTTAACCCCAGTAGCCAACTCCCCCTACCCCCCCAAAAAAAAAAAGTCTACAATGTTTCTATTCTGGAGACCTTGGATATTTTACTATAGATAGTCTTACTATTATAAATACTATTGCTACAAATATAATGGCTAGAAATATAACTGTTACTACTCCAGACTTTAAAAGTATTAACACTCACTGCAAAGAGTATAATCATGGCCCTTAGTTCTAGAGATATTCTTATTCCTGAAACTATAGTTACTCCCAAGAATTGTACTTGAATTGCCACCACTATTTAAAGTACCAGAATTCCTTTTCCTGTAAATAGCACAACTAAAACTACTAACTATGGCAGCAACTATTGTAGATACTCAAGGTATGTTTTTTCTCCTATAGGAAGGAAAAAAGGGAAGAAGGGAGGAAGGGAGGGAGGAAGGGAGGGAAGAAGGAAGGAAGAGAAAGAAGAAGGAAAAGAGGAAAGGAGGAAGGAAGGGAGGGAGGAACATAAAAAAGGTAGGAAGTATGTAGGAATGGGGTGAGGGAGGGAGGAAAGGAGGGAAGAAAAATGGAGGGAGGAAGGAGAGAAAGGAAGGAGGGAAGAAAGAGGAAAGGAAGGAAAGAGGGAAGAAAAAAAGGAGGAATGAAAGAAATAGAAAGTATTTATTAAGTACCTACTATATTCTAGTTAAACATTAGAGATAGAAATGAAACCAAAAAGAAAGATAGCTCCTCAAGGATATCAAGGAGTTTATTGCTACTTTCAACAAAATCTCACATTTCACAAGTGAATATAAGATAACCACAATCTCAATCAGAATCTGGTATCGTTTCTACTTTTCTGAACTTCTGATTTCAATAAATCCCAAGTGAGCCAGCATTACCTATATTCTACAGAAAGGATAAAATCTGGGTTGAGAGCAAGATCTATCTGCCCTAGGACCAGTGATCTCAACCCCTTTCTACCCCCTTCTTTTATTTTTTAACAGGGTGCACTCTTTTCTTGTTTCTGTACCAGATCTCCATTTCTTTAGTGTTTGCTTGCCTAGACATAATGATACTTGCTTCTCTTTACATTTAATGACTTTCTGGCTTTGGATCCTTGTTTACTTAGATCTGAAAGTTCAGCTAGGTCCTGATTAGCAGAATAATGAATCTGTTGAAATGGTTGCTTATATCCAATTCATATATATGAATTATTTTCAGTCCAATGGAAATATGTAATCTGAAGTTTAAATAGTGATACTACTGGAAAGGATTCGTTATTCTTAACAATTGGAACCTAGTTGTATCTCCCAGACACCTTGGAATGGCTGTTTGACTTTCAGCATGAACTTGGATGGTCTCTCACTCTGGAGTTTGTATCCTAGTGTGATAATGTTTTAGAGCCACCATTTGAAAGAACCTTCAAGGGAACATTTCAGTGTAAATGCACTATCCTGGGTGCTGTAGTGTAGCCTGAATACCTGCTACCTGTGTATCTTCCCCATCCCCCCCCTTACTAACTACCCTAGTCATTACAAATATAGCATAATATGGGAAAGGTGTATGGAGTATCCAAGGAAGAATAGCACCTGTGGTCTGAAAGCTTGCCAAGTCCTTTTCAGGGATCTTCCTTCATTTTTGGTATCTACATGATTCAGCCAGCTCTCATCCGTGGCTCCAAGAAGTAGTAGCATGTAGTCACAATCCCATAAACTGTTTCATCAGATGAGCTAAATTAGGTTGAAGGTAACTGAAGGTCTCAAACCTGTCATTGAGTTAGGGGTGTGTCTACACAAAACGTAGAAGACTTCTCCCATAAGAATGTGTGGAGGAGAACCATTTATTCCCAAAGCCATAAAGGTGACAGAAGTAGGTGCTATAGAGTGTTCAAAGCTTAGTTTAATATTGAAGATTCCAAGATCATCCACTGCATTTTGGACGACTGGACTTTCTTTGCCTCAGAAAGAGTAAGATTGACAACTTTGTACAACTTTGACTCACTTAAATAAAGTTCAGGCATAAGTCAAGACATCAGATCCTATGATGCCATTGTTCTTCAAAAATGAAGGACAAACATTATGTGTGGGAACTTTAAAGAAACTGTCATGTTTAGAAAGGAGGATTTAGAATGGAGGGTTTATTTGGGGTAGTTACAGAAGATTTTCAATGCTAGTTGTTTCTAATTCTTGATCTCCATGATGTTTGAGGGCTAAGCGAGAATATATTTTAGGTTCATTGGAAGAAATTCCCTGAACTATACTTTTAAAAAATATTTAATTTTGAATTTATGGAATAAAACAAGCATTTCCATAACCTAGTATAATAGAAAAAAGATTGCACAAAAGACTGCAGATCTATTAAGTACAACTTGCTATTCCTTTTAAATATATAATAAAGGTATCATGCAAATTCTTTTTCTTCTTTCCTCCTCCCTTTTCCTGTCATAGAGATGTTTGTCATTAGACTTAGATAGATGGAGATAGAGACAGAGAGGGAGGGGGAAGGAGGATAGGGTGGAGAGATGAAAGAGAGAGATAGAGAGAGAGATAAAGACAGAGACAAAGATGGAGATAATGAAAGAGAGAGACAGAGAGACACACAGACACAAAGAGAGGCAGAGAAACAGAGAGAGACAGAGACAGAGTTGTGTATAGCTGTGGGAGGCGTGTATAATAAGACCTTGTAGTTTCTCTTGTTAGTTCTCTTTCCTAACTGCTCACTGATCCATGAAATCTCTTTAGGGAGGCCAAACCCAGTCATTCTGAAAATAGAGATTAAACTTGAAATGCAAATCCTCTTGGGGAAGGGAAACTATGTCTTAAATCCACTCTAAGGTGTAAATTACAGGTATCAGATACTTTCTCAGCCATTGGTTTTTGATAGGGGACATGGTATATGTGCCTGGATTTGGTAGATATTTATTTACCGTGTGTGTGTGTGTGTGTGTGTGTGTGTGTGTGTGTGTGTGCACATGAGTAAGAGGAGAGATATAGATACATAGAGAAACCAACAGACACACATAAACACACAGAGACAGAAATAGAGACAGAGATGGAGACACACAGAGAAAAACATCCCCAATAATGGAAAGAAAAATTAGCGATCTTTCACAATTTTGGTTGGTCTTGAGAAAGGTCATAGGATCAGAGATGTAGACTTGGAAGATGTGTCAGAGAACATCTGATCTAAATTTTATTTTGCCACTGAAGACACTGAAGCCCACAGGTCACACAGGTGGATATTTGGCAGTTTGGATTGAGTCCAGATGTTCTAATCACAAGACCAGTGCTTCTATCACTAAACCAGCTTCTAACTACCAAGATAGAAATGCTGTAGAAACAGTTCTGTAATCGCTGTGATAAGTGTCCCTCCCCAAACATAACTCCTACTCACTTTTTGTTATTCATAATTTTCAGTCTTTCTGACCCCATTTGTGGTTTTCTTGGCAAAGATACTGGAGTGATCTAACATTTCCTTCTCCAGCTCATTTTATAGATAAAGAAACTGAGACAAACAGGGTTATTTGCCTAGGATCACGTAGCTGGTAGGTATCTGAGGTCAGATTTGAACTCAGGACTTCCTGACTCCTGGTAAATGCGCTATCCATTTCTTCACCTACTTGTCTAATTACAAAGAAGAGAATTCATTCACATAGTAATGGAATGGACTCATGTTCTGTAGCTCATCTCTCACCCCATGTTCATATCTTCCTTTTTTTTTTTTAATACCACCTTCATATTTCCCAGACTATGCTCATTAGTCCACCCAAAATTTGTTAATGTTAAAATTGTAATAAAAACTGATTTATATAGTGTTTTGGAATTATCACTTTCCCCACAAGAGCCTTATGAGGCAAGTATCATTGTCCCCTTCCCCCTTTTATAGATGGGTTCCAAGATGAATCTAAAATTTGAAGAGATCTTTATAATTGTAGAATCTCAGGATTTCACAGTTGAAATAGACCTTAGCATCAGGCTAATTTCATCCATTTATCCCCCTACAATATACCCAAACAATAATTCATTCTCTAGCTTGTGCTTGAGATTGCCAAACTTTCCCTTTTACTTTTGGATAGCTCCGCTTGTTAGAAAGTTTTGCCTGATGTCAATCTGAACTCAATTCTTTTATTATGTCAGCGAAGAAATTATTTTCTAGTGCAAAATACTTCTAGTACAAAGTAGAGAGGGAGAGTTAGAATTTGAATCCAAGTCCTCCAATTAGAGCTCCAAAGTGTTTCTCATTATACCATCTTTTTGATGTAATAGGATTCTTTGGTTCCTGATTTTTAGGGGTAAGGCCTGGTTCAGGAAACCCTAAATTTTCTAATTTGAAGTCTGTATCTGGAAACTCTCCTGATTCTGACTACTCCTTAGCCCACCACCCTCCACTCTTAATTCATCTATAAATTAGTCCATTGCCTCCAGTCATAGAACCAACATGGACTTCTTAGCCTTAGGCTGTAAAAGACTGGATAAAGCTGTTCTCGGTCTTTCAGTGCTTTGTTATTTCCCATCAGGAATCTAGCCAGCTGAGAATTCTCAGAGTTAACAAACCCATTTTTTGCCAATATAATTTTGAGACTAGAACTGTGAATTTTTTTACAATACCTGTGACACCAACCTGGGGACCCCCAAATGAGTGTCTCATCACTCAACACTTTCTTCTTATGCTTTTCTGCATTTAGCAAAGTGGCTCTGAGAGGCTTAAGAGGAGACAGAGAGGTAACCTAAATGATTTACTTCTTTGGGAGCAAGGGAAAGAAGGGGGAGAAAAAGAACAACCTATAAATCTGAATCCCTGGGTATCTACCCTAGAGGTCTGGCAGAGTGGTAACCCAAACACCTCATTTTAGGAAGCATGTTCTAGACTGTTGGATGTCATATTTTAGGGCTTGAGGGTTAATGCTTTTATTGAGGAATAGGGAGATTGAAATAATATCATAAGAGAGGAGTGCTTTGGAGGACAAGTGGGTGCATTTTATCTCAGGAAGAACTTCCTTGTTTCCTTCTTAATCTCAGGTAGAGATTTTAATCATAGTGCCTTCTAGTCTGGCTTCTCCTCCCCTCTCAATACCTGTTATCTTTCTTCTCTGCTTTACTGCTAGTCAAGGTCACTACTGTCCCCGCCTACTGTTCTTTCCTTGGTCATTCTTAATAGTGTCCAGACTCTTTAAGACTGATAGGGTCAGGGTCCGAAAGGCCAGGACTTTGATTTTCTCATTAGATTGGGAACTCCTCTAAATTAGGATAGGTTAGGGTTCAAATTTGCTCCCTCCTCTGAGTGCCTTGTACCAAAAGAAAATCCACAAAATAAGATATCAATTCTAGAAGTGAATATCTCTTTAGATGAGAAGTTCTTAAAACTTTTTCTACCTTATAAGTGGCCTCTTTGGTAGTCTGGTAAGACTTATGAACCCCTTCCCAGAATTTAAATGAATAAAATACATTACATAGGATTAAAAAGGGGAAATGGTGAAAAACAATTGGAGGCTTTTGCCTTTTCCTATGTGTTATACTGTATTCATCCATTTATTCCCTCCATTTTAACATGTGGAACTTTGGGGGACCCATTTCTTTTCTTTCTTTTTTTAATTAAAGTTTTTTATTTTCAAAACCTATGCATTGATAATTTTCAACATTCACCTTTGTAAAACCTTGTGTCCCAAATTTTCCCCCCACCTCCTCCCCTAGAGGGCAAGTAATCCAATATATGTTAAACATGTACAGTTCTTCTATGCATATTTCTACAATTATGCTGCACAAGACAAATCAGATCAAAAAGGAAAAAATAAGAAAACAAAATATAAGCAAATAACAAAAAAGTGAAAATATGTTGTGATCTACACTTAGTTACCATAGTTCTTTCTCTGAGTGCAGATGGAGAAGCGTCCATTTCTAAGCATTTATGACCCATGAAAATAGTTCTAATTTTGCTGAAAAGGAGCTGAAAGAATTTAGTGTTCTCTTAATAAAAATGAGTTGAAATATAAAACTCAAAGAGCTATATAGATACAATCTTTTTTTTTTTTTTTTTTAATCTCTCCTATTTTTTTTAGGCCTTTATTTCCTCTTAAGAGCATCTCTGGAATTCTATCTTGTTTTAAGCAAGTACTTGAATCCCTGTTTATGGAAGCCATGGGGACTTTCTTTTGTGATTGGTGGGGTGGATCAACTTCAAATGTGAGTATTGTCCATGAGATAACAAGGAGGAGCAAGTCTTGGTTAGAGTTTTAACCAAGCTGGGAAGATCACAATCATTATTGTCTTATTCTCAATTATTAGTCTCTTAGATTTAGAAAACCTTAGAAGAGATCTGGGCAGAAACCTGAGCAGAGAGGGAAATTATGGAGAATAATCCCAAAACCTCTTAGGGGATGGCAGAGAAAATGTAGCCCAGTAGAAAGATTTTTGCTTCTAACCTATGTTCTATAAGAATCTTTGATGTTTACTGTCTGTGATATTGAACAAGTAATATACCCTTACTCCTTGGTCTCAGTTTATTCATCGTAAAATGCATTAAACTAGAAAGTCCTTGAAGTTCTTTGAAGCTTTAGATTCATGATCTCAAATCTTTGGTGAATTAGATAGTAGACATTTTTCTTTTGTTAGAATATTAAACTCTTCCATTCCATTGTGAGTATCTGCTTGTTTAAAGCTTGGGAGAAAGGCTAGGGATTGAAGCAAGGTTTAAATGGTATGGGGAATTCTTTGGTGTCCTGCCAAAATTGTAATCTTAATTTAGAGTTTTATTTTTAATTCAATAGTATTTTTTTTTCCAATTACATGTAAAGATCATTTTCAACATTTATGTTTATAAGATTTTGAAATTGAAAAATTTCCAAATTTTTTTCTACCCCCCTCCAATCTGATAAAGGTAATACATATACCATCCTTTAAAAACATATTTCTATATTAGTTTTGTTATGAAATAAAAATCCAAACAAAAGGGGAAAACCATGAGAAAGAAAAAGTTAACCTCAAAAAGGTGAAAATATTAGCTTAGGGTTATAATGAGCTACCTAGAACATGGACAAGTTAAACAAGGTGCTCAGGATCACCCAACTAATGATGAAGGTTAATGCTTCTTGACTTTGGGGCTGGTTCCTTCTCCACTGTTTCACATTACCTCTCTAGAGAGAATCAGAAAATCTTAGGATTAAAAGGGAGCATTAGAAACAATCTAATACAAGTTCATGCTCACTATAGAAAATTTAATCTCCTCTTAGATATGTCTGATAAAAGATTGCATTGGTTGTGTTCAAACATTTCCAGTAATGGGGAACTTACTATTTTTCAAGGAATACCCAGGAAGTTTTTCCTACTAGTGAACTGAAATTTGTCTCTCTGCTTCTTCCAACTCATGAATCTTAGTTGCCTTTTGACACTCCACAATATTTTAGAAAATTTGAAAGGACTTCAGAGGTCATCTGAAGATGATTAGAATTAATCTAATCCTTTCCCACAGCAGTCCTTTAAATATTTGATGACAAATATTATCCCTTAAGTCTTCTCTCTTTCAGGGTAAATATCTAGAGTTTCTTTAATTGTGCCTCATATCACATGGTTTATTGTAAGGATTAAATAGGGAGGTGGTTGAATGAGTGGAGACAAGAAGATTATCCCTTGGACAGCACAACTCGAGCTCTTAGAGTCAAAAACTTGGATTTTAAAAAACTTGGAACTTTGGACAAATCACTTTCCCCTGGGAGTAAAATCAAAGTACTAAAAGCAGGGGGTGCTTACCTAGAACTGAATTCAGAGACAAAAAAGGGGATGCTAATGTCTCCTTTCTATCCTTCCTGGTAGTGAATGAAGCAGGTGAGCTGTGGGTTGTCATATGGGAGGTAAAGCAGCCGGATCTCAATCTCAGATTCTTCATCTGCAAAATGATGGGGTTGGACTAGATTATCTCTATTCTTCTTTCTCTTCTAAATCCCTTTATCCTTCTCTGCTCAGATGAACGATATGGGGCTTTTCTTGCCCATTTTTGTCTCTTGGTGACCTGATACTTATCTCTGGTCCTTACAAAAAGGAGACTCTGCTACCTCCTAAGGCTGATGACAGATGCTCCAGTCTCTAGGAGACATGAGCTGTGCCTTTCTCTCAAGGCTATTCATGTTCTTGGTCTTGGCTACCCCAGCTTCCAGTGTCATTTCTGGCCCTAAAGCCTCTCTGCGTTTCTCCAGATTCTTGGATCCTTCCAATCTGATGTACCTACTGTGGGACTTTGACATTAAGGCTGAAATTATCACTTTTGAATTACGGGTGCAGACAACTGGCTGGGTGGGTCTCGGTATCACTAACCGCTACACCAATGTGGGGGCTGATCTAGTGGTCGGGGGAGTCTTACCTGAAGGCAACATTTACTTTTCTGTGAGTATGCAGTTGTTCTCATGTTTCCCGAGTCTAAATACAATGCTCTGTATAATCCCACACAAATTCTTTCCCCTCTGCCCCTTCTTTCCTTTTCTTTGCATGTCACGGTGTGTGTCATCTCTATGAATATGTATGTATCTTTCAATTCCATCCCTCTCTCTCCTCCCCCTTCAGCTGCTTTTCCCTATTCTAATTGCACTCGCTTTGACATTTCCACTTTCACTGCTTGTCTCACTTCCTTTGTCAGACTTTCTTCTTTGCTGCCTTATAGCATCTCCCTTCCTTGATTTAAAAGCCCAACTCCCATACTTTCTCTTGGTCTCACTGTAATAGACAAAATCCTGCACTGGAAAGAGTCATGAGCCTGGCTTAAGTGGAACCCCCTTTCTTCCTCTTCCTGGCTCTCCCCACTGTAGGACCACCATGTTGTGGATGATGACACCTTGGAGGAAGATGGGAGCCAGGACGCCAAGCTGCTTTCTCTGACTCAGGATGCTGTCTACACCACCATGCGCTTCTCCCGGCCCTTCCGCTCTTGTGACCCTCATGACACGGATATTTTGGTAATGGAGAGGAATAGGAGGGGAAGAATCGTGAGGGAAGTGGGGGTGAGGGGAGGATAAATACACATTAAGCCAATTAATTTACTCCACACTCTACCAATGCCCAAACTGGGACATCAGGGAGACCTCTAGAGAGTATGGGTTCAGAAGTTTTCCTGAACCTGGAGTGTGTTTGAGTGAGAACCATTGGGTGTGTTTGAGTGAGAATGTCTATATGCTTGTTTTGTGTTTGTGGAGTCATTTTTCAGTTTCTTACAACTCTTCATAATTCCATCTGACATTTTCTTGACAAGAAAACTGGAGTGGTTTGCCATTTCCTTCTCCTGCTCATTTTACAGATGAGGAAACTGAGGAAAACAGGATTAAGTGACTTGCTCAGGGTCACACAGCAAGTGTGAGGCCAAATTTGAACTCAGAAAGGGGAGTCTTTCTGACTCGAGAGCTAGTGTGCCCCCAACCTGTAGATGGGCATAAGTGAATGCAAATATAGCTATGCCTTTATATGCAGGGCAGTCGTATGTATATGTGAATATGACTTTGCACATCTTAGAGTCTTGTGTTTTTAGATTTATACATTGGTATGTGTTTGTACAAGTGCATATGAGTAAGTGTGACTGTGTATGCATATTGGGATGGACACATAACTATATGTTTAATTCTATTTGGCTGGAGTTAATAGTTTCTGTGTATAAGGGGAGAGTATGTTTGAGTGTTTCTATATATACATACACACATACACACACTACTTATGTATGTATATATGTGTGTATGTATGTATGCATGTATAGCGGTAGCTAGGTGATACAGTGGATAGAGTGCTGGTCCTGGAGTCAGGAAGAACTATGTTTAAATCTGGCCTATGTGACCCTGGCAAAGACACAACCCTTTTTGACTCAAATTTTTCATCTATAAAAATAAGCTGGAGAGAGATGGAAGACAGCTTCAGTGTCTTTGCCAAGAAAACTCCAAATGGAGTCAATAGAAGTCAGATATGGATATATATATATATATATATATATATATTTGAAGGTGTATAAAAGTAAATGTATATACATATGGGAGTAAATTAATTTAACCCTTCTTGATCTCTTTTATTCCTAGGATGAAACTAATCGGGTCCTGGCAGCCTATGGATTGGATGACACAATACGACTAGAAAGGAATAGGACCTTTGTCAAGTCTATCTATCTGCTACAAATTATTCACCCTGATGATCTCACAACTCCAGGAGTTACCATCATACATGATTTAGAGATCCGTGATGTGAGACCCCTCTCCCTCTTGTTTTCTAGTTATTTATCATCTAGTTTCTCCCAACCATTAGGTCTTTAGCTACCAGTCTTTCAGTCCATTGGTCTTGTAGTCTCTTCTTTTTCTAATCCTCAGCTCTCTTACCATTGGGCCTCCAATGCCCAAATTAAAAAATTCTCCTGGCTATTTGCTCTGTGCCCTACAAAACTATAATATCCTCCTTTATCCTTGGTTCTCTGGACCTCACAAGACCACTTTTCTAGAACCTAAATGTGGAGTAGGTATGAGAGCACATGGGATAGGAGGGTCAGGTATTGCAATCCAGGAATTCTCTCTATCTTTAAGAGGCTCAGGCAGAGATGAGGAGGCTTGGAGAAGTTGGCTCTCCTCCATTCTCGGTTGCCATTTCTTTTTTTGTCTTATCCCAATGGACTTGCTCCACTAATTCCTGTTATTGACTTCCAAACTTGCTATCAAGCACAAGGCTCATCTGCCCTCTCTATGCCTTCCTTACAGTTTCTTATCCCAGAAGATGACACAACCTATATCTGCACCTTTCTTCCTCTGCCCATCGTCAAGAAGAAACATCACATCTACAAGGTATGGCTGACAGCTAGAACTGTGGGCAGGGAGAGGGCAGTTTGGGCTCTAAGCCATGCAAAGAGTCTATGTCCAATGAAATAGTATTACTTGGGAACAAGGGTATTAGGTGGGATCTCTTTTCATCTCAAAGGTCTGAGAGGAGGAATGGGATAATACTTCCTCCTGGAAAGGGATAGCTCCTTTATTTTATTTTACTTTTTGGTGACTTGGTTTGGAAAGGTGGTAAAGAGAAGAGCTAACATACATTAATTTTTTCCTCATTTCTTCTTTCTTCACTGGTTTTAGTTTGAGGGGAAAATTACCCCCCACAATGAGACAATGGTGCATCACATTCTGGTTTACGCTTGTGGCAATGCCAGTTCCCTCCCCACGGGTCTAAATGATTGCTATGGTGGTGACCCTGCCTTCTCCCTCTGCTCCCAAGTCATCATAGGCTGGGCTGTTGGAGGCAATGTAAGTCCAGGGACAGGGCATAGAGCAAACAAGTCACGGGAGGTTGTTAGTTTGGGCTTTGGAAGGCCAATAGCAAGAAAACTGAGCTTTGGAAAAGACATGGGCTAACAGATTGGTAGCTGAAGGCCTCGTGGTTGGGAGAAATGAATTAATAAATGTCTGTAGAACAGGACATGAGGGCTTACAGGTTGGGGCATAAAGGTGTAAGCCCTTAGGGGTGGACGACAGAGGAATGGAGAGATTGGATGCCCAAAGAATTGAGGAACCAAATGACTTGACAACCAGTCAAATCATTAAGTTTTGAGGACTCCCTTATGATGCTCCCTAGCCTATTTCATGTGTCTACATATCTATTTCGGAATTAAAGAACTGGATAGAGTCTTCCTATCTTTGCCCTAGTCTACTGGATAGGGTCAGAATTTTGAGAGGTTAAATGCTGAGCCATGTTTAATACAACCACCTCTGGAGGCAAAACCAAAGAATCATTTGATATTTTTTTTCTCTTTTTTATCTAATCATTGTTCTACATTAAAGATATATCAGTTCCCTGATGATGTGGGTTTCTCCTTGGGGACTGCTTTGGACCCTCAGTGGATCCGGCTAGAGGTTCACTACAGCAATTTTAATGGTCTGACAGGTAAGAGGATAGGGTTGGGTGAATTGGGATACAGGTTATGTATTTATAAAGCAAAGTCATGAGGAGGGGGTTTATGTGGATCTAGGGAAGGATGGAGAAATAGACCATAGCTATAGTTACAGTCATAACTTTTACTTTGGAACTTGAAGGGACCACTGGGGTTATCTTGTTCTATCCTCATTTTACAGATGAGAAAACTAAAGCCTACAGAAGAAACGGCTTATAGTTAGTAGTTGTTAAAATCAAACTGAGCCTCTTTGCCTCAAGTTTCAATGAGGTTTTTTTATTGTTTGTTTGATTTTTACTCCCTACCTTTTCTTCTCACTCTTTGGAATAGACAAACAAAATGTCAGGTATACCTCAACTGGAAAGCTTCTACTTCCACAGTTGGTTAAATCTATAACCATCTCAGTTTTGTCTTAGTTGAACATCTATGACAGTGCTGGAATTAGAAATTAGGAGATTTTGGTTATATATTCGGATCTTATCACTATCGATATATTTTAGGATATGTCATTTCCCCTAAACTCTAGATTTATATTTCCTTTCTGTAGCATCAAGGGCAGTTATATCAAATGATTCTCAAATTCTCTTTCTGATTGAAGCTCTTACCCCTTTCTAAATATCTCTTCAATAATAACATCAGCCATATAGCACTCAGCTAATTGATTATTGTACCAGATCAATTTTATTGTGGAGTGAGGGTTCTAAAGAAATAAAATAACTATTCAGGGAGACTAATTATGGGTACATAATGTGATTTCAGCCAGTCTCATTCAACCCATCCAGAGATATAACCAGAATGAGGTAATCTGGGCTTTGGCCCAAGATGTCAATATTTAGTGGATGTAAAAATGCAATATATATACTTCTTAGATTGAGTAGAAACAACGAACTATATGAACTAGTTTAGAAAAAAAGCAATTAATTAAAACAATAAGATGCCAGGTCATTGTTTAAAACTCCTATCTTTAGGTCACTATAGTGATTCCTTCTTCTATTCTACTAAGTTCATTTTAATGACATCTTGTAGTATTTTTCTTGTAGTATTTTCTTATAAGAAACTATAAAGTTGATTTTGTTTTTTGATGCTTCTTTCCTCAGAAGCCAGAATTACTATTTGTGGCTATATATGTGAGATCACCATTATAACAAAGGAATTTCCTTTGGAAATTAGATATTATGAACTAATTCCCCTTCTAGTTCATTTATTTTTTTCACTTGGCTTTTACAACGCTTCTATTTCTGGTCAAAATGAGAGTATTTTTCTCTAGGTTACTAGTTACTATTGGAGTAGCAAATTCCACCTTTTTATCATTACTATCTCCTCTTCTGGTACATGCACCTTTAATCGTACTTAGTTCTAGAGAGTTAGGAATCTATTATAAAGATGGAGAAAGCCTCAAGCACTAGAAGCCTCTTATGTTGGTCTCATTAATCAACCATTTTTCTCCTGCATAGGTGTCTATGACTCATCTGGCATCCGTCTCTATTACACCCCTGAGCTTCGTCGCTATGACGTTGGTGTTCTTCAGCTTGGTTTCTTCACTTTTCCCATACACTTCATCCCCCCAGGGGCCCAGAATTTTCGCTCCTATGGTCTTTGCAAAACAGGCCAGTTTGAAGAGGTGAGTATGGGGATCTTCCATTTCTGCTGGTCTCCTGTTCATGTCATCAATTGGGGGTGTTTATTATCCCCACTAATCCCACTGTCTGGTGCTTGGTCCCCACTGACAGAGAGGAGGAGGTGGGATACATAAGTATTACTATATCAGGTCAAACTTCTAGTTTCTTCAACATAATAGTCAATTTCCAACAGACACCTCAAGAAGCATCTTCTGAAAGGGATTGGGCATCCTTTCTAATCTCAATCTTTAGTAGAAAGAATGTTGGATTTATGGTCAGAAAACCTGAATTTAAATGATGGCTTAATCAATTATATATTGTGGGTATTTGGGCAAAAAAAAATTTGATCCTTAGGAACCCCACTTTCTCTTTTGAAAGGTAGGAATAATAGTTTTCAGAAAACCTATTTCAGATTTTTGAGATGTTGGAAAGTGTTTAGTAAATTGTGAAACACTATGTTTTAAACTCTAGTTATTACTGTTGCTATATTCCAGCTTC